>NC_090926.1:1191538306-1191846075 GCF_040938575.1 Ambystoma mexicanum
GGTGGACGTTGTACGTCCCATAAATATGCCACACCCCTGCAGCCCTGCGTGTCTGAATGCTATTGCGAAGTAGCGACCAGACGTGTGCTCCGTAGCTCTTGGTATTGTATCCTTTGCTTCTTCCATCTTACCCCATCCTAGTCCATTTCCTTCCTTTCTTGGTTACTGGACTCGTGTGCTTGTTGCGCACCCTGTTACTTTCCCGGACTCCTGGATCCCTGCATCCCGGAACCTTGAATGCACGCTGGAGTCGGAAGAGACTCGTGCAGCTTTATTCAAGACTCGATCAGTTCGCAAGAAGGCATCAATCAAGAAATCCAGCAAAGATCGAACTCAGGTGAGAAGGGGGGAACTCCTTGACATCCGCATCCCCAAAGGCAGTTTGGTAGAGGGGGAAGATAAGTGGGTCCATATTAACCAACTAAAGTGTTGCCACCCTAGGCACGCTCTGCAGCAACTGGAGGAGTATTCTGCAACCACAGAGGGGGTCACTCCACATCCCTAGAATTCCAACTATAAAATATTCCATATATAGTCCATAACTTGCACATAGAAAATGTGTTCTGATTGTCAAAATGTGTGTGTCAGCCCCACTACATTAATAGTGGTGGGGAAATGTCTACTAATATGTTTTTGCTTTGTCATCCTAGAATTGGAAACCATTTATTTATTTTTATTTATTTATTTTATTGCATTTGTTACTCGCCCAAACCCTTAGGTACCACGGCGATGTTACAGACAGCTTGGTTAAAAACATTACTTGGAAATTGCCAATCGGGCGCAGTACATGAGAATACAAAATAATCATACATGACAACTTTAAATGCAGGGCTTAAGTACAGTGATATTTCATGGAGCATGGAAGGGGATTTTAGTCTTGGTTAAATAGCCACGTTTTCAGAGATTTCTTGAAGCCTGAGAACGTTTGCTCATTTTTGATGGGGAGGGGAAGAGTGTTCCAATATGTGGGTGCGAGATATTGGAAACTACTGCCTCCTGCCTTGGTTGTCTTGTAGCGGGGGATAGCTAGGAGTAGTTGACTGTTAGATCTGAGGGGCCTCTTTGATACTTTTTTGGTGATGGCGTGGTTGAGGTAGATGGGGACACATGAGTGGATGCATTTGTATGTGACGCACAGGGCTTTGAATGTGACCCTGGCTTTGATGGGGAGCCAGTGATGGTTTCTTCTAATATTTGAGATATGATCTGACTTCCTTATTCCAAGGGCCGCCCGAAGGGCTTTATTTTGAATAAGCTGTAGTTTGTTTAGATTGGCTTTTGAGGTACCCAGGTAGAGTACGTTGCAGTAGTCGAGCCTGGATAAGATTAAAGCTCTTGCCAGCGTGATACAGTTGGTGGGTGTCAAGAATTGGCGACTGAGAGCAATAAGTTTTGTGGTGTAGGAGGTAGAGGAGGAGAGGGCGTTAATGTGCTTGGTCAAGGTGAGGTTGGCATCTAGGTAGACACCTAGTGTTTTGACTTGTTTGAGTACTGATATGTTTGTGCCATCAATGTTGATGGATGAGTAATCAGGATGTAAGGCTTCTATTTTGGATTGGGAGCCCACAATGAGAACCTCAGTCTTCTCATTATTGAGGCAGAGGCTATTTAGTGCCATCCAATTTTGGATTATGGCATATATTTTGTTGATAGTGTCGGTGTCTTGAGTGTAATCTCCCGATAAAGGGATGAGGATCTGGGTGTCATCTGCAAAGTTGGTGTAGATGACACCCATGTCGTCTAGCGCTGAGAAGAGGAGTTTAGTGTATGCATTATATAATGTTGGTGAGAGACAGGACCCTTGGGGGACACCAATGGGTACTATGATTGGGTTGGCGGCCTCTTTACCTATGGCGACCCTGGAGGTGCGGTCAGCAAGAAAGGATTTGATCCAGGTAGTAGCTTCGGTGGAGAAGTTAACCATGGAAACCAAAACCAAGGAGGACTATCTAGGGACCAGAAGCAAAGATCCAAGGGGCCCAGAGTATCACTCCATACTCACATCAGGACTGGGCAAGGAGAACTGGTCGATCTACCCCTGATGGATAAAAAGATGATGAACTTTGCCATTTTTGGACCCAAAGGAAAAGAGACTGATTATCCCAGTCTTGTGACTTCCCATTGATGGACGACCAACGCCAAACGCAAGGAGGGGCTTGTGGGATGTTCTAACCCACTAGCATCTGCCCCGCAACATAACTGCGTGCTGCTTTCATCAAAAACAACAGAATGGAGATCCAAGATGGCTGCCGGTGCAGAGAGACGTGTGTGAGTCTTCTCCTGCCGGACCATTCAGCAGCAACACATTTGGTTAAGACCCTGAGGGTACCAACTCCACCAAAGTGTAGCTCTTCACCCCTGAGACATCGGACGTGCATGGGGAGTGAAATCCCTGAAACCCGAACTTGAAAGACGGGCGGCAGCATTTCGCCCCTTCCCCACCGTGGCAACGGCTCATCTCAGGCAGCCTTGATACTGCAGGCAACAGCGCTGCGGGAACCGCTACAGCTAAGAGGCGCCAGATCTACTCGGCCAGCGCTCTACAGGAGAAGCACCGCAAACGTGCGAAGTGCAGAGGGACCCTCACCTTAATCCTCCTATGATGCCCACCGAACACTGCTCCGTGGGGAGCATGGAGGGGAGGCGAGACGAACGAGGCAGGACCCCGGCATCGCCGAGCCCAGGAGGGCGAAGAAGAAGTTGAGATCGCGAAGACGGAGTACACAGCCCCCGGCTCCCTCGGAAAACGCTGGGGACGCGGAAGAGGAGGCAGAGAGGCAGCGCAGGTGCCGGTCGCTCGTGTCAGCCTTGAGGCAGGGGCGCCGGCGGCGGACACCTGCAGAGCGGCTCGACAGGTGAGAGGCCTTCCCCTCCCACCCCTTCAGCTCCCAGCAGGACGGTGACTGAGCCCAAAGAACTGCACGCACGGGGGGGCACCCATACACCCGGTGCAGCTTCTGAGGAAGACTGGGCACACCCAGTGTCAGTGGGGGGAGGACCCACCTCCTCCAACACATATCGCTTGACATACAGACAGTAAGGGGGATTAATTATCAACAGTGAGACAATAATATCAGGGGCAGCGCCCTTGAAGAAAGGGGAAGCTCACGTCAAGGACAATTACCCACATAGCTATACCCGAATCTGCTGAACACCAGACGGATATTTATAAAGTGCTCGGGGGCAATTGGCAAGGGCACCACGGCTGAAAGTGCAGTGTAACCACCCCACAAGTGAGGAACACTGTGCAAAGCGGGGGCTCTGCAACGCCGAAGGGGCTATATCGAAGGCAAGAGGGAGGGGGGCCCAACAGACTCCTCAGCCTTCCAAACAAGACTCTAGTATTTTACAGATGTGGGCATCAGACACCCCAGTGTTCACCAGAGGTAGATCCCAGGAAGACTCATTATTGCCTACAACAGACCCCATCCACACCACCTCCGGCAATCAGCCCTCATCAAAGGACGATATGCACTCCTGGTTTATGGAATTGCAAGAAAAACTCATGTCAACAGTGCAGGATCAATTTGTTGCAATTAAGAATGACATGAGACAGGCAGTCCAAGACATTAAGCACGACATTGCCAATCTGGAAGAATGGACTGACACTCTAGAAAAAATAGTACAAAATGTAGAAGAGGAGGCACTACAGAATAGTGAAACGCAAGAACAGCTAGTCCGATTAACCCACAACCTGGAAATTCAGTGTGAAGACCTAGAAAACAGGACCCGTAGATCGAACATTCGCATAAAGAATATGCTAGAATCAGTTCTAGACAAGGACTTAAAGACGGAGGTGCAGGAAGTGTTCGGGGACATAATTGAAGCAGAAGAACCAAAAAGCATTGGGATAGACCGTATCCACAGAGTGGGCCCCAAACGCTCTGGGGCACCAGGGGAAAGACCCAGGGACGTGCTGGCAGCTATATCATCGTACACGCAAAAAGAACTCATCCTAAGGAGAGTGAGGCAACTGGATCAAATCTGGATGAATGGTGTGGATATTCAGCTCTATCAAGACCTGTCAGCCGTAACACTCCAAAAGAGAAGAGAAATGGCCACGCTGATCAAGGAACTGGTCGCGAAAGAAATAAAATACAAATGGACATTCCCATTTGGTCTGCTGTTCGAGTGGGAAGGGAAGCAAAGGAGAGTGACCACTTGGGAAGAGGGGCTACATGTCATGGACATTCCGAAGGAGGATATTCCGAGTGGGGGCGAAAAGTCAAGGGGGGATCGGCAAAAGAGGCCAAGAGGGTGGGAAATGGCTGGCCGAAAAAGAAACGGAATGGGAGGGGGAACTACAAGCCAGCAACAACAGAATAGAGGCATCAAATCGGCAGGAATCTGAAAAGGCTCTATGCATGTCCAAGGAATTTGGAGGGGTACCCGATGAAGGGACTGGGAATCGACAGTCTCCACAGGCCCTGTGCGATATTGGAATGACTTGCATCAAGGCTGAAGGAAGATGCAGGGTTTAGGACTCCCTGCAAAGTTAATCTCGAGGCAACAGAGGGCAGGGAGTGATAGGCGCAGCACCATAGCTACTATAGGTACCCGGGCCCTCCTCGGGAGCAAAGTTTGTACAAAGGTTGGGTGTCAGTTGGGAAGTTTTGGAGGGGCTGGAGGGGGGGGAAGATTGTCTGTAATAGAGTGGGGATCACAGCACCTGGGGAACTAGGGTAGATTATGAGGGCCGGTTGAAATGGGGAAGATAAGAATCTTAACTATGAATGTTAGGGGTCTAAACCCCCCCTAAAAAGGAAAAAGATAGAGAATATGTCCTTGGAAGGAAAAGGCTGACGTGCTCCTCCTACAGGAAACGCACATCAGAGCGGTAGATAGGGCGAAAATACGTCTCAGAGGATACGATGTAATAGCACAATCAAATGCATCGAGGAAACAAGCAGGGGTGATGATGGCGGTAAGGGGGGATTGGAAGCAGTAATGATAGACAGAAAGACAGACAAGGAAGGAAGATATGAATTTGCCAATATTAAACTATACAAGGCCAAACTAACTTTAGCGTCCATATATGCACCAAATAAGGGCCAAGATGGCTTTCTGCGGGATACAATGGGGTGGCTGGAGGGGTTTGCGAAAGGCGAGTTAATAATTGGGGGAGACTTTAACATGGCCTGGCACCCCCAGATGGACAGGAGCGGGGGAGGGCCCCACCATCAGGGTGCCCCATCTGCACACCTTAAAAGAAAGATAGAGGGTATGGCGCTTTGCGATGCATGGAGAGAGCACAAAGGGCAAAACAAAGGATACACATATTACTCACATGTACATAATACAATGTCGAGAATAGACTATTTTTGGGTGTCAGCAGGGATTCTGGGTAAAGTTCTTGGAATGGAGCTTGGCCCCATAACGCTCTCTCACCATGCACCGCTTTGGCTGGATCTATTGACCCCGGGGAATCAGGGTGGCCTATGGCGTTGGAAGCTCCCTCAGGATCTACTCTCAGACCCAGTGATGGGAGAGACCATACGAGACAAAATCTCAGAATTCTTCGATCAGAATGACACAGGAGACGTCCCCTTGGGCACAGTGTGGGAGGTGTTCAAGGCGTTTATCAGGGGGCACATGATAGCTCTGAAAGCCTCGAGGCACACACAAAGGCAGGGATGGGAACTGGAACTGGAAAAGAAATTGACTGAGATCCGAGATTAACTTTTGATAAGCCCCACCAGGAACCTAAAGAGGGCATTGAAGCACACGCAGGTGCAATTGGACCTTCTCCGCAACAAACAGGCCGAGAGATCCCTCCATTACTTCAAGCAAAGATACTACATCAAAGCCAACAAGGCGGATCGATATCTAGCAAGGCAACTCTCCGCAAAACAAAAGTCCATGACCATCCGTAACATCAAAAACGCTCTAGGAGAAACGCAAACGTGTACCAAAGACATTGGGGCGGCATTTAAGGTGTTCTATGAGAAATTATACGCAACAGAGCACCCAGACGAGGCCGAACAGGATAGATTTCTACAGTCAATCCGTATCCCAAAAATATCAGATACAGCCAAAACGGCATTAGATACCCAGATAACGGAAAATGAGGTAAAGAAGGCTATAAAAGATCTCCCACTCAACAAAGCACCCGGCCCGGACGGCTTCACAGCGTCATTCTATAAAAAATGTGCAGACATCCTAACCCCTATCCTTACTATACTGCTAACCTCCTTTAAAGATTGTGGGAAAGTAACCCCATCCATGAACGAGGCAAAGGTACTGGTGTTTCACTCCCAGGCTCATACAGACCCATAGCATTGATAAATCTGGACTCGTAAATCTATACTAGAATTCTGGCAGCTAGGCGTTCCCCGCTGCTTCCCTCCCTAATAAACCCGGATCAATCTGGATTCATCCCGAGAAGGCAGACCAATGATAATCTAAGGAGGCTAATACACCTAATAGAAAAAATAAACATTATCCACACCCCAGCAATGCTATTATCATTAGATGCCGAAAAGGCTTTCTACCGGGTGGAATGGTCCATACTTTTTAAAACCCTGGAACACATGGGATTCGGGAACATATAGATATAAACATAGTCAAAGCCAACTATACTTCTCCATCGATCAGAATAGCAGTAAACAGGGAGGTCACAGAGAGGGTAAAGATCACTAGTGGAACGAAACAGGGGTGCCCGCTTTCCCCCCTTCTGTACGATATTTTCCTTGAACCGCTCCTAATCAAAATTAGGGAATCTAACCAAATTAGGGGGATTGAAATGGCAGGCAGACAACATAAGGTAATTGCCTATACTGACGATATGCTATTGGCACTCGAGGAACCGGCGCATACTCTGCCATGCGCCATGCAGCTGCTAGAATCATTTGGGGACATCTCGGGTCTAAAAATAAACAAGAATAAATCGGAAATCCTACACTTAGCCGGGAGCAGAGATTTGTGGGATGGGGAAGCAGGTCTGTTGGGCTTAAAAGTAGCGGAGGGAGGTATCAAAAACCTGGGCATAACACTCACATGCAAATTAGACTCCCTATATAAATGGAATTACCCCCCACAATAGTGGGGGGTAATTCCATTTATATAGGGAGTCTATTAGCCAGAGTAAAAAAAGACCTGGAACTGTGGTGCCCACTAAATATCTCCTGGTGGGGAAGAATTCAATCGGTGAAAATGAAAACCCTTCCCAAACTGCTGTATTATTTCCAAACTCTTTTTTGAAGTCATTGGCAAAGACAGTCTCATCGTTCATATGGAACAGGAACCCCCTGAGAGTTGCCAGAGCAATTCTCACGTCCCACATCAGAGAGGGGGTACTGGCACTTCCACATTTTAGAAACTACTACCAGGCAGCACAACTATGGGTCCTGAAAGAGTGGCTAGGGGAAAATCAGCGAACGATTTGGGTGACCCAGGATACAGCGGTTGCCAGAACTCTTCTTGAAGACCTTCTATGGAAACTCAAGCAGCATAGACACCCAAACCTCCGAATTAGCGAGATCTTGAAAGCCACATTGAAAGCATGGGACGAGCAAACGCGGAAAAGGCATATGACTACGGCGACCGCCCCTTTCACCCCCATATTCAGGAGCCCACAATTTCTACCTGGCCTAGAACATGGCGCATTTGAGAACTGGGAAGAGGCAGGATGCAGGAAAAATGGGGAAATGTTCCAGGACAATGAAATAAGTTCATTTGCAGATTGCAAGGCCATGTGGAACCTCACTAGTGCGGACAAGTACAAATATGAACAGCTCAGACACTGGTTAACAACGCCCGGGATAACCCAGGCGACAACCAGGGAATTGACCACTTTTGAAAAATACCTTCTAACCAACTGAGGGGACAAAAAGCTAGTCTGCACTCTCTACAACTTCATAAACATGCAGGAAGAAGAACTAAAATGGGCCTACATGAAAAACTGGGAAAGAACTTTGGGGGGAGTCATCACGACCCAACATTGGCAGAGGTTGTGGGCAGACATCCCCAACCTCTGCCTTACAGGAGCAGCCCAAACCAGGGAAATGTGGATAAAAATAGTCACACAGTGGCATTACACGCCAGAGAGGCTAAACAACATGTATTCGCAAAAGCCAAACCGCTGTTGGAGAGGCTGCACGGACCCGGGCAGTTCGAGACACATCTGGTGAGACTGTCAAGTGGTCAAGGGCTTCTGGACGGAAATGATCTTGGGAAATGAAGAAGCTATTCCCTGAGGCGGATCAAGTAGGGGTGAAAGTGTGGCTCTGTGGGCTGATAGGGCAACAAGCCAAAAAAGTACACCAGCCGCAGTGGAGGGGTTTCATGGGCCTTGTCATTGCGGCCTGGGCCACAATAGCGCAGAATTGGAAAAAGCCAGATCCACCGCTAATATACACCTGGCTACAAAAGGTTTGGTCACAAATGACCATGGAAAAGATTATACATAATCTCCAGAGTACACAGGGCTCCTTCGTGAAGGAATGGGGGGGGAGTACTGGAATATCTACAATCAGATTACACGGAACAATGGTGCCCACATAAGATCAGAATTAGGGACATATTCCCATCTTAGACAACCCAGAGGACTAATGAACAATGGAGATCTCTTCCAGATGGGGATAGGTAGGCGGGGTGGGGTTGTTTGGGGGGAAATGTTGGTGATCTGTGCCTGGTTTTCATTGTAAAACAATAAAAACAAGTTTAAAAAAAAAACAGAATGGTCGCCAAAAAGCCCTATGCGCTAAACATCTCTGAGAAGTGCGTAGGGAAACCTGAAAAAGAGGCTGCCAAATCAGTGGTAAAACAGGAGACCACACTGTCAAAACCTATCATTGGGCTGCCCACAGAGTGAAATAGAACTGCTTGAAAAGGCAGGGCTGCATTGCCAGGAAAATCCAGAAGTGCTTTAAAATCCATTTTTTCTTGGCTGTTGAAAGTGCAAAATCATGTTCCCCAAACAGCAGAGAAGATCCAACATCCTTGTGGGGTGTTCACCATCACCTTATTTACGGAATCCCCATTAGCACAATGTCAGGAGAAACACCTTTCATCATAAAAACTGGGAAACATATGTGAGATATGGGTGCAGTACCGCCGCTTGCCTGTGTCCAAGCTGCCATTTACTTATACTGTCAGTTTAAAACTTGTGTCTTAAAATCAAATTGTGGAAAAGAAGAGACTTGCCATCACAAGCCATATAAGTTGTTGCAATTCAATTTCTATGTTTTAAAAAGACTGGAATGAAGAGATTTGTGTGTATATTTGTTGAAAATGTAAATTGTATTTTAGAAAAGACCATTTTAAACAGTGCTTTAAAGGTGAACTAATGTCAGCCACACTGGACTTCAAAGACATTCCACAGCTTCTCCCAAACAAAGGAATCTTCCTCCTGCTCTCTGCTCAGGAACTGGCATTGAGTTGTCAATGGAGGTGGGAGGAGATTTTGGACTGTTGCTCTGAGTGGAGACAAAAGACTCCCTTGACTGAAAGGAAATGCAAATTCGGGTGTCAACAGAAACCAACTGCCAAAGGAAGAGAGGCCCAGGTCGCTCTTGGCCCAGCCAAACCTTGGAGGCGGGACTAGACAGATATGTGTATCTTAAACTCCAAGGAAATAACTTTTTGGAAAAAGACTCATAGAAAACTGTATAAAACTTGGAAAAATCTGCATTTTATAGGTTGTTAATATGAAAATGCTGCTCACAGTTTGAAACTACTCTGAACCCTGTGCGATATTCAGAGACCGGACTACCAAAATGTTGATGTTGTAGCAATTGTGATAATGCTAGGAATATGAAAATTTCACAGGATTATGCCAAGATGTCATGTGCATGTATGTGGAAAAATGTGTACAGATCTGACACTGGGTAACCAACCAAAAGCGCAGAAAACTGTCAATTTTGAACCGAAACTCTCAAGAAGATGGGATTCGGAATGATACGTGCTCTATTAAATCTGTGATGTGAATATGTATTATTAGTAAATAGGTGATATTGTAAATATGCTGTATATGAAAAATGGATTTTCTGTGCAGAAACAAAGAGGAGTTTTTTCCCTGTATTGTAAATTGCAGCATCACTATGACACTAGATTGCCTTCTCAAATCAGGAGAGGGGAAATACTCTGACTAATTGGATTCCTAGAGGGTGGGCTTAGTATAATCAGCCTACCCACCCCTTTGGGAAATACATAAATAGGGACAGTTTAGGACCCACACACATACATTCACCCATCAACGGATTTACTGGCTAAGCACTCTGCAGAAGAACCCAGCTCCAAGACTCCACAACTCTGAAAGCAGAAGGCCCAATTCCAAAGCTGAACCTTTCTCAGCTTGGCCTTTAAAAATCTTGCAACCTGATTTTACCCCCAGACTTCCAAGGGGAACACCAAAATTGAACAGCCTGGCTGTGCCGTTCTGCTTCTTGCCAAGATCTCTTGCCAGAACCCAGAGATCCAAACCCGTAGAGCAGAGCTGTAACCACATAGCTGTAACCCAGAACCAACCCGTCAGATCCAGAACCAGCGGCCGTGCAGAGACCAGAATGCCGTGCTGAGTGCAGAACCGGGTGCCTGAATCCTGTCCGGTGGGCTAGCAAATTCCAGTTTAAAACCTTTGACCAGATCTTTGACAGGCCTATTCCAAACCATAGTTGTGAGTATCTAGCATAGAATTGTCCCTAGCCAATCTCTTCTCCTTAAGTAATCCTATCCAACACATTCCATCATATCCAGAACTGCATTATAGAATCTCTTCTGTCTTTTCTGAATCTTTCCCTCACCCATATAGTCCTTTGATAATTGTAGTGATAACATCATCTTTACGCTAATATTTTTGCTGAAGAAAGACAAGTGTCTTGGTGGGCAAAAGTCAGAGCAGAGGCGCTGCTGTTCTGGTGGCTGTCCCGTTGGGTATCCTTGCATCTTCATAGCCTCCCTTAGTGTAAAGAAAGTTTTTGTTTGTAATTCAAAAGCGCCTCTGTCATCGAAAATCTTGACTCTTTTTGAGAAAAATCGACCTTTACTAAAACCTTCATAACTTCTGAACCATACATGCTAGAAACGAAATTTAATACAGCTCCATATAGTTTTGCCACAATCGCGTTTCTCGCGCGCTGAAAAGTTTGCCGCAGATTTGCATTTGGCTCCATTTCAACATGTGTAAAATAGCTATTCTTCACATCTGACCTCAGAATTCAGTTTCCAATCTGCTAGTTATTCAATCATCAGCGCTAGTGTTTACCTGAACCTATCCAAAGCGGCTCCCACTAGTTTTGAATCCGATTTAGAGAATTAAATCCATTTTCAGTATTTTTCCCATTCATTACAAACCACCTTCAAAAGCATTTGACCTGTTTAAAATCATTCCTGTTTCTCTATATGTTTGCTGGGGGAACTGGGATTGAAACTATATTAGTTGAGATTGTATATTCCTGAAACCTGTTTTCTCTCCTTCCATCTCTATATTGCATTTTAGGGGGGGCTGAGTAGTATCAGGGGGAAAGAGTGATTACATTGCATTTGATTGAACACACAAAAGTATTATTTCTGTGCTGCATTAATTTCCTATCATTGCATTTGACTGAACCCACACAAAGTTTTATTCTATGCTATATTATTCTTCTCATCCATACTCCTACTGATTAAAGAGATTGTTGATTGTAATATCACCGATTGGTGATCATTGTATAAATATTAATAGTGTGATATCTAGATATTGTTCAAATTAATAAAATAAATCTTTTAACTTTGCCAAACAACCTTCTTCTTGGTTCAGTGAGACCGGGGGGGAAATAAAAGAACTTATAGACACAAATATATAATTAAGGGTTCCAGCTGTGCATCACATGCTAGGCATGGACTTAGGTAGAATACTGGGTTGAAATCACTTACAGTAACACCCTGAACCAAATGAGACAGCTGAGAGAGGTACACTCCTAAGGGAAAGGGGGAAATGGATAAAATAATAAACGACAGACTTCGATATCTGTCTTTTCGAGCCTGCAGGGGAGAGACAAACAATGAAAACCCTTTATTTTAGACTTTAAATACCTTTGGTTATCAAATGCATATCCATTAACAACACTAGACATAAACCATACCTGGCAATTCTCTTCCTTAAACCTAGAGGAGTTTTGAACTTGCTTAAGTTGAAGCTCTCACACTTCTTCTGCCTCCTTCAAAGGACTGTTCTACACATCTGCTAAGTGAAGTCTTGGCGAGGAAATCCTCAATACGTTTTCCAGGCTAAACAGTTGCAAGTCTTTATAAATGAGGAAACAGCTCACTTATCTCCTGCTCTTAAGACAACTGAGGACTGATTTCACACTGTTTAATGTCTCCTTACTGCTCCTAAAAAAGCTTTGTTTCACTGGAGCATTTTTACTTAGTGTTCACAGTGCATTCTACAAACAAGGGCGATGTCGTCCACGCATGCGCAAATCATCCTAAGCGCTTCTCATCCGCGCACGCGCATTCTTTAATGAGGAATAGGCAAAACGTCTATCACACGGAACTTTGTACACACAAACGTTTTCTTTACTGATTGTCTGTAAATTTATATAACAAGTACTGAGAGCCCAAATAGCCCTCCTTATTTGTTTAAACTTAGACAAGTGGGTAACTGAGAACTGCCACTTAGCTTAGTTTCCCGGTGAGATTCCCTGACAATCTTCTTCTTCACAGCTCCACTTCAGAAACTGCTGAAACTCCTGAACCGTTTCCTGAATAAATGATTCCATGTGTTAAAATCGCGGCAAAAATGGCTGTTTACACAAATAATCATGGCAAAAAGGCAGTGGTTTTGCCGCCGCAATTCATGTAAAGGATGCGGGGGACACCCCTGCAACCTCCAGATCCATTATACCATATAAGGGGAGCAGGGGACACCCCTGCTCCCCTTAAATGGTATAATGGGGTACACCTTTACCTGGTCAAACCAGAGCATCTTTTGATTTTTTGTAAAGGTGACATTTTTGCCGCGATTGTAATACTGCATACTGAATAAATAAATTCCTGCTCCTGGAAGTCCCAGATGAAGTCCTCAGGCCTGTAATCACTGGAGCCCCTGAAACAGGACTTCACTGCTGGACTGCTGACAATGAAAGGCAGTTTAGAATGCCCATTGTCAGCCTTTCAGCCACCTCCAGCCAATCGGAACTCTTAATGAGAACCTCCACCTTGCCCTGGGAAGGTCTCAGCACTCTGCATAGCTAAATTAAGGCCAAACCAACCATAAACAGAAAACCCCAACTCACTCCAGTCACACACCAAAACAGGGAGAAACCTGGCACACATGTGCAGGCCGTTTTTGCTTTCAATCTTTAAAAACCCTGTTTTCCATGTCACAGTATTCTTTGATTCCTCCTTCTTGTGTGAATTAAACTGCTGCTTGTCCATTGATAATGACAGGTAGGCCCCTTTCCACATAGCTCTTTAACTTTACATGGAAGAAAAGCAAAAGCCAGGCCGTTTTTGTTGCAGGGTTTCGATGCCTGCCATTCAGGTGAAAGGGACTTCTGTATGGGACCTTTAAATGCACCCCACAAAGTGAACGAAACTAGTGAGTGGGTTGTGATGGGAGTGTTGTGCCTCACTCATTATTCAAAGTGAGTCTGTGACAAGGCTCTTCTGATTTTACGTAGGAAAGGGGAGTTTTCTGTGGAGTTTTCTCATTTTAATTTTCCAGTTTCAGAATGCTAAGAATTTCCCCGATGGGTGATGAAATGTACTTGCTCAAGACGATAGGGGGTAGGTATCCCTGGTGTCTGCTGCTGCGCCAGGCTTCTCTGCGGACTGACAAGCGTCATCTCCAAAGATGCCCCACTTCACCTCGCGTTCTGCAGACTGCAAAGGCTCTTTCATTCAGGAGAAGCGATTTATCCATATAGTATCGAACATTGGACGATCATTGCTTTTATTGTCTGGTGCTTAACTGACTGCAAATGTGTTTTGTCTCTTTTAGTCATTGTCCCTTTTTTTATTAATAATGGAGGATTCACTAATTGTGCACTGGAAGCATAAGGGAGCTCGCTTCACGTTAATAATGGTGGGCAAAGGGACATTTAATTAAATAGTGACTGTAAATGTGCACTTAGTGCATAAGATGAATGTCTTTGCATAGATATGGGGATGGGGCCTGTATCGCTTTGATAGTGACTGCAAAGGTGCACTTAGTGCATAAGATAAATGGCTTTGCATAGATCTGGGGAATGGGGTCTGTATTGCTTTGATAGTGACTGCAAATGTGCATGGAGAAAATGCTGTTGTCTTCACATTGATGGTTGGCGGTTGTATTGGTTTGAAAGTAACTGTAAATGGGATCTGGGAGTATTAGAAAGAACCCTCCAGAGACTTGCCTCTGTTCTACAGGGACTCTACATGTGCACTTGAAGCACGATAACTTTTCACACGTATTATTGAATGGTGGGTTTGTTGTGGAGCAGATGGTAGTCAATATCTTTTAGCACTTTCAGTGTAAACACTTGCCAGTGGCCATAGGACAAAGATAGACTTCCCTGAGACCTACTAGAACTGCCTATAGAAGACTGCCTTTCCATCCCCAATTTTAAACGCTCCTCCATAGGGGGCAATAGCTCCCCAGTGAAAGCGGCTAAATTATGGAACTCCCTACCCACTACTCTTAGAATGGACCTACCCTATCAAAACTTCCGATTAAAAACAGTCGCATGGCTGAAAACGGAAGCCATCTAACATTTTATGCATGAAGTCCTGATACGCCAGATAACTGTTTACCCTGTACTTACATATGTTTACCTGTATTCTGTATATAATCTTGTAACTTTTTTATTGTAACTACTATCACTGCTATGTACATACTTGTATATATTACTGTTGCTGTAACTAAGCTTTGCAAATTCATGCCACTGCTGCACCTTGTTACGTTACTTTAGGGTATTCTGGCGCATTACAAATAATAAACAAACAAACAAACAAACAAACATAGGAAGCACAATAAAGTGCTCCCGGTGAAAAGGTCTTTTTATAAATGTATTTTCACTGAAAAGTCGATTTAGAAAGACAGCTCTGTGACCGCACGGAACTGTCTTTCTAAATTAAACTGTCACGCCCCTGCCGCAGGGCTGACAGGCTGTGCGGGATCAGTGTAAGCGATATTCAATCAACACTACAGCCAAGTCAATGCCTAGTCTGGGATGCTGAGGAAAACCCTTATTAATGTATTTTTATTTCTAGTTCAGTACTCTGGATGACCACCCTTTTATAGCATTCCCTTGTATAGCACCCCCCTCGTAGAATCCCCCTGACCCCACTGAGCCAAGAAGTAGGTTTGTTTTGCAAATTAAAACATTTATTTGAGAATTTAAACAATATATATATATCACACTTTATAATAAATTCATATCTGATAGTACACTTAGACATATGATGTTGATCAACAAAGGGTAATCTTGCACTAGCACACTTCTTTACAATCAATGAGGAGTTAGTATAGGATGGATAAAGTAGCAAAAACACTTTTATGATTTCAAGGGAAAAGCAATGAGGAATAAAATGCAGTACAGAAATACTTGATATGATTTTAGCAAAAGGTAAGATAATCACTTTTTCTCTGGCAATTCACCCCCCTACCCTATGCAATGTAAGAAATGGAAGGAGATAGAAAGAGGAGCACACAGTTCTCAGGAATGCAATCAAATACAATACGAAATTCAGTTCCCCCCCAGCAAGCTTAGAGGAAACAGGTAGGAATTCAAAACACAGGCCCAAAATGCTTTTTAAATATGATGGCAATGGATGGGAAATGTGCCAACTGATTTTAATTCCCTCTAGAGATTCAGGGTGAGTGGGAGATGCGTGTTGGTATTAGTTCAGGCTCACTTTAGCAATGCTCTATGGGTTATTACCAAGTTGCAACGGATTTTAACAAAAGAAAGAATAGAGCTGCTATTTTGTCAAGTGGAGAAATTGAGCCAAAATCGCAAATCGCGGTAAATTTCGCGAGTGCGTAAATCGTGATTGCAGAAAAAGTATAAGGAATAGGAAGTCGGTTCTAGGCTTGTTGGAAAATTTCGTTCCTTGCCCAAGTGGTTCCAGAGATACGGACGATTAAATAAAGGTAGTTTTTTGGATTTAAAGTAAAACTCAAAATGACAGGTGACAGCTTGCAGCTGCAGAATTGACAGGTGACAGTTGTGCAGCTTTAAAAATGACAGATGACACGATTTCTAGGAGGCAGTTCTACTTAGGTTAAAATAGTTTGGATTGGATTATTTTAACTAAGAGATTGGTTCTGCACAGTTCTGCTAAGTACTCACAATATAAATTTGAACTAGGCCTTGTCACGGATCTGGTCAACACGTCCAGCCGCGGTTCTGTCTGCTCGGCGGGTGAATCAGGCACCGGTTCTGCTCACAGCGATCTGGGTCAGCTCTGATCTGCTGGTCTAGCCTCTCTGGATTCTGGATGTAACACTGCTTTCCAGGTACTGCTACAGGTTCTTGCAAAAATTCTCGGCAAAACTTCAAACAGCTCGCCCGGCTGTTGAATAGTTTGGTTAGTTTTGAGGCCTGCTGAAGAGGATTCAACTGGTGGATTCAGGCCTCTCTGCTACACATTCTGGACTTAATTTCTGCTACAGGTTCTGGAGATTGATGGATTTGAAGTCTGGATCTCTGGATGTGAAGTCGTCGGTCAGCATGCTCCGCAGCAAATGGAATTGAATGTCTCTACCTGTCCCAGCAGTCTCTTTTTATGTGTTTTCGAAAGTGGGTGTGTGCGTTGGTCATAACTAAACCTGCCTCTCTCACTTATCATTGGCCAATTCCTCCTCTCTCCCTTGATTGGGGGAAGGAAATGTGAGTCAAGTGATGCTGTAGGTTTTATGGTCAGAGGAACCTCCCCTTGTCAGATTGCACACAAATCTATTTTGACCCAAATACATTTTTATCTATGTACCATTTTTCTAATATTATAGGTCCAGTTAACATATTTTCTGTAGCACCAAACCATCCGATCCCTGTCTTTGTACGATATCGTGTCCACTGATGACAGAATCCTCCCCTTTTCATCCAGATAACGACCTCTAAACCTTTCCAGATTTTACACAAATGTGCACCAGGGATATGGGCTACAGATGATAAAGTGTCAGATTTTTAACATGCATACATTTGGAGTGAGACCCTATTTTCCGCTAGCAACCCCCCAGAATACACCACAGGGTCCTAACGCCTCTTAAAATGGTCACAGAAAAATCACAAAAATAATGATATTACTTATATAATTCTGACAAGTCCGCACTATGAGTTATCTATCTTTTTAAAATTATGCGCTGGTCAAAAAGGGGTGTGGCTTCCCACATCACAGGGTGGAATAACTGGTTTATCCACTTCCCCCAAGCCAGCTTGTTCACAGAGGCACAGCTGCCCCCCAGTTTCTCCCAAGAGGAAGCTATTTTACGACGCCCCCAATATAACATTTGCCTGAGTCCAGGACAGGCCTTTGTTCAACTCCCTGTAGTCCCCAGCTGCTCCACCCCTAATCTAATCAGAGAGGTGACAACTCTTTTTGGCAAGGGGAAGAGCGGCTGAGCAGGTTTCAACTCTTGTTGGGGGTAGTTGTCAGGCAGAATCCAGTTTCATTAAGCCAGGTTTCAGCTAAATGTCACTCTTTGTTCCCAGTTTAAATCACTTACAATTTTTACATATACATTAAATAATTACTTCCTTCAAGTCATTTCAGAGTATAGCTTTACATTGTATCCACCTCTTAGCAAGTCTTTCCTTGGTCTGGTTTTGTTTCATTTATTCAGTTTTACACAAAAGTCTGGTGGTTTTAAAACGCCGGCTTTCTGATAGTGGTGAGTACTGGTAATGCAACCATTTTTGGGATTAAGAAAATTAATTCCCCACAGTTCTGAGTTGCTTTTTTAGCAATCAGCATTGCCATTCCCAATGGTTTCAGGCTACTGTGTGTGTAGCCCAATGGTGGTTTTAGGCAGTGCCCTCCTGTGCTCACAACATAGGCAAAAATGGGTGGCAGCCTATTCTTCATGTTTTCCCTGTGCACTCTCTGGGGAGTTCTGGCCATCATGATGTTTTCCATGCCAGTACTGCACAGTTTTATGGTAGGGCTTGTATGCATGGGTAAAAACATCCCTCATCAGGATGCGGAGGGTGAGGAGAACAGGTGTGTGTGTGTTCACGTGTATTTCGGTGTGTGTGTTGTATGTATGTTTTTTGGTTTCGGGGATGGGGAGAAAGGAGAGGGGACTGGACTGTGGGTGAAATCCTGAAGTTGGTAGTGGAGGGAGAGGGCTGGGACTGAAATCCAGCGAGAGAGGATGTTGGGGTGATGAGTGGGAGGACAAATGGGGCGTTCGAGGGGGTGAAACCCACTGAATATACAAAAAAAAGGAAAACCACATTTTAAAGGTCTCAAGATAAAAAGACCTTTACAATGCCAGGTTTCAGATCAAAAGAAAATTGGTCATGGTAGTTCAGTCTTTTTCTCGTCAGACCTTTAAACAAAGGTCCTTACACATAGAACCCAATATAATGGTATCTCCATTAATAATGGCGCTGGGGAAGGGGGCACTCGCCTCGTAAAAACAGATCATGTGCTCATGAAGAATAGGTGATACTGGAATTAATGAGTTTGCCCTACTCTCCTTCCCCCCCCACCCCTGCTCAAACAGTTTGAGTATTTACCCATTAAGTCTTTTTGTTCCAGGTTTTCAACAATATTTGCATATGACGTACCTGATTCAAACTTGGTGTACTCTCCATTATGGACCTTCCAGATCTGCACCTTCAGGGCAGATGGAAAAGTGGAGTTGCCGCTACTCTATGTACCTTTGATCTAATTCATGATCTAAGGCTGTTCATTGTGTGCTTATCTGCCCTCATTATGCGACTACAAGAAAAAAAAATTGTCGGTATGTAGCAAACCGGGGAATCCACACCGTGCAGGTGGAATATCAGTTTAGCATATGGGTACACATTTCAAGTTGCAGTTTACTAGCCCAGCCATACAGTCATTTACCGCCTAAGTTCTCTATATGCAACGGCACACCATTTCTCACTTGCCAAGAGCCAAACTTCTCTAGCCAGTGGCTAGTGCAATGTGTATGGCCTGGTTTTGCAGATGTATGGGTCACATACGTGTTATGCTGTCAGGCCATATGTGGTAAGCAATTTAAGTGGTACATAAACCATATTCATTGAACAAATACATTTTTTGAAGAAACACAGATTGTTGAAAATATTGGTTGCTTTATTGTACATAGTACATGATGGTACCCAACGTGTTTCGAGTTATCAACTCTTCTTCAGGGGCAATGGGACAATTTTTCAATGTTTCTAAAAAAACAAAGAAAACATAAATCATATTTTAACCAATTCTATGAGTTCATATAGCCTATAAACGTTTTAAACTCGGAAAAATAACAACACAGCCATCATTTCAGTGGATGATAACAATTTGAAAAGTAATGTTAGGATACAGATATCAGATTACAAGCAAATCCCTGGACTAGACATTGTGATTTGTTGGACAAAAGAACAAAAGGTAACTCTCATTTTACTATTTAAACTTTTCAAACAGATCCTGTATCTCTAGGAGAGGTAAGTAATATTTC
Organism: Ambystoma mexicanum; assembly: GCF_040938575.1. NCBI lineage: Eukaryota > Metazoa > Chordata > Amphibia > Caudata > Ambystomatidae > Ambystoma > Ambystoma mexicanum. The sequence goes on from NC_090926.1 coordinate 1,191,557,883, forward strand.
CATACATACTCCAAATGACATATTAGTTGTTAGTCAAACATATGAAAAAAGCGCTTACCCTCAGGGTAGAAAGTTGTGCAAGGGTACGTTTTTAAAGAAGTGCTTCAGGTTAGAGTGTTCAAATTTATTTCTTTGAGTCTCCCTATATTATGAAAAAAAGAGTGTTACGAAAAATTAGTTAAGTACCGTTAAAAAAGGAGGAGATCAGGATAGGTGAATGGCAACTTACATGTAGCTCGTGAATCAAAATGCTTATCTAATACCCATACACAAGACAAAACTATTTGCGTTGTCAATGCTTGCGTTTTACAGGACGTCAGTGCAAGGAACAGATGTAAGGACACACATATTCATTATGAATCAGGCTTTTGATGCACTTAGGTAACACATTTTTACTACACCGTAGGCACATTTACAATTGCATTGATGTTATTAACTTGCAGAGGACTGCTTAGAAATAACATTGGTAGGCCCTATATAGCACAAATCTCGATGCCACTGTCTCATATGCTATCCCAGGGTGATGTGTTTTAGATGCGGAGCGGCAGGTAGTGGGGTGGGAATTGGGTATTCAAGGGGTGGTTAAATGACCAAGCAACACCCGCAACATGCGTGTCCCATCCCACCTCACACCTATCTGTACAGAAATACAATCATGTTAGCTTATAGCTGGACCACCTAATAGTCATAACTAAACTAAACTGCACTGGACCACATCTCACAAATGGAGATTTACAGTTTACAGCTGCTTAGAATGTCAGAATCGGTGAAAATACGAACAGCCCAGGCTAAGAGGGCTCTGAAAAAGAGCTGCTGCTCTCAGTATAGTCCTCTTCAGTCTTGATAGAGCATTAGCCTTTTATTAGCTCTGCCTGAAGCAAGCCGAGGCTGTTGTCATGGCAGTGGATGTTACTGAATCTGTTCATGCTGTGGACAACTAAAGATACAACGTATGGCCCTTTCCTGCCACAAATGTGTTCTGCTGAATACAGCCGTGCAGTACTGCTACAGATTAAAGACGCCTTCACAACAATCAATAACACTGTGCCACCCTACCACAAAAGGGTTCCTCAAAAAACAGCTGTGCCGAACACAGGCGCCAGAGAGGGCGCGTTACCATCCGGCAAGGCCCGGGGCTCAAGTTATAGACCTGAGGAAAGCATCAGCTTTAACAGGGGCTCCGAGCCCCTGGCGTACCGTGTGGCAGGGCGAGTGGGCAGCAGGCAGGAAAGGATGTTATTGTAGGGCCGGCGGTGAGCACATGACCGGCCTCACAGGTGTTGGGGGCCCCGTTAGGTTTCTGGGGTCACACAGACTTAATGATTGTTGCAGAGCAGGACCGTGATGGCCGTGTGGACACAGTCCTGGGTGCCGGGGGTGATTCCTAGTTATAGTTTCGAATGCCAAAACTTCCGACACAAATGTTTTTTAAATTTTTTTTATGGGGGGGACCCCCCAAACCCCTGTTTTTTTGTTTTGAAACACTTATTTAACAATTCAAAATAAAAATAAACCCTTTCATATAAAAAAACTATATTCTAAACTTTTTTTTTCAACACTTTTGAGTCGAAACTTTTGTCATTCGAAACTATTGTTTAGAAACTTTGACTGGACACTGCCGGGGGCACCCTGGATGACGTGAGCATCCGAGATGGAGGGTGGCCTGGGTGTTGTGAAGTCACGTGAGAGCACACAACTGAGTGAGGTAACTCTGCCGCGTGGGGAATAAAAGAGGCGTTCCCGTGCATACCTAATAGTGCGTGCCTGGAGCCCGAGAGCATAACACAGTGTCTGAGTCCTCTATGACAGGGGGAGCTCCATGGGCCTGGGCAAGTGGGCGATACGCCAACAACATTGGCAACGCGAAAGTCAGCCTATGCCGTTGAAGGCGCACATGGCAAGGGGAAGGAATACAGTCCGCTCCATGACAATGGAGGGCGGTGTGTGATCCTTCTAAGTCTAACGAGCTCGAACCTCGTGGTAAGGCCTCCTTACAATCACATGTTGTCCCAGTGGTAGCGGCTCTATTACAGAGTGCTTGTGTGCCACGTTGACCAATAGTTGGAAGCGCCAACATGGCCCGAATTTGCTGAGGGTCTATTTGTGACCACAAATGGACCAGTACTGACAGAGACACCAACCACGGGAGGGTGAATTTTTACTCATCATACTATGAGGAAGGAGGAGGAGCATGCACGTTAGAGTCCTGGGATACAGATCGAAGAGTAGAGGGGCACTGTGTCCTGTCCCCTGAGCTGTGACCACTAACGGGGCAGAAGTGTCTGTGCGCTCAGAGGTGGGTGATCCGGCTGAGGGTTTAGATGACTGGGATGGAGGAAAATCAGGACAACGTGGTAGCTGGACACATGCCAGCAGCTATTGGCACCAGTGGAGGAATGCAAGCACCAAGACAACAAGGTACATTGGCCCCCATGCCTGAATTTGACACTTCAGGGGCACCATCCAGTCCTTGGATCGACAGACTAGAAATGTATTTTCGGGCTACAGGGGAGACGATTGTGATGACAAGATGTCAATGTTAATATAGGCAGCAGGCCCGTAGGTACACAAAATATTTAAGACCCTCGTGCCAGTTGACAACACATACCAGGCAGCGAAAGAGGGTCTAAAGGAGCATTTTATGCTGGTAGCCAACCTGGACTACGAACAGGTCATAATGTGTGGAGTGAAGCAGAAAGAGGACGAATTGCTGGACAATTATGATGCCTCCGACACCTGGCCATGACATGTGCCTGGGACAAGGAGGACAGCATAGTTCGGCAGCAGCTGATCCAAGGGTGCACATCAGGTAAGCTAAGGAGACAGGTGCTGAGGAAGCCGGGTCTAACCCTGCCCCACATTCTCGAGATGGGGTGGTCTTATGAACTGACAGAAGTCTGAGCAACGAATATTGGTTGCAGTGTTTCTCACCAAAAAGGTAGAAGAGGTGTGTGAGGTAGGCTGCCATCAGGGGAACATGCCAGCCAAGAAAACGTGATTCTCCTGGAGAGAGAAGGACAAGAGTCACACGAGCTGTGCCCAAAGGGCGGGTATGACCTCACACACCAAGGTGACTGCCCAGCCAAAGGAAGTACGTGCGGAGGATGTGGAATGCCAGGTCATTTCTCTAAAATGTGCAAAGCCCCACACCGGTCATTGTCCCAAGAGGCCCTGGAAGACAAGGAAGCAGCCCACAGAGACGGCCATTGAGCGCAACACAGGTTGAGTAGAAAGCTGATCTTGTGGTCGTTGACATGGCCGAAGAAGAAGAGGATGAAGATGAAATATTCTTCATATCCGGCATAAGTGCTATACAAGGAAGGAAAAGAAAACAGCCAAGATGCACGGTCAGCATGAATGGGGCAGACACTCCAGTACTCATGGACACTGGGGCTTCAGCAAATGTAATGGTGCAAGGGCACTAAGAAGCGTTACCCAGCCCATTGATGCTAGTTGCAGCCAAAGCAAAGATCACACACCAAGGTGACTGCCCAGCCAAAGGAAGTACGTGTGGAGGATGTGGAATGCCAGGTCATTTCTCTAAAATGTGCAAAGCCCCACACCGGTCATTGTCCCAAGAGGCCCTGGAAGACAAGGAAGCAGCCCACAGAGACGGCCATTGAGCGCAACACAGGTTGAGTAGAAAGCTGATCTTGTGGTCGTTGACATGGCCGAAGAAGAAGAGGATGAAGATGAAATATTCTTCATATCCGGCATAAGTGCTATACAAGGAAGGAAAAGAAAACAGCCAAGATGCACGGTCAGCATGAATGGGGCAGACACTCCAGTACTCATGGACACTGGGGCTTCAGCAAATGTAATGGTGCAAGGGCACTAAGAAGCGTTACCCAGCCCATTGATGCTAGTTGCAGCCAAAGCAAAGATCTTCACTTTTGGGGGAACCAGCCCAATACCTCTAAAAGGGTCATTCATATCCATAGTTCAACATGCCAGGTGTTCCATAAAGACCATGTTCTTTGTCACTAACATCAGCAAGGGCATCTTACTCAGCTGCGCAGCAGCAGAAGCGCCAGGCATTGTAAGTTTTGCCTACTAGGGGGTACGCTGAGGACATCAACACAACGCTCGAAAGGTTCATGGAGGTCTTTGAAGGCATTGGGCAGAATACAGGTGAGCCAGTGAAACTTCACATCGATGGGTCTGTCTGCCCAGTGGCACTGAAGCATAGACGGATTATTTTCCATTTGCAAGAACAGGTGGACACAGCGATGGACCAGCTAATGAAACTGGACATAATCGAAAAGGATGAAGGCCCCACTCCATGGGTGTCCCCAATAGTGGTGGCACCAAAACCAAAGAAGCGGGAATCAGTACACATATGTGTGGACATGAGGCTCACAAAGCAGGCAATCAAGCAGTAAAGGCATCTGACCCCCATGGTGAATGATGTGGTGGGGGAACTTCAAGGGGCCCGATTGTTTTCCAAGCTAGATTTGAGGGTTGGGAACCACCAGGTGGCACTCCATCCCAAATCCAGATACATTACCACCTTTGCAACACATTGAGACCTGTGCCAGTACAAATGTCTCACCTTCGGGGTGTCGTCTGCAGCTGAAGTGTTCCAGAATGTCATCAGGGGAGCACTGGCCAGCCTGGAAGGAGTCATCAACATGAGCAGTGATATGCTGGTCTTCGCTGGGTCTGAGTTGGAACACATGGTGAGGTTGGAGAAAGCACTGGAGAGGTACAAGCAACTATGACTCACACTACACCGGGAGGAATACAAGTTCCTGTGTGTTAGAATCAAATTCTTTGGTTTTGTGTTTCACAAAGGAGGTATGTAACCAGACCCCGGAAGATACAAGACATACAGGATGCCAAACCCCCAGGGAACGTGCCAGAAATACGTAGTATCCTCAGGATGGTTACCTACTGCTGGCATTTAATTCCCAATCTAGCCACAATGTCTGAACCCCTGAGAAACCTTACCAGAAAAGATACTGCATAGAGATGGACCCTGCTGGTGCAGGAAGCCTTCGAGAACATTAAGAAGGTGCTCACAGAGGAAGAGACCATGGCATTTTTCAACTAGAGTCAGAGATAATTGTTGACGCTAGCCCTTTTGACCTGGGAACTCCGCGGGGAATGTTGAACGAGTGGTATTCACGAGAAAAGCCCTCACCGACACAGAACAGTGACACTCCCAGAAAGAGACGGAGGCGCTGGCAGTCCTGTGGGGATGCTGCCATTTTAGACTGTACATATTGGGAAAGCTGGTCACTGTGATAACTGACCCCAAGCCATTGTTACCCATTCTAGCCGGATCATTGTCAAACCCTCTGCCATGTATTGAAAGGTGTACCGCCCATGGGCCAGCAATGCAGCAGACTACCTATCGAGGAAACCCAATGAGAAAAAAGGGCCCAGGAAGCCGCTAAGGTGGATTAACATGTAAGCCTGGTGGTCGAACCGCCCATGCCCATCTCGCTATTAATGCAGGAGATGTTGGAAGCCTCCAAACAGGATTAATGTTTCGGCCTCATCAGAAGCAATGCAAAGAGGGGACCTCAAACAATTGAGGTGGGTGTGCCATGAGCTCTCGTTCATGGATAGAGGGCTCTTGCTGAGAGGTGACAGGATAGTGGTCCCAATGGCACTGATCCCGCGATTCATAGCTTTGGCTCAACACAGGCACATGTGCTCCACCAACACCAAGGCCAGGCTGAGGCTCAAAGTATGGTTCCCAAACCTCGAGAACTATGTGGTCGAGTTTGTGCGAGGGCGAGTGTGGTGCCAGGTCATGGCACCGGTAAACCGGGAACCCCACATCAAGTCCATGCCGAGGAATGACCAACCCTGGGACATACTACACATAGACTTTGGCTCCAGAGGACAAGAATCCCATTTCTTGGTGCTTATCAACCAGTGGTCCAGGTTATCGGAGGTGGAGCTGGTAGACTCCACCTCGATTGACCGGATCCTACCAGTGATGGAGAATGTATTTGCAACTCATGGGTTCCTGAGAGAGATATGCTCGGACAATGGGCCCCCATTCCAAGGGCAAGGGGATAGCTTTGCAGCATTTCTACATGAGTGTGGCATCTCAGAGCTTAAAATATCCCCAATATGGCCAAGGGGCAATGGAGAAGCTGAGCGCTTCTTGCGCACGATCAATAAGATGTTCAGGTTTGCTCAGGGGAAAGGGATGCGCCTCAAACACGCTCTCTATCAGTTCCTGCGGGAGTACAGCTTGACACCTCACAGCTCTACAGGAGTAGCACTGGAGGAAGCATTATTTAGAAGGTGCCCAAGAGGCCTCATCCCGTCAAAGGAAGGAAGAAGTCCAGGTAAAATCAAAGATGCCAGGGTGTTTCAAGAAAGAAACTCAAGGAGTGTAAGTGAGAACACACAGATAAATCTGTAACCCAACGACCTGGTGGTAGGGGATGAAATACTGGTGAGAAACAGACATCCAGAGGGCAAACCGTCCCTCCATCATGAACCGCATCCCATGGAGGTGGTCACGGTGAAGGGATTGATGAGCACTGCTGCAGATGAGCGTTGGCCACTAACTCGAAACCCGCCTGAGAGTACAGGTGAGGAGGCTGGCACCTGTGGCAGGGACCCGGTAAGTGAAGGGCGACCAGCAAGGGGAGGACCCCAGAGGTATGCCCCTTCAATTGAATGACTATGTTTTTGTCATATCCGAGTAAAGGGGTGTCTTTTAATGACAATACTCATGGGTTCTGTGTTGGCAAATGTTTTTTATGGTTAAAGCATTAATGTTACATGTTAACCAGTTGAATTCTGTTTCATACTTATGGAAAAGTGGGAATGGTGTGATGTCACGTGAGAGCACAGGACAGAGTGAGGTAACTCTGCCGCATGGGAAATAAAAGGGGGATTCCCGCGCACGCCTAACAGTCCGCGCTCGGACCCCAAGAACATAAGACTGTGTCCGAGTCCTCTGTGACAGGGGGTGCTCCACGAGCCTTAGGCGGTGGGCGATAGGCCGACAACAGTGATCACATGGTATGGGCCTGCAGATACAAAATGAGAGACAGAGTCAGCAGTTCCATTGTTGGAGTCTGCAGCCGTTATGCACGTGTATGCAGGAGCTTCTTTTTATTAGGTTGGGGCATGACACAGGGGAGGGGCTCACACATAACACTTCACCTTTTTCATAACGAACAAAGACAAATGTCACTGAAACATGAACTGATTGCCCCCCATTACAGAACGACAATGCTTTGACCTCTCCAGAATTGTACAATAAAAGAATGACACATACACTGGTAGATGCAGACATATAACACATGCCAAGCACTCTATACATATTCAGCAGGTGGAAATCGCGGTTGGTGGCTCGTTGGTCATTCCACCACATTTTAAGAGACCCTGTGTTAATCTGGGGTGAGTGGAACTTCAACCACTGAATGACACCGTTGTCCGATTCTGGCACTACCTAGAGCATGCCAACAATCTGCAGGAGCACAGCTTCGCATAACGAATCCTACTGAGAACACTTTGAGCATATCCATGACATGCAGGTGCACAGCATCAAAATGTATGCATACTGAGTCCACTTTAAGCATCTGCGGGACTGCAGGAAACCAGTTGAAAAATGTACTAGTAGTAGTTCAGGATAGTTGATAGCACAGTTCAGCACAGCAGCTGGCAAAGCCGCACCTGGGGCACCGGGGGACACACCGGCTTATTTTTTTATGTTGGGGTTGCCAGACAGTTCAACGGCCGGCAAAGCCACACTGGGGCCCCGGCGATAAATAGCCTCTGTCCATTTATGTTGGAGCGGGCAGCGGGACAGTGATGACATGGTATCTGTGCCACATTACATGTTCAGCTCCCCCAAGCAGGAGTACTGTTGTTTCTTTTGCTCTTTCCATGCAGCTTGCATGCAGCACTTCCCTTTTGGGAATTATTCCAGCACTTGATCAAGAACAATGAACCTTTCTGCAAAGATATTGGAAAACTTGAAGACTATTTGCATAACATTTGCTAAAAGAAGGAGCCAAACCTGTATGTGGTGATGTAAGGAACATTCCAATGGCAACCCGGGACAGTGTGAAAGACGAATTGCAGTGGCTAATGGCACAAATGATTATTGAACCCATAGAATCTTCTGAATTGTTTAGTCCTTTAGTTGTGGCACAGAAAAAGAATGGAAAACCAAAGGTTTGTGTGGATTAGGAGACTGAAACAAAAACATAGTGATTGACTAATGTCAGCCTACTATTCAGACAAGAAATGCTGAATTGCATAAAGGGAACAAAATTGTTTATTAATATGGATTTATCATCTACATATCATCAGATCCCTCTCACCATGGAGAGCGTACAACAAACATCGCTCATAACTCTGTATGGTATGTTTCACTACTGCAGAACAAGCTTTAAGCTTGCATCTGCAGCTATATTTTTTCAAACAGTAATCCTGATGGGTGTATCAGAGTTCCTAAAATGGAAATGTAGTGTTGTGTAAAGCCCAGGTGCTACATGATGAGAGATAAAGTAGGGTGCTGCACCACGTTGGAAAGAGCTGATTAACTACTGAGAAAAGTGAGTGCGCCTTCACAGGGTATGCAGTAGAGTACCTAGGTTACATGATTAAGGGGCCAGGAAATAGACCCACTAGTGGGTCTATTTCCTGGCCCCTTAATCATATAACCTAGGTACTCTACTGCACACCCTGTGAAGATGCACTCACGTATCTCAGTAGTTAATCAGCTCCTGCCAACACAGTGCAGCACCCTACTTAATCTCTCATCATGTTCCAACTGGGCTTTACCAAACACTAAATTTCCATCTTGGTATAGCCAGAACCCTGGCACTCCCAGAAACAGATGTGTCATACTGTTTGAAAAAATATAGCTGCAGATGCAAGCCGAAAGCGTATTCTGCAGTAGTGAAACATACCATAAAGAGTTATGAGCGATGTTTGTTGTCCGCTCGACATGGTGAGAGGGATATGATATGATATGATATCTATAACGTGCCTATACACAAGTGTTTCAAGGCGCGACGAGGCAAGGGAGGGAAAACAAGGGGGACATACAACGATCCTACTAGGCCAGTTGTCATTCAGATCGCACAAGTGCCTGGGAAGGGAGGAAGGAAAGTGCAGTACATGGGAATAGATAATAGCAATAAGTAATATGGTGGCCAGCATGTAGCAAGTGCATGAGTAAGTGCGGACATAAGCTATCGAAGTCTGGTGGGGGACTGTAGGGATACAGGGCAGTCTCTAAGTGCGGGGGTTGCCAGGTGGGCAGTGCAGGTGTGTGACGCTGGTGGGAGAGGGACCTGGGCCCGGAATCAGAGGGTGTCCAGGTAGCCAGTGCAGTGCCAGTATCAGATCTGATGATATGTAGACGATACATCCATGTAAGTAAACACTTTTGTTCCCTTTATGCAATTCAGCATTCCTCGTATGAAAAGTAGGTTGACATTAGTCAATCAGTATGTTTTTGTTTCGGTCTCCTAATCTACACAAACCTTTGGTTTTCCATTCTGATTCTATGCCACAACTCACGGCCTCAACCATCCAGCAGATTCTATGGGTTCAAGGAATCTTTTGTGCCATTAGCTACTGCAATGTGTCTTTCACACTGTCCCGGGCTGCCATTGGAATGTTCCTTACATCACCGCATACAGGTTTGGCTCCTTCTTTTAGAAATTCTTATGCAAATAGTCTTCAAGTTTTCCAATACCTTTGCAGAAAGGTTCATTGTTCTTGTTCAAGTGCTGGAATAATTCCATCAACTTGTTATTCACTGTTGGGATGTAGGTTTATGTAAAGTGCTACTTGATCTCTCCACCCAACATCCTTTTTGGTTACATACATTTTTGTTGTAGGAAATCTGCACTTAAATTCCACCTCCATAATGTACACTCCTATATTTTGAGTCTTATAGCCTTGAAATCCTCCTTGGTTCTTCATGTCTGACTTACTTAACCTCGCTTACCATCCCTTCCACTGTTAACCGTTCCACTTTCAGTGTATGTATGTATTATGGTGTAGCGTGAGTAACTGTCCACCATAATTTCCATCCATTTGCAGTTTGAAACTTAGGCATTTGAGTTTATCAGAATGCATGTAGCTTCTTATGTTCATTACTTGTACCTCTTCTGAACCTTCCCTCCCCTATAAACATGCAGTTATTTTCTTCTTCTTGCAACATACTGCTGCTAAATGTCCTCTTATACCTCAAAGAGTATATTTTTGATTCAGCGTGGGTGCTGTTGCATGACAACACAATGTCCGAACTTGCCAGATCAAAATAATTGTATTCTATCTGCATTTGATGACATGGTTTTAGTTCTTCCATATTGTTTGTATCTCTTGCCTAGAAAGTCATTGCATATGTCTCGAGCTTCAGCAAGCCTCATTCCATCCTTTAGTTTATCTTCCCCATCACTTGTATTGCGTTTAATGGCATTGACTCCTTTTGGTTTTCCCATCTGCAGCAATTATCTTCTTCTCTTTGACCACTTTGGCACATAACTGTGTGTTCAACTTAATTTGCTATTGTGATTGTTTCTTTCAGTTTGGTCTCTGCACATCCACAATTGTTCATGTACCATTGATTTGTTGGTATATATTATTATCTGGTCCATAACCAGTTTCCAAGACTTGCTCCAAATGTGCATGACACTGCTAGTGTTCTTTATGCTGAGTATATCTGTCCTCTGTTTCTAGAATGAAGGTGAAACCCATTGATGGCAATGTTCACCTTGATTAGGTAGTGTTTGTCTAATTGCTTTAAGGCAATGCCATTTACATTCATTCCTCTGATGAATGGGCTAATGTTCCACTGTGCTGACCACCTTCTGCTTTAAAGAACCACTTAATAGTTGGAACAAGGCACTCGTTGGGTGCAAACAAAGGGGAAAAGGGAGATAGCTTCAAGCCCTGTGAAGTTAAAAATAGAACTATACAATGTTTTCCCGTTTGCACCACTGCCTTATTACAAATTAGGAGAACACATTCATAATGACATTAAATGACTTTTAATTCTCAATCTTCAAAGAATAGATGGACTTTACCGACACGTGTTTCGACCAGTACAATTAAGGTCCTCCTCAGGGCTTTTGCCACCACAACAATAATCAAATAAGACAGTCATTATTGAACAAAATTTGTAAAAACCATTGGCAAATCATTGATGTGTCACAACGTTGTGAAGAGCGGAAAAAAAACATGTTATCCAAAGAATAAACAATACAGGACAATACAAAACAAACAGAAAATATTTTGTTGAATTGAGCAGGATTTAGTTGGAGTCTTTGAAGATTGAGAATTAAAAACCAGTATTCCAAATTGCCTCAATTGTCATGTAATGTAATTACTGATGTGTTCTCCTAATTTGTTATAAGGCAGTGGCGCAAACTGGAAAACATTGAATAATTCAATTTACCTTAATGTTTCCGCTTCCTAGCTCTTCCTAGCTGTTCTGCTTGGACATTTTCTGACTTTCTGACCAGAGGTGTTGTTAGGTTTGCAAAAGATCGGAGGCTATGCTAATAACGGGACTGTCCAGACTCAGGGCTAGCTAGCCTTTTGGTTGCAGCCCCTGAACTTCTATCCGGGACTAAAACCAAAAGACCCCGGGCGATAGCCCCCCGGCCACCTCCCAGCAATGCCTCTGCTATTGGCCCTAACACATCTAATAATTCGAACTTTTTCCTCTCTGCAGTAACACTTGCATTGTCTACTCTCTTGATGTGCATTTTCCATTAATCTCACCATTCTTCCCATGGAATTGGCCTTTTTCCAGCTGTGCAAGTCTATATATTTATATATAGACCTTGATTTGCAAGTCTTCTCTATATATATTGATATTTGACTTGCATTATATATGTTTACCCTAGAACATCATTTTTCTGGACTCTTTCTCCAGGTGTGGCCAGGGACCTTTGAGGTGGGTGAACGGTAATAATTAGCATGGTAGCATGATCACTCGTGTCTCTTCTTGCAATGCAATTAGATCTTGTAAGTATGTGCAATGTCTCTGTTCAATTTATTTTATCCTCTGGGGTTCATTTTGTATTTTTCAATAGTATACTTTTGTGTTAGGCTGTAATATGGAAAAGCAGGTGGCGCTGTGCCTTTCTCTTCCATTCTCTCTCTTTCTTGTCTAGAATGGCGATGCTCTCTTTGTCACCACGGTGGGGAGCAGTTCCATGCGGCGTAGGATGCTCGTCACTCTTCGCCACATATGTGGTGTGCATGACCAATGTGAAGAAAGGGAAGAGAAATCAGAGAGTACATCATTCTTTATTCCCAATACAAGGCTCCCCACTACAGTTTATCTGTCGACCATTCCATGTTGCGCCGTCTCGTCTTCCCATCAGCCCCCCGCCCCCATGTGCCACACTGACCACTATCGCCTCGAGGATGCCTATGCTGCCAGCCCTCGAAGTAGCTAGCAGTACCGCGACTCTCGAGAGGGCCCCTCCACTCCTTCCGCTGCAATGCAACCACATTGGTGTTAGGATTAAGGAGTCAAAGGAAGCAATACATGATTTGGCCTTGGCACTGCATGAAAGGCTATTGGGAAATGGATATGGTTTCTATTAGTGACAGGTTCTGAACTCTCTCTGTCCTGATTCACTAATAAGTGGTCGTTACCTAGTGGTGACGCTTGCTTTTGAACCCTATCTTCTGTGATGTCTGTTATGTGTGGGCCCCTCCCAAGTTTATTGCCCTTTTAAGACTCCGCCATGGCACGATTTAATAAAAGGAGCTCCTGCATGCACGGCTGCAGACTCTGTCATTCACTTCATGCCTGCAGGCCCATACCGTGTGATCACAGATCAGCCTGTTGCCCAGGGTCTGCCCAGGCCAACCTCCAATTTGGGATGCTCCCAGCATTCATGGTCCCCCTGGCACTCAGGCCTGTGTCCTCACACCCATCAGGATCCCACCCTGCAACAGCCCCTATGTCCGTGTGACCCTAGCAACCCTGCGCTCACCAATGACCCCACAATACTGGTGATGAGGGAAAAGGGCACCTGCGGTGTAGTCGCTCACGGGAGGGGGAAGAGAGGTGAGCGGCATCCACCACCACAAAAGGAGGTAGTGGATGCCCCAGCACTCTGCAGGAAACTTCACCCCAGCTGCAGCCCTCAATCAAGAGGGTGTTCGCGCGGCCGGGGTGGATGTGAACCCGCAGCCCCTGCGGCACCCAAAGCCTCTACAGCATCCACCGCCACGTCTTTGGCTTTGGTTTTGCGGAGGGAGATTAGGAAGGAGCGGAAACAAAAGAGTAGGACAAAACACAGATCTTACTAGGCCTTGTGTCATTAAGATCGTGCAAGAGCAGGGAAGGGGGGAAGAGAGAAGTGCTGAGGGTGGAGTAGGATGCAGAAGTGCAGGAACAAAGGAGAAACAAGAGTGCAGCCAACGGGTGGCAAATGTGGATACTCATAAGTGTAGCCAACGGGTGGAGAATAAGTGCAAGAGAGGGACTGTAGGGTTACAGATAAAGACCAGAAGTGCAGGGGAGCCAAGAGGCAGTGAAGGATTGCAACAGGGCAGGCAGGGACCTGGGATCGAATTCAGAGCTTGACCAGGTGACCAGCAAGGGAGAGAGAAGGCAGAAGCAACGAGACAGGTCTTGAGTTGCTTACGGAACCAGAGATGGTTCTGCTCAAGTTTAAGAGAGGCAGGGAAGCTGTTTTCAGGGTAAGGCCCCAGCCAAACAAAGAGATCTGCCCTCAACTTTGTTTGGAAAAGTGACTGACCCTCACAGAGTTGGAAGTGGTGGAGTGGAGAGCTCATGCCATCCTATATATATTTATGCATATGATACAAAAGTTAGTCCAGCATCAACCTTTCTTCAGTAGAGATATCTAACTTTGCTGTAGTTGATTTGGAGTTGTATTCATGAACCATATTTGGGATCCTGCATGCAAATTCAAGGGGAGATTTCTGGAGTCTCCTGTTTGCGGAGGTGCCGCCGCTGGCTGAGTGCAAAAAATTGTAAGGGTGCCTCACCAACAGTTTTGCCCCGGGCCTCACCACATCTTCTGACAGCCCTGAGGGAGAGTGTGGTTGGCTATGCGATTGGAGCTCTGAAACAGATATGGAAAAGGATAAGGAAACGTGCCCCCAAGAAGAGTGAAGTCGCCAAGTGGCCTTTGCCACGGTATGGAGGGAGAGCGCGGTGCTGGCGGTGGTGCTGAAATGAAAAAAGAAATCTCCCTCTGCAGAGTGAAATGGGGGTGAGTGTGCACCGGCCCCCGCTAAGCAAAGGAAAGTGCTTGCTTGATCTGTGAGCGAGCTGAAGGTGTGTGCCACCAGGTCGGGGTGGCCCAAGCAGGCCCTGCTGCCAGCTTGTAGGTTTCTGTGCTGTGCCCACCAGCAGTGAGTGCATAAAATGCTCTCTGTAGTGTGCAGCAGTTCCACATCCGAGCATGGTAAAAAACAAATGTAGATGCCCTTCTTAAAATCCTGTGCCGCGCATGCGAAGAACTGTGAGAGCTCATGTAATCAGTTAACCTGGCCATTTGTCCATCACTGTACCATCAGGTTTGCTCATTCTCTTTGCCCCTTTCCTTTCCCTCCGAGTAAGGTGCATGTCTTCTCTTTGGCATAACAAGGCTGCAGATTTATTTTCACATCATAATAAATTCAAAACACTGCAAATAACACAACTGTGTGAAAATAGTTCCAAAGGTGCAGCGACTGCTCAGTGACCAAAACCTGCAACCGCCCTTTTTCCGAAGAAAGTCCACAGTAGGCACAACTCCCCTAACCCCTTGTGTTCCTCAGCTGGTGGAGTGCCATTTTTCCAGGGGAAGCTGAGCCCTCATTGCTACCACCAGATTCCCCCGCTGCTTAGGCCCCAAGAGGCGCTGGTCCCGAGAAGAACAAAGACCCTTCCGGCTTTCCCATGGCTCATTCGGAGACTGTATCTTGCCACTGGTCGCCAAAACACTGCCACACCAAAGGTGGCTTACTGCCCACCCTGGCTCCCCTGTTTCCAACTTTACAATTCCAGGAGCTTTTTGCAAATATTCCAGTAAAACAGATCCATCGCAGATGCCGACAAATGCACTCCATCCTTCAAGTAACACTCTGTGGATTTCAAATTGATCAAGCTGTGCCTGATCTGGGGAACAAATCTGCCCCTGCAATATTTTGCCATTGCCCCATTCAATTTTCTTCTTGACCTCTCCACTGCTGAGTGACTCTCAGCGCCTCTCCATTCCTGCCTTGGAATAATCTTTGACCACAAAATCTCGGTTTCCCCCAGCAGCGAAGACAACTCCTGTAACAAATACATCATCTCCCTCATTAACTCCCCCATCCCAGGCTTGTCAAGTCATTCCCTCTCAAGTGAATAATCAGCACATCCGGCTTTTGCTGCTTACCCAGCAATTTGTTGATATGCCCATGCAGCTGAGCATCTCATTCCGGGCACCCCGTGCCACCAAATCCGGTACTCGCCGGCAGTCAGCTCCTCTCTCTCGGACGTCCAGCTCGCCCCGGCCCTTGACACAAAGGAATGCCCCACTACCCAGACGGACCGTCTCCTCCTCTGTGTTGCTGCTAGTTAGAAGGAGATGAGAAGGAAGCTGTTAATACTACATTTCTCTGGCCTAATGTATCTCCTGAAACATACAGATTTCCTTCCCCCAATTTTCCTGATTGCTTCCTGGCCCGGCCTACCTCTGCTGCTGATGTGGCTGCCCCAATCCTGAAGGAATGGGTCCCAAACACCCCTTCCGTCAACCCCATTATCTCCAGTGCCATGTCCATGACCCTCCTGAATTGAAAATGGCTTAAGGCCGACCCATCCCTGTGAATGAAAAGAGGAGCCCCTTTGCCTGCTGGCTGCCTATGCTGGAGGTATTTAGCCAAGCCTGTTACAGGGCACCCTATGCTCCCTTCGATGTTATAGAGTGTAACCATCCTTCCTTTACCTTCCTGGCCAGGTTTGGACCTCCTAATATAGATGCATACCCGTCCTTCAGTCAACTGTACATCCTCCAACCTCGAAACCCAGAGCCCCGTCTGTCCCTATTTTCGGACACCAGCTCACTGACTCTGAAGGCTCCAAAGAAAGCCAATGCAAATGCTGCCGTGAACAAGATCCTCTCCAACTCATCATCGCAAATCACCCGCAGCATTTCAATTAAACTGCGCAGTTCCACACTATCAATGGGCCGCCTTGCATCTGGCTTACTCTCAGCCTGCTTGGCCCAACCCTTCATCGCCATCACAATGTAATGCTCCTTGGTGCGGTTGGCCTTTCCCCCTAGTTTGAAATAATGCGCTATTGCTGCCAAATGGTAGGCCATCCATGATCTGGTTTTCCCAGACCACTAGCCCCATCCAACAAAGGCATGCACTGGCAATACCCTCTGTTCCTCTGTTAATACTTTGTCCTGGAAGCTCAAGAACTGCTCCCAGCACCCCTTGTATGTTCTTGCTGTGCCAGGTGCCCGGGCAGTGTCTATTAAAGAATGAAGATCCCCCAATCATGTCCCACCACTGCGCCTTGAACGGGGTCATCGACTTGCTTGTTTCTGGGCAGTTCCCCCGAAACCTCTCCCACTGCAAACGAGAGCAAGAGTCAGCAGCCACATTTTTTACCCCTGGAATATGCCGCTCTAACTTCGATGTTCAATGTAAGCAAGCATTTTCGGAGCTCTCTCAGTAGTTTCGGTACCATTGTGTTGCTGGATGTCCCCTGATTGATGACTTGGACCACTGCCGAATTATCTGACCAGAGCAACACCTTTTTGTTAATCAACTCCATCCCCCACAATTCGAAAGCCACAATAGGGAACAATTCCAGCAACGTGATGTCCCTGGTAATCCCTTCCTGATGCCACGCTGCCGGCCCTGCTTAGCCACACCAATTGCTCTCCGAAATGCTCCGAAACCGTGGGAGCCCGACGAGTCATTGAATAGTTTGAGCCTATTGCTGTTGGCACACTCCTCTCTCCAAAGCAGGACACCATTAAACTCATCCAAAAACCCTTCCGACATTCTGAGGTCCTCCTTTAACTCAGCCTCCAATCGCACATGCTGTGAGGCGTGTTGCAAAGCCACCGTTTTGAGCTCACTACTTCTAGAGAACACCTTCCCCGCCTGGGATGACCTTTCCTGCAAAGTTCAGGTTACCTGCCAGGGTAGCCTTGCTCCTGCCGCTCAATTCCTTGATTGTTTCTTTCAACTTCAACACCTTGTCCAAGGGCAGCCTTCACTCCCCTGCGACTGCGTCGATCTCAATCCCCAGGAATGTCAGCTTTGTGACCGGGCCAACCGTCTTCCCCCTTGCTAGCGGGACCCCCATTTCCTCCATCAAAACCTAAAACATGCCCATGAGTGACCCGCACTCTTCCGTCCCCTCTTTCCTGATGAACAAAAAATCGTCGAGGTAATGCAGGACATCTCCTCCTTGTGCCCTCCAAAAAGGTACTACATTTTCAAAGTAGGCACGTGAAATGGCGCATCCCATTGGTAAACATTTGTCATAGAAGTACTCATCATTTTGCTTGAATCCCAACAGATGATATCTCTCCTTATGAATCGGCAATAACCTGAAAGCTGCCTATCCCTGAAGATCTTACCAAATACACTGCAACATCAAAAGATGAGTAGTGAACCCTGCACATCTCTTCCGCTATGTTGTCATTAACCGATTCACCCTCGGGAAAGGAGAGGTGCTGTATGATGCAAAAAATTACCTTCTTTGGTACCAATTCCAGAGGTGACACTACAAAATTGCCCAGTGAGGGGGAGGTAAATGGCCCTGCCACCCTCCCCAGCTTGGTCTCTTTCGCCACTTTTTGTGCCACAACCGCAGGCATAGTCAATGCCGACTTCAAATTGACGGCATCCCTGCTTACCAGCGGACCCTTGTAAGGGATCCTAAACCCCCACCTGAAACCGTCCCACAATAACTTTGCATCCATACAGTTGTGATAAACATTGAGAAAAGGAATCAATCTATGTAGTTGAACCGGAGTGGGCAAATGAGCTTTAATTACGGTTTGAGGAATCCTTTCATTTGGCAGCACTCCACTGTTTTCCCTTGATGGGGGAAGAGCTGTTTTCCCTTGATGGGGGAAGAGCTGTTTTCCCTTGCCCCTCTGCCCCCTGAGTGCCTAAATCAACAGGTTTTACCAAAGGGACAGTACCCCTCTGCAAATTTCCAGTAAGGTGCCTGCTTCCCCTGGTAGCTGGGCCGGCTGTTCCAGGAGGAGCGCCGACGAAAGGACCCCTTCCCCCGGTATGCATAAGACCCTCTGAATTTCCCCAAATGATTCTTCTCCCATTGTGCCCTATCCCCAGTCTCCCTTGATGGTACCATTTTCTTTATGTACACCCTCACGTCTACCTCATCCCAGAATATAGCTGGCCAGACCTGCATTTTGAGCCTAAAACATTTGTCGTATTTCAGCTAGCCATCCCCGCCATGATTCAAATACAACGTATGTATATATTGCTCATAAGCAATCAGTGCACAAGCATTCTGTGGGTATTTCTCAATCATAATGGACGCCAACATCCTAAACGCTGTCAACCAATTGTTAATGGTCTCCTCCACCTTGGGCCTATCCCTCTCCTTCTTATCCATTTCTTGTTGTGTTAATTCTCGCAAACCCATCTCCACTGGCTCCAATAGGCAAAAGATTTTTAAAAAATGATTTCCGCCAGATTCTCTACTTGTAAGCCAATGGTATGTGCCACACCAATGAGCTCCCTGCTGCCTATGGGGGTGCAAAACCTGGCATTGCTTTTCCATAGTATATGGTATCTACACCCAGTGCACCCTGCATTTGACTTGCTGCCGGTGCTCACACCGGCTGTCCCAACAGACAGCCCCCCCGGTGGATTTCCTATGACAAGGATACCCCTTCACCCCCCCAAGGCTGACCCATACCCTTGCATGCCTGCTGGGGTTGCCAATCCCTGTTGAAGTTGAGTCATTCTCCCAGATGCCGGGATTGCACCTTACACAGGTAAGGCCTGCGCCGGGCCCCAGGTGCTCAACCCTTCACCCGAGCCCCCCAAACTCCAGGTTCTCCCCCTGATGGTGGACCACCTCAGCATTCTGTCCCATCTGATTAAATGCATTCACATTACCACTTAACATTTGACTATTGCCACCATTCCCTCATGCTTTCATACATTGCATGAACATACCTTTCATCTGCTCCAAGGATGTGAGTCGCTCTGCTGCTACCACCGCCGAGTTGGCCACAGGAGCTCTTGGTGCACTGCCACTGTTCCTTGGAGACTCAGCAGGTAAGGGTGCCGTCAAGGCCACAGGATCCTGCACTCTCCCTCTTCCTCTAGCCCCAGCCGATTTGCGTGTCTTACCAGCCTCTGCCTGCTGTTTGCTGGCCATCGCCTTTGCATTCATTCTCCTCTTTCTCTTGGTTGCTTGTTCCTCCTCTTCGCTCTTGCCATCCTCACCATCCTCTTCCTCCTCTTCATCTATGGCCTGGGTCTCACGTATGGTCTCATCGGCAGATGAGTTCGGAAATATCCGAGGTGAATCAGCCCTCTGGCTTGGCCCAGCTGCATCATCGCCAAGGTGTGTTTTAACCAATTTCAACCAGCTTGGTCCATGCTTGGCCGATGCCATCCGTGCCATGGCTAAGAAGGCTTCCAAGTCTTTTACGGGCAGCAAAACCCTTGTGCCCCCTGTGCTTGTGTGGCCATCTTCCTTGCTGAAGGTTTTGCCTTCAGTACTATGCTTCACCTTGCAGCAGCCTTCAGATAGTACTTTAGATTGTCTTTGCTGTGTGCTTCCTAACCAGCTTTGGCCTCCTGGCCCTGCCTAGTGCCGTTCTCAAATATTCTCAGTCCCAAACAACAGCCTCCTGGCCCTGTGCTTGCAAATGTGAAATCAGGTGTCCCAGCAGCCTTTGAAAGCGGCTTTAATCAGCAATACCCAGGCACATGCACTGCTAAATGCAACAGCCTTTCAGGTAATGCACAGACCCTTGTCAATCCTTGCAGTTTCGAACCGCAATCCTCTTACACACAATGCTCCCCCGCATTGCTGCGCACACTGCACTGATGCACTTCCAATGTTCAACTGTCTGCAATGTCACCAGGCGTTCACTGTAAATATCTGCTGTTATGCATAGTTTTGTATCTTGCGGCCCGAATGGTTCCTTAAAGCTCCAACTTGATTTCTCTTTATGCCGCAACCCCGCTCTCAACTGTTCATCTACTCGTGGCCTGGATGTTTTTACGATTGTCAACCGTTTGAAAATGGTGGCGGCAACTTCTTTCTCAAACTTCCACCCCCAACCGGCCCGGATGTTCATCCACAGTTCAAAAAATGGTAGGTGCTACTATTCCACTATGCAGTTTGGATGCATTTACAATAATTCACTTGTCCCAATGTTATTCCTATTACTAATGCGCAAACTTTCACCCACCACGGCCCGGACACACGCGCCGCCTACAACTTTCTTGATTACAGTCTTTGGGCCCGCGGTTCAATGTACGCCTACCTTGTTCTGCTAGCAGCGGCTCCGGCCACGTGTTGGAGCGGCTCAGTCTGCTCTGCTCCTCATTCTCCTTGACAAGCTGCCTTTGCCGACACCGCTCCTTGCTCCAGGCGACGCCGGCTCTGCCTTGGTTCCTTCGCCACCCCCACTGCTCTGCTGCGATGCCTCTCCTCTTTCGCCCCACTCATGCAACACCTTCTTCTTCTTATTCATCCCGCTCACACCACATCTTCTTCCCCCGGCTCCACTGCTGGGCTGCTGCGTGGGCGTCCTTCTGCTTGGGCAAGCTCCTTCCTGCAACTGGAATCAAAACGAAAACATAAACCGGTGCGAGTTGTGACCTTGCAGTGTGACAGAACACGCAAGTATACATATGACTGGCAGAGTGAGGTTTGGGACTGTAAGTTGTGATGGGGAATTGTAGAGTGTGAGAAATGTTGGTTCAGGGTGTGCAGGTGCTTGCATGATTGTTGAACATAGAGGGAGAATATTTTCGCCATTAAAACTGATAAAAGTCAAACAAGTTATTAATATTTGTGGGATGTATTGACCCACTTTGCTATACTATGCAGCCTCACTCTGTATTCATGATGCGAGAAACAGCAAAATGGCGTCAAAACCCATGTGCACGCCAAAACCTCCAAACCTGCATTTTGCAACACAAAAAGATGGCTGCACAACCTGCCACCCATGGTGCATGTGTGGTGGAACAGAGCACACGCTGCGGAAAAAGTGCCAGTGGGCTCCATGACAAGGAAACAGTGCAGAGGGAGAAGCAGCGCTTTGCAAGTGAAACTCCATAATTTGCCTGTAAATGACATTTACTTTGCTGCTGAAACTTCAAAATGCCTGTACATAACACTTTCCAACATTCAAAATCTGTCATGATGCCTACCCCCGGGGACCTAGACCAAGTCCAGCAACCCCGGAAGCAGGCATCAAGTTATCCCAAGCAAGCCCAACAACCCCTGCTAGGGGCTATTTGGGTCCAGTCCTGGCGCCTATGGCCCCAGGCTCATATGGAGAGTCAGTCCTGATGCCATAGGCACCAGGCTCATAGATTAAAACTTACCTGATGCAGACCATGCTGCAAACTTACCTGATGCAGACCATGCTGCAAGAGCTCCAAGCCAAAAGAGGCTTGGAAGGGACTACTTTACTTAGGGACTATTTTTTACTTGGGCGCGGCTGGGAGGAATACTTACCTGGGACTACTTTGGCGGCTATTTAAACCACGCCCGAAGAGCAGCACACGCTTCGTGTTATTCTGCATCCAGCAGCGTAACGCTCACCGTGCATCCAGCCTTCTGCCACGCCTGCCTCGAGTTTGGAGCTCCTAGAAAAAGGGAGAAAGAAGGAGAAAAGGTTAGAACAAGATCCTTACCTGAATTCCCGATCCATCGCGCCTTCGAGCTGGAAGAAAGAAGCTATTTATGCGCGTCGCCTCGCCTGCTGCAGCGCCGCGCTTACTCACTGGCCTTCGCAGCATCTTCACATTCCACTGCATCCTCCTGCATGTTCCTGCCACACTCTGGCACCTAAGGAGAAGACAAGAACAGCAAGGAGAGCCAAGGGAATACACAGAGGAATATTAGTTACCCCCCATAGACTTACCTGATTTCACCACCGGGGGTACTATTCCTCTTCACCGGTCGGCACAGCTTCCACTGCATCTTTGCCGAACCCCGGCCCTTAAGGGGAAACAAAAGGACAGCCAGGTGAAACAAAGGGACTAACAAGGGGAACCCTCCTCACCACAAAAGACTTATCTGATTTTACCGCCGGAGGTATTATTCCCCAAGACTTCATACTTTCTATTAGCGCCTGAATAAGGGACAAAGCAACAGGTTACATATTGACATTATTTTATCGAACTGTGTTGGAAAATACACATCCTTACCAGAATTCTACCGTTTACCACGAGGAATTCTTCATTAGGGTCAAGCTGCAACCTGCAAGGAATTGGACAAGAGTGAAAGTCAGGCATTTGAACTCTTACGAACTTTATACTTACGGCGTCTTGCCGGGAATCTCGGAGTCAATATTGTTCTGGAACTCACCAATTCCTTCGAGCCAGTGAAGCAACTGCTTATCAACACTCCCCTGTGCTCAATGCAGGATGGAGAGCTCATCTTTTCAAACCATCAGGTGAGACTATAAGAGGGAACATCAAAGGTGATCTGTGGGGAGAACAGCGGGGGTCGGGGGATTTACGCTCAACTCCACGGGTGGTTAATTCCCTTTCTCCACTTACAGAAGAATATTCCTACGGGCCAAGCAAATGAAGGTAGGTGGGCCAGTCCAGTCCGTCATCTCGGCTCTACGCGTCACATTGGTGGAGACCGCACCTGTCCAGTTCCGATCGACGCCTCTGTGGGAGCCAGGTGAGCGTAACAGAACACGAAGCCTACCGACAAATTCCCACCCGGGCGTTATGGATACCTCAGAGACTGACCAATTGGCCCAATTATTAGGGGAACTGAGGGCTCAAGTGCATTCCGCCCGTCAAGAAACCAATGCTCTTAGGAGAGAACTGATTTTGTCAAAGGAGCGAACTGATGGCCTTGCTAGGCAACTATTGCAAAGCCAGGCTGGGCAAGCACCCCTACCTGGTTCCGGGGGAAATCCAGCTCCTGTGTTATCGAGTAACCCTGTGCAAATAAACCTACCAGGAAATATTCCATTAGCTCCACCCGAACGCTTTGCTGGAGATCCCAAAAGGTTTGCCGTGTTTATGAACCAATGCCGCTTGCACTTTTTATGCAGACCTGGAGCCTTCCCAAACGATCAAGCCACGGTAGCCTTTGTATTGTCATATCTAAGCGGCAGTTCAGCTGATAGGTCAATTCCACTAGTTACTCAGGATGACCCGATTCTTCGGGATTTTCAGGGCTTTCAAACGAGCATGGAAAGACTATTTGCACGGCACTCCCAAGGACAGGCCCTGGATAATGAACTTTTGTCCCTAGGACAGGGTAACCAGGACCTTCTATCCTACATCGCAACCTTTAATAGTTTGATAGTGGAAACTGGATGGCCTGACGTAAAACGAATCACGTTATTTCATCGAGGGCTTTGAGGAGAACTCAAGGATGTCTTGGCTCAAGTCGTGAACCCACCTCAAGACTGCGCTGAATATATAGACTTAGTGGTCCAGTTAGATCACAGACTTCAGAACAGAAAGGCTGATCGAGCCAATTTTGAGAATCGGGTGTTGGTCAAAACCCATGCTAACCCCAAAGGAGCAGATGCTTCAGAACCCATGCAAATCGGAGGGGTTAAAGGACCCTTAACCCAGAAGGAAAGAGAAAGGAGACGGCAAATGCAATTGTGTCTATATTGTGGAACTTCTGGGCATTTTCTACGGGATTGCCTTGTAAAACGACCCAAGAAGGTGGTAGGAGCTGCTGATAAAAGTCATATGGAGTCAGACACAGGAAACGACCACGCCCGACAAGCGTAGAGGTCCGCTTGCCGAGCTTGAAGAAGGATACTCAGACCTCGCATTTCATTATACCAATGGTCCTCGTAGATCCAGGGCAGCCATCGCGTATGCACACAGTAAAGGCATACATTGATAGCGGCCGTAGGAAATTATGTGGACTATGAATTGGCTTCCAGGATGAATCTACCTCTCTGCCAAAAAACCACCTCAGATGTCATCACCACAGTCGATGGAACTGAAATTGCCTCTTGGCCTGTAACTCATTCCACTGCAGAGATGACACTATTGGGTCAATATGGACATCGAGAGACTATTGTGTTTGATCTAATCAAAGCCCCACAGTTCCAAATAATACTGGGGATACCTTGCTTGGAAACATATAATCCTTGTATTGATTGGCGAGAGAAGAGAATAACCTTCCCGGATTGTGCACAAACCTGTTACCCAAAGAAAATTCAGAAGGCAGGCCTGGCCACAGTAGCCACAGCAGTCATGCAACTACCTCCAGAATACCAAGAATTCCAGGATGTCTTCCAAAAAAAACAGGCAAACACCTTACCTCCTCACAGATTGTACGATTGTCAAATCGATCTCATACCCGTTGCACAACCCCTTTGTAGCAGGATCTATGCCCTTACGGAACCTGAGAACCTTCACCTACAACGATACCTAGACCAGTACCTTGCCAATGGCTTTATTCGCCCATCCAAGTCCCCTGCATCTTCAGCTTTGTTCTTTGTGCCGAAAAAGGAAGGTGACCTCAGAACGTGCATAGACCACCATGCATTGAACCAGATGACTGTTAAGAACTGATACTCATTGCCTCTGATCCCTGAACTACTAGACCAAGTGAAGGACGCTTGTATATACACTAAATTAGATCTCCGGGGTGCATACGATCTGGTACGTGTAAAAGAAGGCGACAAATGGAAGACGGCTTTCCGCACTAAGTATGGGTTGATCGAATACCAGGTAATGCCTTTCGGGTTGTGTAATGCACCAGCAGCCTTCCAATACTTCATGAACGATGTCCTTCGTGAACTCATTGACGTTTGTGTTGTCGTATATATCGATGATATTCTAGTATACTCCTCTTCGGAATCTGACCATGTGAAGCATGTCCGAGCAGTCCTTGAGAAATTGCGCCAGCACAAACTATATGCAAAACTGGAAAAATGCATTTTTCATGTCACAGAAGTGGAATCTCTTGGGTTTATCCTGACCCCAAAGGGAGTCCGAATGGACTCATGAAAGGTGGACGCAATCCTTAAGTGGCCATCACCAAGTTCAGTTAAAGGAGTACAAAGCATGCTCGGCTTTGCCAATTTCTACCGCAAATTCATCCCGGATTTTTCACATGTTGTACATCCCTTCACAGCACTCTTGTGAAAAAATAAACGCTTTATGTGGACTGAAGAAACTGAAAATGCCTTCCAAGAGCTGAAAGTGAAATTCACGTCTGCACCTGTATTAAAGCACCCGCGCCATGAACTTCCATACATAGTGGAAACCGATGCATCCAGTCTAGCCATGGGAGCTGTCCTGCCTCAAAAGGACCCTGAAACTGGCCAGCTTCATCCAGTAGCATTTTGGTCTAGAAAGTTCTCAGCACCTGAGTTGAACTATGCGGTTATCGACAAGGAGTTATTAACCATTAAATCTGCCTTCAAGGCTTGGCGGCACTATCTTCTCGGTGCCAGGCATACCATTACTGTGATCACCGATCACCGGAACGTACAGTATTTAAACACAGCCAAGGCCCAATCGTCATGTCAACTCCGATGGGCACTGTTCTTTGCCGAGTTCGATTTCGTAATAACCTATCGACCAGGTTGTAAGAATGGTAAAGCAGATGCCTTATCCCGAATAGGGATGGGAGAGGCAGAAGTGAACCCAGAACCAGTACCTATAATTTTCTGAACAAAGAATTCTTGGCATGACTACTCTACAGAGACTAGAGGACATTCAGGTAAATATCCAGCAACTCTTTGATCCTACTGCCCTGCAGGACTGAGTAAAAAAAGGCCGGACTACTCTGTCACCAGTGATCTGCCTTATTACCAAGGGCGGCTATTTCTGCCACACAAGGAACTACAAGAGCTAGTCATTTCCCGTTATCATGATACCCGTATGGAGGGGCACCCAGGTATTGCAAAAACTGAAGCTAAAATTAAAAGACAATTCTGGTGGCCCACCTGGCGAAAGGATATTAAATCATTTGTGATGTCTTGTGGCATTTGCGCCCAAAACAAAAGTCAAAAGAAAAAACCAGCTGGACTCTTACAACATTTAGACATTCCGCCTACACCATGGCACACCTTATCGTTAGACTTTATTACTGATCTACCCCCATGCAATGGATTTAACACCATCCTAGTTATTGTGGATATTTTTTCCAAGATGGCCCACTTTATTCCTTTAAAGGGATTACCTTCAGCTTCAATCCTGGCCAAGGAGTTCCTCGAAAGCATTGTTCGCATACACAGATTTCCATCCATATTGGTCTCTGACCGGGGCAGTCAATTAATTTCACATTTTTGGAAAAAATGCTGTCAATTGGTGCAAATCGATGTGAGGTTATCGACCAGTCACCACCCCAGACCGATGGTCAAACGGAGAGGACCAACCGGACTCTCGAACAATACCTGCGTTGTATGTTACATCAGACTGAGAGTAATTGGAAAGACATTCTTTGGATCGTCGAATATGCATACAATAATTCAGTACACTCTGGAACTGGACAAAGCCCCTTTTATACCTTATATGGGCACAATCCTCGAACCTCAGACCTTGACTCACCCCAGCACTTAGAAATGCCCACAGTGGACCATCTGCACACTACGATTACACAAGCCTTTAAGGAAGCAACTACACATTTGAAACAGGCGAAAGAAAAAAACAAGAAAGATGTTGATCGGCATAGAAGTGATATTCCACAATACCAGATAGGGGACCAAGTATGGTTAGCCACAAAACATATACCTGTAAAGGGAACACGGACCTTTAACCCCAGATATTTGGGACATTGCTCTATTAAGGCCATTATCAACCCGGTGGCTGTCAAGTTGGACTTACCTGCTAATATGCGAATTCACTGTCTTTCATGTGTCACTTTTGAAGCCAGTGCAACCAGGGACAAGACTAACCAAGCCACCAGGCCCTATCCTTGTAGACGGAGAATCCGAATTTGAAGTTAAGAACATCCTGGACTCCAAGCTGATTAAGTCAAAACTCTTTTATTTAATCGACTGGAAAGGTTACGGACCACAGGAAAGGTCATTGGAACCTAGTGACCATGTTCATGCACCCCAATTGGTGAAAAAATTCCACCGACATTTCCCAGACAAACCAAAACCACAGGGAAGAACGACTTTAGGAGGGGCCTTGGGGGGGAGTGCTGTCATTATGCCTACCCCCGGGGACCCAGACCAAGACCAGCAAGCCCGGAAGCAGGCATCAAGTTATCCCAAGCAAGCCCAACAACCCCTGCTAGGGGCTATTTGGGTCCAGTCCTGGCGCCTATGGCGCCATGCTCATATGGAGAGTCAGTCCTGGCGCCATAGGCACATAGGCTCATAGATTAAAACTTACCTGATGCAGACCATGCTGCAAACTTACCTGATGCAGACCATGCTGCAAGAGCTCCAAGCCAAAAGAGGCATGAAAGGGACTACTTTACTTAGGGACTATTTTTTACTCGGGCGGGGCTGGGGAGGAATACTTACCTGGGACTACTTTGGGGGCTATTTAAACCACGCCCGAAGAGCAGCACACGCTTCGTGTTATTCTGCATCCAGCAGCGTAACGCTCACCGTGCCTGCAAGTCTGCATCCAGCCTTCTGCCACGCCCGCCTCGAGTTTGGAGCTCCTAGAAAAAGGAAGAAAGAAGGAGAAAAGGTTAGAACAAGAGCAATACCGTTGATCCTTACCTGAATTCTCGATCCATCGCACCTTCGAGCTGGAAGAAAGAAACTATTTATGCGCGTCGCCTCGCCTGCTGCAGCGCCGCGCTGAACTCACCGGCCTTCGCAGCATCTTCACTTTCCACTGCATCCTCCTGAAGAACAGCAAGTTGAGCCAAGGGAATACACAGAGGAATATTAGTTACCCCCCATAGACTTACCTGATTTTACCACCGGGGGTACTATTCCTCTTCACGGGTCGGCTAAGCTTCCACTGCATCGTCGCCGAACCCCGGCCCCTGAGGGGAATCAAAAGGACAACAAGGTGAAACAAAGGGACTAACAAGGGAACCCTCCTCACCACAATAGACTTACCGGATTTTACCACCGGAGGTATTATTCCCCGAGACTTCATACTTTCTCTCAGCGCCTGAATAAGGCGCTTCATACTTTCTCTCGCGCCTTGAAACACTTGTGTATAGGCACGTTACAAATACCATATCATATCATATCATATCAGAAAGCAACAGGTTACATATTGACATTATTTTATCGAACTGTGTTGGAAAATACAAATCCTTACCAGAATACTACCGGTTACCATGAGGAACTCTTCATTAGGGTCAAGCTGCAACCTGCAAGGAATTGGAGAGTGAAAATCAGGCATTTGAACTCTTACGAACTTTATACTTACGGCGTCTTGCCGAGAATCTCGGAGTCAATATTGTTCTGGAACTCACCTGCGCTCAATGCAGGATGGAGAGCTCATCTTTTCAAACCATCAGGTGAGACTATAAGAGGGGACATCAAAGGTGATCGTGGGGAGAACAGCGGGGGTCAGAGGATTTACGCTCAACTCCACGGGTGGTTAATTCCCTTTCTCCACTTGCAGAAGAATATTCCTACGGGCCAAGCAAATGAAGCAAGGTGGACCGGTCCAGTCCGTCATCTTGGCCCTACGCGTCACATTGGTGGAGACCGCAGCTGTCCAGTTCTGATCGACGCCTATGTGGGAGCCAGGTGAGCGTAACAAAATCTTGCTTGGCGCTACAATTCATTTAATCAAATGAAGTACTGTGAATTTACCGGGTCCTGAAATGTTAAGAGCAAACCATTTTCTCAGCAAAACTGGATTGCCTGTGAGTGACAGCCCCTGTCAGATGGGCTGTCCTGATTAAACTTTAAAGTTGTCTAAAACTAAAGATCTGCCAGATTAGCAAATGTAAAAGGACTGTTGATGAAAGTAACACAGATTTCAGTTGGTTTGATCCCACAGGTTTAAATCTAAGAATGTAATTTATCTATGTCATCTGATGCAAAAAGTTTGTTTTATTTCAAGTCAAGAAATTAAGAATTAACATAGGGTGGCTGGGCCTGCAAGAGGTTGAAAAACAGGTTTCCACCCAAGGGGAGGGCCTTCCTCTCAGCAGATACTCACTGACTCATGATAATCGTGGGGTAGACCAGACTTTTGCCTGCTCCAAGGACTGAACAATGGCAGATTCCTAACATCCTTAGGTATCGCCACAACTCAGAACCACATTGCGAAACCGTGTATTCGACCCGTTTTTTGCCAATATCGCATAAGTAAAAGTTTGCCGCGAATTTGCAAAGTTCAAAAGTTTTACACGTGTGAATTGCCTTTAAATTATTTCAATTATTTCCCACTTTGCCTTTGAGATTCCAATTGTTTTCTTTTGATTAAATCATTGCTTGTGATTGTTTGCATCTGTACAAAGCGGCTCCCACAGATATGTATAACAATTTAAGCATTTTTCACCACATTTAGTGTTTTGCTCAGCCACTTTCAAAGCCATACTGACAGTTGAAAAGTCAAATTCGTTTTTCTCTTGTGTTTAAGGGGGGAAGGTGGGAGTGATATTCTGTTTGGTCTATATTATTCCTGAGTACCTGCTCTCTCCCCACATCTATTTAAATTGGCTAGTGGTGGGTTGAGGGGTGTTGCAGGGGGAACCTCTAACCACAGTGCTATCTGTTCCAAACCAACCCAAAAGTATTCTTTTCTGTGCTGCATTATTTTTGTGTTCATTACCTGATTTCCAGTGCATTAAAGATATTATTCAGTGTTCTGTCACCCCATTGGTGATTGTTGTTACCTATTAAAAATATATTGTGATTTCAATTCTAAATAATGAAATAAATATTTACTGTTCCAAACTAGCCTGATTCCTGGTTCAGTGTGACCGGGGGATGAGGGGGTTTGAGAAGGGTGTGATATGTGTGGTATATCATTCAGAATATTGAATTTATAGACAAAAATAAATAAGGGTTTCATTTGCGCACTACATGCTGGGCGAGACTTGGGTGTGTGCCTGATTGAAATACATTACATATTAAATAGGCATGCATATTCAACCAAATATGTAGAGCAAAACAAACATTGTTCAGTCAATCCAGGTACATCTGAGACTATGAAATGAATACAAAAGGTGCAAATAATGACAACAGAGCACCCACTTAAGCCTCTTTCCAACATTACCTTCCTTGACGTAACCCCCTTTACCTGCAAAATATGTTATCTTGTTTAACTTGTACCTGTAACATCCCCTTGATGCCTTTGGGCTTAGCGCACTTTGTAAATGTATAAATACATAAATAAATAAATAAATAAATAAATAAATAAATAAATAAATAAATAAATACATGAAATAAATGAAATACAACCTGTCTCTCTTGTAGCCTCACTGACTGCCTCCTTTCTGCATCCTGTCAATCTTGCACCCTCCAATAAATAGAAAACATGCAGCAAGAATGCTGCAATAAATGCAATTTCATACTGCAATATCCTGGAGGGTCTGGCTGTTACAGGTACAAGTTAAACAAGATGACATATTTTGCAGGTAACAGGGGTTACGTCAAGGAAGGTAATGTTGTAAAGGCTTAAGTGGGTGCTTTGTTGTCATTATTTTCTCCTTTTGCATTCATTTTATAGTCCCAGATATCCCTGGCCTGACTGAACAGTGTTTGTTTTGCTCTACATTTTTGGTTGAATATACATGCCTTTTTAATATTATTAATTTTTTTGGCTTTTATCAGTTGTAATTGTGAAAATATTCTCCCTCTATGTTCAACAATCACGCAAGCACCTGCACACCCCTCACCAACATCTCTCACACTCTACAATTCCCCATCACAACTTACAGTCCCAAATCTCTCACTCTGCCAGTCATATGCATACTTGCGTGATCGATCACACTGCCAGGTCAAAACTCGCACCTTCCACACTAACAACCATACTCCCAAGTCACACATTACTCTCCCCAGTTCCTCCTTCAATCTCCAGTCCTTCATTCTTTCTCACTCCTTCAACATCTTGTATCCTATCTCCCATTGTATCACACTCTACCCCCATCCTTGCTCCCAATCTACAGCTTGCTACCTCTTTCCGGCCAACTGCTTCCTCTCTGCTTTTTGTCCCATACATCCACCTCTATCTTGTTGCTCCCTCTGCTTTCTGGCCCACCCCCCACCTATGGTCTTCAACTCCCTCTCTGCTTTTTTGCACAACGCTTCACACTCTAGCCCACTGCACTTCATGTGCGTTCTTGTCCATGCTTTCTCCCCCCCCTCATATATTTTGGGTGAGTTTCTCAAAAATGGGGCAAGAAAAATAGATGATGCACTGTTTTAGATGCCCCATTTCTGTAAACATGCAGGTCACCTCATTCTCCTCACACTAATGTTCTAAAGTAGGTGCTGGGAGCACATTCCACTGTGACAGGCCTATAAAGGATCTCTCACTAAAAAAATGTGATACAAACAAAATAACACAAATTCTATCCCTGTTTGAGGAATAGAAATGCAAGTGAGACAGCTGTAGTTCATACCTCTGCTGCCACACTTAATAGAAGACAGGGTCTGCAAAGACCAATTCATGCAATGACAACTCCCTGTGAGTATCTGGTCATTGCATCAAATTCCTTTCCATCTAAGTATTTTGCATCAGAGGTTTTGCAACGAAGAAATATGCATCGAATGCATGTTTTTGAGGGGTAAAGGGTTAATTTTTTGTTGGGTTTTAAAGGGTAAAAAACAGGGTGTTGAGGGGGAACAAGCCCCCCCCAAAAAAGTGCATTCAATGCTAATTTTTCAGCTGCAAACAATTTGATGGAAATTTCCCTCGATGCAAAAAATCCGAAGGAAAGGCCATAAACCCTCCCTGTGCTTATGCCAAACCAGCACATATGATTACCTTATTTCTATGCGCATTTAAAAGCACATCCTTTTGATGAATTCAGGAAATGATTTTAAGTGCAAAGAAACACCCCCTGATTTGCGAAAATGCATAAAGGTGTGAAAAAGCCCTTTTAAATGGGTGCATATAAGATGCCCTTTGCGGATTGGGCTGCTCCTTTTTTTGGCACAAGTCTTGAGATGTGTTGGTGCATCTGATAACTTAAGACCCAAAGAGTTTTGTGAAGCTGGCCTTTCATCATTTATGTAACAAAATAGACACTTTTGCAAAAAAGTAAAATTTTGCAGATGACTTTGCAAACACTGAATATTGATACAACAAAAGCTATTAAGGTGGCACCACAGCCTACTGCTGTTAAAGACGTTTGTTAATGTAAATTTGTACAGAACTTTGCAGAACCCACATATCCATTGAGAACTGACAAAAAAGGAGCAGTGTTTGAGTGGAGTGAAGAGTGTGAAAATGCAGTGAAGGCGATAAAGGAGGACATTTGCAGAGCACCCAGTCAGGGATGTCGATTCACCAAAATGCCATGGGTAGCGGAAGTGACATCACAATCCAGATGACATAACGGGGGAGGGATGTCACTTGACCTTTGACCCGGATGGCATCGGTTCCTCTTTCACCTGGTGACATTACTGAAAGTGGCTTGCGAGAGAAAAAAAAGTGCATACATGTAAAAATGTCATAACACCAAATACGTACTAAAGCAGACAAGAATATTTTAGGTACCAATAACGTTTTAACAAGGGTGCTGCCTTCATTTGCCATGGATGGGGTCATGATATAATAGGGTTATACCCAATAGTACAACATAGGCAGAGGCAATAGTGGTTCCACCATCAGGTAGCTATTTGAAGATTTGAATATATCTTAAAGCAATAATTATGACAAAGCATTGAGCAATTTTAGGGAGTGCTGTCACCCGATTCTTGCTGAAATGGACTCTTGATGGAAGATGTACAACAACATAAAATGGGGAGCTATCTACAGAGTATGTCATTCTATAAACTACAAAGGGAGCTAAGCACAAACCTGAGGACATATAAGGAGAAGTAGTCCTCTGTGATGAGAATCCCAGGGCTGAAATATAATTAAATTTATATGCACACTCGTCTTAACTTTTCTAGGCTCCCTCCAAATATGGGGTCCCAAAAGTGGAACCCCTTGGTAAGAAAGACATTCTGGGCTCTGTAAAAAGCCGGGGGAAACAGAAACACTAAAACATTGGCTGATTGGCTGTAGTGCAACACCAGTGCCAAGGAAAATGTGGTTGGGAAAGTTCATACGAGTTAGAGGATTTAAACAGTGAAGTTAAGTGGGCTGGGGTCTTCTATGGATACTCTTCCTCAATGATCATTGCTTGAGAATATATCTTAATTGTGTTACAAAAAAAAAATTGGGGGAAAATGTTTTTCTCGATTAGTCCACCACAATGAAGTAGCGAAGGGAGAAATGTGTTGGATAGGTGGAAAATGACATCTTGCAGGTTAGAAAGGGAGGCCCTGATAGGTATATAGGATATGATAGTATATTGTACTGTGTTGAATGAATTAATGTCTTTAATGTTTGTTTTAGAATGTTGTGCCTGAAGAAATGTATTGCCAATTTTTTAATGTACTACGAATTGTGAAGAAATATGATTAAACGTGTGTTAAAGATGTTAATAAACTATAAACACAACAAAAAAACAGGCAGAGGCACTGCCATGGATATGCCACTTCGGCATTGTTTGGCCAGTTGCTCACATATTATGCCAATTATAGCTGCACGTCGGGTATTGTCATTATATGAAAAGTAGATTACCACATTGACAGTTGCTGCAATAATAAGGTATCCAAAAATCCAAGTCACTTTCAGTGTACAGGAGCATTAATGCTTTAATGATAGTTATTTGTTATTTATATAGCATGTTTGCCAAAGCACTGTACATAGCTCATATTTACATACAATTATAATCCCAACTAACATTTGTACTCATTCTTCAACTTCAGAAGAATGAAAGGATGAATTGGCCTTGCCAGGATTTCAACCTGCAGATCACACACACAAATCACAGCAGCGAGTGCTCAACCCGCTGAGATATGTTACTCCTTTGCTATTAAAAATACAATGCCATCATAAGAAAGCATGTCAAAGTTGGCTGCACACACTTATCATGATTGCTTTAGCCTTGATGATGCATGGTAAAACATGTCATGCCACAGTAAGACACATCTAGATTGGAAGAACCAAAATGCCAATCTAACCACTTGATAACACTTATCATGCTTACTTTATCATAGCTACCCAGAAAAATATACAATGCTACAGTAAGGACTGGCTGCACCCAAATGGCAGCCTAGCCAGGTAATTACGCTAATCATGATTGCCTTATCAGGGATACCCAGTACAAAATGTCAAGCCACAGTAATAAATGGCTGATCTATCTGCAGCAAAATGCTAGTCTAGACACGTAATATCAATAATAATGGTTACTTAATTATGGATGCCCAGAAAATAATTCCATGATGTAGTAAGAAATGGATAGACTGGCTGCATCCAAATGTCAGTCTAGACAGAGAATAACACTTATCATGCTCACTTTATTAGAGATGCCATGTGCAAATGTCATGCCACAGTAGGAAATGACTGTACTGGCTGAACCCAAATGCCAGTCTAGACCAGGGATGTTGATAGGTCTGGAAAAGAGCAGGGGCTAAGCTAATGTCGGGACTGGCGGGATTCGGGGCTAGGTGGCCTTTTGGTTGTAGCACCTGAGCTTATATCTGGGGCTACAACCAAAAGACCAGGGGCTATAGCCTCCTTAGTCCCCCCCGCAGCAATGCCTCTGGTCTAGACACTAATAACACATATCATGCCTGCTTTATAGTGGTGCCCATTAAGAGATAGCGCACCCCCCTACCGGCCCTACCCTCCTGACACATCCCCTATCCCTCCAACCCTCCTCCTCCAACCCCAAACTCAGCCCCCTGGCCCAGCATTACCTTCACGTCCCTCTTCCTCATCCCAGCACTTATGTATGAGTTAAGGTGTTTCATAAGCAAGTACTGGGATGAGGTAGAGTAGGACTGTGAGTAATGAAGATAGCAGGTAAGTAATCTAGGTATTGAACACAAGCACACCATTCACACACACACACACACACGGCTGGGTAAGCTTCCTCGAGGTGGCTTGGCACAGTGTGGCACTGTGGGAGACAGTTGATTGGAAGACAAGACAGAGCTGTTCCGAGAGATCATAAGCCAGGCTTTGTTGGGGAGCCTTGAATTTAAACTAAAGAAAGAAAGAACTACTCAGGCCAGTAGGATAGCTCAGGGGAAATGTGCTCGCCTTGGAAGCAAGACAACCTGGAGCAACACAGGTTCGATCCCCGGGTCTGCACTTAGAAACCTCTGGGTATTAAGCGCGTGAATAACAAATTACAGTTACTCACCACTTCCTCTGTCCATTCTTCAAAGTATTGTGAAAGTCTAATGTATTCCGGTCAATTTCCTGGAGACAGCAGTTGCACGGGTACCTATTTGCAAGGGAACCTTTGGCTTTGACTCTATTCTAACTCCACTCTGTAAGCTAACAAAGCCCTACTGATGCATTATGATACTTGTGGTTCAAGCCTGCCAATGGCCCATACTGAATGTACTTCAGACACTGAAAAAGCGGTGCCGATGCATTTTGGCAATGCTAAGGTCTTGCTCTGTCTATGCTGCACAGATGGGTTGCCCTGCTTCCAGGTCTAAAATCTTAAAACAAGAAGTTTGGCGTAGGTGGTGACACTCTCCAAGCAAGTAGACCTAGTGGCAAAGAAAAATGATGAACTGGAGTTCCGGTCCTGACGCAATAACATCTGCGTCATTGGAGTGTCCAAGAGCAATACTGAAACCTTGATGGAGACGTTTATAGAAAGTGTCCTTCTTCCACTACTGGGCAATCCTACCTTCTTTCTACAATTTGCTATTGAGTGGACCCATCGATCCTTGGTGCCCGAACGTAAGCCATGGGGACCCACGAGACCGATCATCGCTTGCATCCTTAACTATCAGACTGCAACCCTATTCTTCGTGCCGCCTGGAAACGGGGAGATGCTACAGTTGAGGAAGAGATTCCTGGTGGTGAAGAAGCGCCTACGTAACAGAGGCCAGAAGTATGAGATGCAGTATCCCACCAAGCTGAAAATAGAGCAGAATAGCAAGACTTATTTATTTACATTACCCGAGGAAGCTACGAGATTCCTGGATGAGAATTTGCCACCGTCATGCACCTAGGCATTGATGCCTTGTCCTGCATTCATATTTTGCTTACCTGCTCGATCCTCTCCTCTCATCTTCTCTGGCGTGCCCTCTAGGCACTCCATCTCCTATCTTTTATAATGAGGAAAGAGGACACAATTGAGCAGTGATGTGTGTCACAGCGACTCTGTGGCTCTCCAGGTATGCGACTATTTCAGAAGTATGAGAACACTTGGGTTTCAATGTGTTCAAGTCCATTGATTGGCCCAGGTTTGTACCCGTGCATTGCCCCCCCCCCCATGAAATGTTGCATCGATTGTTGGGAATGTTTATGGTGGGATATCATCACCCCAGTTTTAAGAGGGGTGCGGGAGGCGAGTCGGTGGGGCATAGGGGTTAAGATATGATATAATATGATGTGGCATTTATAATACACCTATACACAAGGGGTTCATAAAACAGCACTTGGCAATCACTATGACAACTAGTGGGAGGATGATGTGCACTGAAGGCAGTGTTGGGCAGGAATGGGGCAGTAGTCAGATATGAGGGGTAACAATATGATGCTGTTACTACTAAGTAACAAGCCTTAGCTGGAATATACGCAGCCTGTGAAACCTGATCAAGCCGCGGAAGCTACTCCATCATATAGAGAGACATTAGGCCATCATTATTTATCTGTAGGAGACTCATGCACTAGTAGCGGGCTGCGAGGGCTTCGCTAGAAATTGGGTCAGCATAATCCGCACAGTCTAGGGGCGTGATGATCCTCATGCACAGAACTCTCCCATTCCAACATAGAAAAGCTCTTATCGATCCCCTGGGAAGATACTTCTTGGTGTAAGGTTCCATGGCAGGGAGGGAAATACTTTTGCTAAATGTTTATGGCCCCAACTTGGACGATCCCCAATTTTACACTGATATCATAGATAAGGTATGATATGATATGATATGATATGGTATTTGTAACGCGCCTATACACAAGTGTTTCAAGGCGCGACGAGGCAGGGAGGGAGGGAAACAAGGGGAAGACAGACAAACGATCCTACTAGGCCAGGTGTCATTCAGATCGCGCAAGTGCAGAGGTAGGGGGAAAAGGAGAAAGTGCAGGGGGAGGAGGTGGGGGGGAAAGTGCAGTACACGGTAAGTAGCGTAATAAAATAATAAATAATAAATAATAAATAAAGGTAGCCTTGTACCCGTTGATCCTAATCCCGTGCAACACTATTCTTGACCTACGACTGGACCGATCTACCCACACCCACAGGCCCCTGTCAAAGGAAGCTCGCACTATTAAGGAAGGAATGGCTACCCTAGGCAGGGTGGATGCTTGGAGGAGGCTCCGTGCTTCAGACTGCTCCTACTGCTTCTATGTGCCAGTCTATAATTCCTTTTCCCGCATCGATATGTGGCTCGTCTCCGACACACTACTTGGGGGAGTCAAAGAGAACTGCATGATTACCAAAACCTGCTCGGCTCACTCTCCTATCAGTATCACATTAGCACTGACTACACTCCCTAGACCCACAGTACCTGGCACTTCGAGCCACAAGCGTTACTAGATGTCGCTTTGGAGACTACTATAGATGACCATGTGAAGTTATACTTTGAAACCAATGTGCACTCAGTCCCCCTGATCAGTACACTCTGGGAAACCTTCAAGGTTCATACCCGTGGGATTGCCATGTCTGCCGAGTACAGTGTACTCGAAACCATCAGGCGAGACATATACAAACGGTGAGAGTTATCTTGTGGAGCTCGAGCAGAGATGGGCAGCTGTTCCTCCTACGGCCACACTCACACAGAAACGAGGCCATAGATAGTTTCAGGGCGCAGGCTGACTGGGAGCTTAAGTTCCTTGACACCCCAATGGCATACAAGCAATATGGGGAACGCAACAGGCCAGGTAGCGGATGAATTTCACTTATTACAGATGAAGCAGGCGATGTGATGCACACACAAACAGCTATCAACGGAGTGTTCACTAGGTTTTACACAGACCTCTACTCAGACATCCTCGTACCCTAGAGGACATTGACACGTTTCTCAAAAGCCCACAAATCAGTCAGATTTCACAAGGGGCCAGGGCCCTCCTCCATCTCCCGATCTCCCTCTCGCTCTTGCTGACATCACTCGGGCGATTGATGATTTACCATCAGGGAAAGTGGCAGGTACAGATGGCCTCACTGCCGAATTTTGCAAACACTACAAGACACTATTGCCCCCCTACCTGCCGCAGCTATGGCAGAAATCTCTCGAGGCGCGGGTACTCAATAACACCATGTGGGAGTCTGTCACTACAGTGCTCCTGAAACCGAATAAACCTGTGGAACTGTGCGGCTCATATAGACCCCTTTCCCTGATCAACGCTGATATCAAAATATTTGCAAAGATACTGGCCGCCCATCTAATGCCTCACATTATTCATCCAGACCAATTAGGGTTCATCCCAGAGGGGTCAACTGCATTGAACCTGCAACGGCTCTCCAATATATTAGTGCAGATTGTCCCTGTGGCCCAAGCAGTGGCAGCTGGACTTGACATCCAAAAAGCATTCGACTCTGTTTCCTGGCAATGTAGGTATGCAGTGTTAGCGAAATGTGGGTTTGGTCCGGAGTTTCTCTTGCACCTGTGCCTTTTATGCACGGCTCTGATGGCCAGGGTTAGCACTAATGGGACACTATCCACAAAATTCCCGATAGCCAGGGGCACCCGCCATGGCTGCCCCGTCACCCTTAATATTCGCTATTACCATCGAACCACTGGAGAGCCTGGTACGTCAGAAACACATACACCGGGGAATCCGTATGACAGGGGCACCTGAAATTATCTCCCTCTAAGCTGACATGCGCTTTTATACATCAGGGACCCCCACATCCATCTAGTGCCTGGCATGATGGCTATCTTAGATTTTGGGGCGGTTTCAGGCCCTAAATTTAACTGCAGTAAGTCCGAACTTTTCCTACTAACTGATGTCACCACTGAGCCTCATGACCTGAGGCCCCCTCTACTATCCGCTACTTGAGGGTCGTGGATGCCCGACATGGCGTCATGCTATATGCCCACACTTAAGAGTGGGGCCTGATTACCCATCACTATCGCTGGCAGGATAGATTGTGCTCCCAAAGTTCCTCAACCTTTTCCTTAATATCCCATTGTGGCCTGGACAACCCTTCTTTCAGGACCTGGAAGGAGAAATATGCAGGTTTGTGTGGTTTTCTGGGGCGGTGAGACTCAAGAGGGCCACGTTGTCGCAGATTTATGAGAGGGGAGAATTTGCGGCTCCTAAATTTTATCTGAATTGGGTGGCACAGTTTGGAGCCTTTTGGTTCTCGGAGGGCCCTCTGAGGGCCCTCTTCCCCCACACATTAGACTGGAGGGACACGCTGCTAGCACCAGGGACCTAAGGTCATTAATCTTCCATGCCTGTTTTGCTAATGGCTGTGACTTTGTCCCGG
Organism: Ambystoma mexicanum; assembly: GCF_040938575.1. Classification (NCBI taxonomy): domain Eukaryota; kingdom Metazoa; phylum Chordata; class Amphibia; order Caudata; family Ambystomatidae; genus Ambystoma; species Ambystoma mexicanum. The sequence goes on from NC_090926.1 coordinate 1,191,597,598, forward strand.
CTAGTGCGAACTATGGAAGGAGATAGTTGTATCTACCCCATACTATAGAGATCTTCCATTCTGGAGCTGCGTACCTTCCTTACCCAGTGCAGATACTGGCTCGCAGAAGGTCTGAGGGCAGCATGGGCTTAACATGCTGGGGCCTTGTACTTGGAGGGTAAATTTATCCCCACTAAGGACATCCCTATACCTGTACGGCGCAAATTCTTGTGTGGCTGCAATTTGCGCATCTGTGTAGGGCGTGCAGAACGCAATGGGATGGTTTCCCAGGGGGAGCCTGTGAGATCCAATATTGGGATACATCTTAAGAGCGAGCGAAAACTGTAGCCATGTGTCCTCGTTATACCGTTTGATCCAGACCCGCTCGTTAGAGACTCTGTCTAATGCTCGGGCAAGGGACTTGCAACTAGACATCAATGATGACCTATGAGCAGATATGTGTGTGCAGACACGCACAGTGTCATACAACTCAAGATTCCAATTAATGCAGTTGAAAGTGTTGCACCGCTACCACTAACCAGCAGATAGGCTGCGGCTGTTCTCCTGGGAGGGAGCGGGTGCATGTCCCCAGTGTAACAGTGCAAACGCCAAATACTTCCACATGACATGGGACTGTCCATTGCTCATACCTCTTTGGGGTGATGCGTGTATGATATTGTCGGAAATGACGGGCAAGTGTCTAGATCCTTCCCCAATGCACATTTTTTAACCCACTCTGGCCTGCATGAGAGCATTAGAAAACCTGTGTTTCTTCTTGGCCAAGCAGTGTATTCTGCTGAGGTCGATGAGTGCGCCATACCTTCCCTCTAAAGATGATTGGTTGAGAGACGTTGTGTGGGCTAATGATACCGAAGAACAATGGGCAATTATGCAACCCGCCCAAGAGACATTTGGGGCCCTCTCAAAGTACATGATATGATATGGCATTTGTAACGCGCATATACACAAGTGTTTCAAGGCACAACGGGGCAAGGAAGGGGGAGCAGGGAGAGGGCAAAAACAGTGATATTACTAGACCAAGTGACATTGAGATTGCGCAAGTGCAGGGGATGGGGAGAGGGGAAAAGTGCCAGGGGAAAGGGGAGGGGGCAGTGCTGTACATGGATCAACACAATAACAAGAAGTGCAGCCAGCAGGTGGCAGGTGCAAGGGTTAGTGCAGAGAGCAGGTGTCCAAAAGAGCAGGTATGGGGACTGTAGGGTTACAGATACAGACCCAATTGCAAGGGTTGCCGGGAGGCAGTGCGGCTGTGCAACAGGGCGGGGTGGGACCTGGGCCGGAAATCAGAGGGCAGCCAGGTGACCAGTACACTATCAGACAGGAAATCAGCAGGGGAGAGGAACATCGCCTTCGCGAAATACTCTGACAGACTCGTAACTGGTTTAATCCCGAGCCGCTACTGGCCTGTTGCCTGAGCAGCTGATCGCTGCGTTTGGCTGCTCAGTTTGGCTGCTCAGTTAGCGGCGTAACGTCCCCCTGTGTAATGTACTGTACCCGGATCCCGACTACGCCTGTCTGTCGCTGCCCTGATGTAAATCATGTCATGCATGTTGAGTACAGGACACTTAAACAAGGACATTACAACATCACATGTCTCATGAATAATGTTTCTAATCGGAAATTGAAACATTCTCAATTAAAGACTATTTTACGTAGCAATCTAAATCTTTTCAAATGCATAGGTTTCAGGGCACAATCCTTAATCAACAGGATGAAGAGACACGATTGCATTCAACACACAACGACATGTCTTCCGGGAAACAGTACAGTACATGCTGAACAGCACAGCACCCAAGGACAATCAAGCCTGCAGGGTTTAAATCACCCCATCACACATAAACAGCCCCTACGGTTAGGAACGCCTGCAGGGAAGTAGGTTTGCTCAAGCAGAGGGATAGGCTGTACAGTTCTAGGCCTGGGCGAACCATTACGGGCATTCTTAAAAGTAAGTGAGTTTAGGGGGCTTCGAACTACTGCACTCTTTTAAAGTGTTTTATTAAGTCATCTTGGGCAGATTTGAGGTGCAGCTATGGTCAATAATGAGTGCCCGGCAATGGAAGGGGTGTGGGGTAGCTGGTATGCACCCCCTGATACCTCCCCACCCTCGAGGGCCTTAAAGCATGGCCCTACAGATCAGTGGGGAATGTTCATTTGTGTTTCTGTTTCTAGGGCACTTTGTTTGTTGGGTTGTTGGGGGCGGTGCGGTAAGCAAAGGTGTTGTGGGGAGTAAGAGGTGCTTGAAAAGGTGGTATTGGTTAAGTTTAGCCCCTCAAACGTGATCACCGAACTTTCAGGAACAGCCCCCCTGAATATGCGTGATTCACTTTTTAGGGGCTTGCCCCTCATTAGTTAGCAGCCATGTAATCAGCCATGAACATTGTGTCTAAAGCTTCAATTGATTTGCTTACAGTTCCCTCAAATTGCAAAAACTGCAAAAAACGTTTCAGCAAATATCCCCTTCACATCAACAAAGCCTTTTCTTCAAAGCGAGTGATTTACAATCAATATGGAGTCTTTACCGTGCACTGTTCGATAGGTCAGTCCTGGTATTTTCTTTGAATTGTGAGACTTGTAGAGTTTGATATATAATAAGGAAATTCAGAACTACAAGTGTCAGAATGCAACGAAAAATAAGGATTGGGCTCATATCTCTCGAACGGAATGGAGCACATTGTCATGTATGCCCTTTGATTGTAATCGATTGCAGAGAGTTTATGGTCTGGAAGTTGTGATGCCATTAGCACAGCTAGGGCATTACTTAAAAGGTAATGCCCGCACAGTCAGTGTTTGTTGCTTTGATAACATGTATGTTTACTAGTCTTGCTCTTCTTCCAGACTTTTCAATGATAAAAGAGCTGTTTTGGAACGTATGTTAAGTAGCTTCAGTAATACCACTGACCAATCAAACAGCGATGTTTCCTTCCCTCTATGCGACCTCGCCCCCCGAACCCTTATGGAGTTTCTTGGGATATAGATGGTAGTTTCCCTTTTTATGACATGCTCGCTGATGTTGGGTGGTGCGCAGTGAATCTGTCTGGTTAAAATATTGTGGACTTTAATTGTTACCTGGACTGTTAATGGACCTGTTGGTTCCTTAATGGACCTGACACGAGACAAGAGGCGCTAACCGTGTCCCAATCAGGTAGAAGCTTACTACCGTATTACTTGTAGCAGACTTAATCGTTCACTAAAAGTGCCATCGATTATTACAGTGCTTAGAAGCCGGATAATCCTAACACGAGGCGCTGCCTAACTCACCACGTCATTGTACTTTTTCTTGTGCTCTTGGTCATTGCCATGAGAAGGAGGTACAAGTGTCGCTCACTGGCCCCATGGGCAGGAGGAGGGCTCTGCCCAGATACAGCGATAGCGCCCACTCTCGTCCCATGCACAGGAGTTGTTCACTGCCCAAAGTCCTGGGAGTGAGGAGTCCTGCCTAAGGTACAGGAGGTGCTTAACTTGTTTGGGGCTATTGGAGAGCTCTATGTAAGGAAGGCTCAGCTCACATTTTACAAACAGGAGGAAATATCAGCCCGACGACAGGAAGTGTCCACCCCCCCAAGTACAGGAAGAGCCCCTGTCTCTCTGGCCCCGCGCAGCACGAGTGGGGGCGGGGCGCATTGCATGTGCAGTTGGAGCTCAACATCAAAAGCAGGAGGAGCTCGGAGAAAGGTTCATTGCCTAATATGAGGGACACCTTGCAGGACACTCTCCTGCATTGGCCATTTGCAATAATACAGTCAGTACAAGCGACCATTCACCAAGTACTGCATAGCATTATGCCGGCTGGATAGCTCAGGGGCAACACGCTCACCTTGGAAGCAAGGCGATGCAAAACAGCAGGTTCCATGTGTTAATAACCCCACAAAAATATCGCGATACAAAAATATCGCATATGTTTGCGGCGATATTAACCCATGGACCTTGCGTGGAACACCCCTGCATACCTCCGCATTATTTTAAAATGTGTCGGAGCACCCCTGCAACCCCGGCTCCCACAAATTATCCCCCCCAAAAATATCGCCTACGGCGAGACAATCGGCCATATGTACAGCGATATTTTTGGTGAGGATTTTTTGTAGGGATACCAAACAAGACATGTTTGATCCCCGGGCCCACGCTTAGAAACCTCTGGATTTTAAGCGCGTTACAAAAACCAACTCCAATTTGTGGCCTCCTTCACTGCATTGACGCCTGCGAACACATGGCCTCGCTGCCTGGCTACTGAATGGAAAGCTAATGAGTGCCTCTCCTAAACAGAGCACAGCTGTACAGAGTCCCTATCCCCTCCTACACAGATCACCCTTCCCCATCTATGCAAAGCCCTCTCTCAACCCGCACAGGGCCCCTGCCACTCCTGATCAGAGCACCTGCCCCCTGCTGCACATTATACACGGCCTCCCCCCTTCAGATCCTAATTGCAGGGCTCGGTGCACAGCAGGCAGCCTCGCTTCCTGTATCACCCCCTCAGTCCCTCAGGCATGGGAACTGAAAGGTCACACTTGTTTGTGTAAGTGTGGTTTGCATTTTAAGCATGAGGGAAGCAGCATGGAGGCTGTTCTCACCAGTGAAGCAAGAAGCAGCATAGAATAAACACGCATAACAAATAGTGGAGGACCAACACGGCGACAGAAAGGGTTAATGGAAAAGAAGACACAGGCAGAGCCAATAGCTTTGCTGTTTGCAGTTGCTCACTCAATTGTACATCCAGCCCTACAGATCGGCCACTTTTACTCCCAAAGTCCATGCGGGCGGTACCAGCTTCCCAACTATGCCCGCCACTTTCTGGAACCCCCCACCCATCCCACATCAGGGCGATTGACTCTCATGCAGCCTTCCGGAAAGCCATCAAAACCAGGCTCTTTGTTTGACATCTGCACATGTACCTATTCTATGTATACCTGTATGTACAGATATATATGTAACTAAATTACCTGTACCAAGTTACTTTTGCTGGGCCGCATTCCTGTAACCCTGAATTAAGCCGTCTTATGCTCTGATTATAGCACCTCATTGCCTGTGGGTTGTAGTGCGCTCTACAAATCTAAATAAATAAATAAATAAACAAACAAATAAATAACAGGCAACAAAAAATAGGAAACAGACCCATAGAACCTTGTGCTCCTGCATTAACCCACACGGCTCCAGGGGCATGCTGGGACTAGTAGTGCACGTATTTCCACAGGCAGAAACTACTATTATAATGATTGATCTGAAGAAGTAAACATGTATTGTTTAATGTGCATGAATAACTAGGTGCAAAGAAATATTTATTACAAAAACATTTCTGTTTTTCTGTTCAAACATACTTTTCCACACTTACAAAATACTCTTATAGGGAATTGTACTTACATTTTTACTCCAAAAAAAATTACTTTTCTCCCAACTTTAAAAAAATACTTTCAGATCTTACCTGGGGAACTGTGTACATCTACAGGCATCTGCGTTGGTACCATAAAGAACGGGCACAGCTTAAAGGCCTGAAGGGCCAGCCAGATCCCATGTACAGCACTGCCCCCTCCTCTTTCCTCTGGCACTTTTCCCCTACTCCCTCTCCTGCACTTGCGCAATCTCAATGTCACCTGGCCTAATAAGATCGTTGTCTCTGTTCACCCTCTGTTCCCCCTTCCTTGCCTCGCTGCGCCTTGAAACACTTGTGTATAGGTGCGTTACAAATGCCACATCAGATCATATCATGTGGCTATGGTTATTAATTGAGTTAGTGGCTGATATAATATTTATAACATTTTAAATCTGCAGCTGAGGCATATAGCTTCTAGCTTACACAGCATGCTAACGAGGCCCGTGCGGTGACTGTTATAGCTGTACAATGTCCATGCAACTTAAACTCCCACAAACAATGTCCAACAGAATGATGCCTCACAATCTGTTTACTACTAAGTCAAAAGCAGGTCCATTCCATTCTGAAATTAAATACTGTTTCAGATGATATATCAAATCTTGTGAGGGAGCGCATGTGCTTGTTGCGAACAGAGGATAGCACAGGGTCAATGCGCTGGTCTTGGGAACAACACCGCGCAGAGCAGCAGCGGTTTGAATCCCAGATCCGTGCTTAGAAACCGAACTCAGGTATGGTATTAGGTGCGTTATAAAAAAACAATAAAACAAATTGATAACTATTGTTTGCAACAAGATGACCATACTGTGCTCTACCACGACCCAGATCTGCCATCCATGCCTTTGCACAGAGGGCCTCAACCTTCATTTTGGTGCTTTGAAACTGTGATGAAAATGACTAGTGCTCAGCTAAACTACCTACTCTTCCGCACACTACTACTAAACCAGCAGTGATCCCAGTTATAACGGTAAACCAAATGTAGCCCTATGGGTATGCTTCCTTCACCTTTTTGTAGCAGTGTGGGCCGAGGAAAGGCTACACACTTATGCGGGGTGTCATGTGATAACAGAAGCACCCAAAACAGCAATAGTGTGAAAACTACAAAATCAACGAATGTCCAGTCATGTTCTATGAAGGAAAACCCCTGTCACCTGAAACGTGAAAGTAGGATGATACATTTGAGCCAAGTCTCACATTCCACAACGCCACCTAGTAGCCATTGCTGTAAGTTCACCTCCAGTTCAGAGCCACAATAGCATGGCATTGTGGGTATGCAAATTAACACAAATGCAACACTTTTTATCCAGGAAATATTCTTTGTCTAAGAGGGCAGTGCTAATTTATACATAGCTTAATATACTCAAGACAGACATTTCCAAACATGGTGTCACCCTTATTAGAGATCATCAGTGCAGTATAGCCCTGACAGCCTTGTGCTTGGAGCATTTGGCAATGTTTTCACAACACAAGGAAAGTTATGGTGGGTTTTAAAATGTTTGAAAAAAAACAATTTACCTGAAATGTGAAAATAGGAAAGTCCATTTGAGCAAAGTCACACATTCCACAACGCCACCTAGTAGCCATCGCTGGAAGTTCACCTCCAGTTTTGAGTCACAACAGCAAGGCATTGTGGGTATGCAAATTAGAGCAAACGCAAGCCTTTTGCTCTGGGAAATGTTCTTCGTCATACTTTACACATAGATGTATCAACCCAAGACAGACATTTTGCAAGAGTACCAGACAACTACATACCTGGTTGCACCCTTATTAGGGATCACCAGTGCAGTGCAGTCTTGACAGCCTGGTTGGAGCATTGGGGTATGTTTACAAAACAGCAACAAAGTGTGCTGTAAAAAACATGAATAAGCAAAATGACTGTAAAATGCTGATGAACAGGCTTTTGGTGTGTGGCGCTTTATAAATCCAAACAAATAGAAATATATTCATTTCTGGGCATGACAAATGTGAGCAGCATTCACGCCTAATTTACCTCTGGCAAAACTGAAGCAGCTGCTCCACTCAGTAGTTTCCTACACGTTTCACACTTAATAATGGAGCTTTAGTTCCATGCATGCCTTCAATATTCCAGCCAAGGAAGCATCCATTTGAAAACTTTAGAAATACTACACAGAGACATATGTGCAGGCTTAGGTGTGTGTTGTTTCAGCATAACAGTGGCATTCAAGTAGATTCCAAAACATTGAAAGTGAGCAAAAGGGAGAGAAAGAGAAAAAGCATGGGCGAGAGAGAGAGAGACAAAGAAAAGCCGAGGAGCAAATGGAGAAGAAAGGAAGATAGATTAAACAATACAGATGGAAGAGGGAGAGAGAGAGAGGGAGACATAAAGAAAGTGATTGAAACAGAAAGTGAAAGGGACAGAGCAAGAAAGAGAGCGAGAGAGGTGAGATGACTTAGAGACTGTGTCAGAGAGGGACCGAGAGAGACTGTGATTAAGTGACTATGAATGAGAGACTGAGAACAACACTGACCGAGATTATATGTTACTGAGAAAGTGACTGTGACTAATACTGTCACCAGGACTAGGACTGTGATGAGGAATGAGACTATGTTGAGGACTGGGACTGTGGCAAAGACTAGTGCACTGGCTAGTTCTTTGGTGAGGACTGGGACTATCACAAGTGAGATGGACTAGGACAAAGAATGCAATGAGGAATATGTGTGTGAAGAGGACTAGGGTATGACAGGAACTAGGACTGTCATGTGGCCTGTGAGGACGAGCCCTGTGAGAAGGACTAGCCATAGGGATGTGGCAGAGACTGTGAAGAGGATGAGGGTGAACGCTGTGAAGAGGACAAGATCTGTGACTAGAACTGTGACTAGGCCTGTGACTAGAATTAGTATGGCTATCAAGGTTCTAGACCTTGAGAAGGATTAGGGCTAGAACTCTGATGGCAGTATGGCTATCAAGGCTCTGGACTTTGAGGAGGATTATGGCTAGAACTCTGATGGCAGTATGGCTACCATGGTCTGGACTTTGAGAAGCATTAGGGCTAGAACTCTGATGGCAGTATGGCTATCAAGGTTCTGGACTTTGTGAAGTATTAGGGCTAGAACTCTGATGGCAGTATGGCTACCAAGGTTCTGGACTTTGAGAAGGATTAGGGCTAGAACTCTGATGGCAGTATGGCTATCAAGGTTCTTGACTTTGAAAAGGATTAGGGCTAGAACTCTGATGGCAGTATGGCTACCAAGGTTCTGGACTTTGAGAAGGATTAGGGCTAGAACTCTGATGGCAGTATGGCTACCAAGATTATGGACTTTGAGAAGGATTAGGGCTAGAACTCTGATGGCAGTATGGCTATCAAGGTTCTGGCTATCAAGGTTCTGGACTTTGAGAAGGATTAGGGCTAGAACTCTGATGGCAGTATGGCTATCAACGTTCTGGCTATCAAGGTTCTGGACTTTGAGAATGATTAGGGCTAGAACTCTGATGGCAGTATGGCTATCAAGGTTCTGGACTTTGTGAAGGATAAGGGCTAGAACTCTGATGGCAGTATGGCTACCAAGGTTCTGGACTTTGTGAAGGATTAGGGCTAGAACTCTGATGGCAGTATGGCTATCAAGGTTCTGGCTATCAAGGTTCTGGACTTTGAGAAGGATTAGGGCTAGAACTCTGATGGCGGTATGGCTACCAAGGTTCTGGCTATCAAGGTTCTGGACTTTGAGCAGGATTAGGGCTAGAACTGTGATGGCAGTATGGCTACCAAGGTCTGGACTTTGAGAAGCATTAGGGATAGAACTCTGATGGCAGTATGGCTATCAAGGCTCTGGTCTTTGAGGAGGATTATGGCTAGAACTCTGATGGCAGTATGGCTACCAAGGTTCTGGATTTTTAGAAGGATTAGGGCTAGAACTCTGATGGCAGTATGGCTATCAAGGTTCTGGCTATCAAGGTTCTGGACTTTTAGAAGGAATAGGGCTAGAACTCTGATGGCAGTATGGCTATCAAGGTTCTGGACTTTGTGAAGGATTAGGGCTAGAACTCTGATGGCAGTATGGCTACCAAGGTTCTGGGCTTTGAGAAGGATTAGGGCTAGAACTCTGATGGCAGTATGGCTATCAAGGTTCTGGCTATCAAGGTTCTGGACCTTGAGAAGGATTAGGGCTAGAACTCTGATGGCAGTATGGCTGTCAAGGTTCTGGCTATCAAGGTTCTGGACCTTGAGAAGGATTAGGGCTAGAACTCTAATGGCAGAATGGCTACCAATGTTCTGGACTTTGTGAAGGATTAGGGCTAGAACTCTGATGGCAGTATGGCTACCAAGGTTCTGGACTTTGAGAAGGATTAGGGCTAGAACTCTGATGGCAGTATGGCTATCAAGGTTCTGGCTATCAAGGTTCTGGACCTTGAAAAGGATTAGGGCTAGAACTCTGATGGCAGTTTGGCTATCAAGGTTCTGGCTATCAAGGTTCTGTACCTTGAGAAGGATTAGGGCTAGAACTCTGATGGCAGTATGGCTATCAAGGTTCTGGCTATCAAGGTTCTGGACCTTGAGAAGGATTAGGGCTAGAACTCTAATGGCAGAATGGCTACCAATGTTCTGGACTTTGTGAAGGATTAGGGCTAGAACTCTGATGGCAGTATGGCTACCAAGGTTCTGGACTTTGAGAAGGATTAGGGCTAGAACTCTGATGGCAGTATGGCTATCAAGGTTCTGGCTATCAAGGTTCTGGACCTTGAAAAGGATTAGGGCTAGAACTCTGATGGCAGTTTGGCTATCAAGGTTCTGGCTATCAAGGTTCTGTACCTTGAGAAGGATTAGGGCTAGAACTCTGATGGCAGTATGGCTACCAAGGTTCTGGACTTTGAGAAGGATTAGGGCTAGAACTCTGATGGCAGTATGGCTATCAAGGTTCTGGCTATCAAGGTTCTGGACTTTGTGCAGGATTAGGGCTAGAACTCTGATGGCAGTATGGCTACCAAGGTTCCGGCTACCAAGGTTCTGGACTTTGAGAATGATTAGGGCTACAACTCTGATGAGTTGTATAATGAGGACTAGGTCTGTGACAATGATCAGGTTTGTAACAAGGGCAGAATTGTGAGTTTTAGGACTGTGATTAGAATTGTGATGAGGACAAGGAATGAGGCCTGTAATGATAACTAGGACCTTGCGGAGCACTAAGACTAGAACTGTGAGAGGGCTAGGATTGGGACTGGGACTGTGTTGAAAATTAGGATTGGGACTGTGACAAGAACTGGGACTCTAACAAGGACTAGGACTAGGGCTGTGTTGAGGAGCAGTGATGAGGACTAGTACCATGACAAGTACAGGACTGTGACTAGGACAAGGACTGACGAGTACTAAGACTTTGATGAGGAGTAGACTATATCCACGACAAAGAGTAAGACTATGATGAGGACTAGGACTGTGACAAGAACTAGCTTCACTGGCCCAAGCACAGCGATGCCTACCAAGTGCAGACTCAATCAACCAAGTTTTGCCTTTTTATAACAGGAAAAGGCTGATATGTTAGATTCATTATTCAGCTTGTTTGTTGTTTTTATAGTGCAAAATAATTTTGGGGATACCAATTTGAGAAGGACAATTAGGCTGTGCCAGGGATCAGACATGGTAAAGTGCAGTGCCCAGGATTTCTGACTATGTCCCTATCTCCAATGTAACAATTAGACCACATATCCTATCACCCCATTTTTAATTTAACATCAACATACTAGGATGTGTGAATTGTGCTCTTAAATGTGCAGAAAAGTGTTTCTTCTTTTATAAAGGGGATGTGTGTGGTCAAAACCACATTCTGAATAAGTCTGAAAAGAAGGAGGCGCTCTGGACTCTGCCTGTTTCACCTTTATGATTGGGATCCCTGGTGGTTGTAGTCGTGTGAGGGCTGCCTAGGTGGTTTAGCCACTACTTATTCTTGCACCCCTACAGGGCAGTTGTCGCTTTTTCACGTCCGCTTTCTGCTCTTAATGACTCCTTTGGTTAAATATGGTTTATTACGCCGACGACAGACAGATCCTGGTCAGTCTTGACTTTCGTGTTTTAGTCTCCAATAACCTCGGACTGAAAGCAGATAAGACCGAAGTTGAGGTGGTGAGAGGAACTCCTTCCCACTGAACATGCTTGTTCTGCCCCTGGCACTGTTTTTCTTATCACCTGCCCACCAAGGGTCAAGTCCTAAAAATTAAAGTGGGGGTACATATCAAGAAACACAATGCAATGCAACGTTGCCAGAAAGTAGCAAATCAAAGTGAAATATGCACATTTCATTGAATTGCATTTGCATAACCGCTCAAATTGCACTGGAAGAATGGCATTTGCCTTTCATAAAATCAACACACGCACAAAACCATGAGAGGATATTTCTTCTAATAGTGTTTTTCAAAATGTTAAAAGGTTTGCATTTTTAATCTCCCAAGATCCAATACAAATGTTTTCCCTGGAACTTGCAGTACCGAGATGGGACATTTCACCTTTAGTTAGTTGTGATTTTCCATCAGGTTATATAATGCAGTGGTCAAAGAGGACATTCACTGTTTCCCATTTTAGCGGGTGGGGACTGAGACCACCCTCTGAATAAAGTGGGTGGACTCTGTCCGCCCTTGTGTACCCTCGACTTGAGCCCTGCTATCATCCCCCACCCCCCTCCCTGGTTACGGTTATGGGAAACATTGCCTTCATGGACATGGGAAACCTGAAGTCCATTCTAGCCCTCTAACTGCCCAAAGCGCTCCCTCTTGGAATTTCTCTCAGATAGCTGTATCGCTCAGTAACGTCATACTGTTTCCTTTTGCAGGACTACCCTTGATATTTCTAAGCAGTCTTCCAAAAGGTCATGACTTAATGGCAGCGGTAAATCAGCCACTCGCTTTGTAAGCATTGCATCATATAAATAGCATGTGTGTCCTTGCATCCGTTCCTTGCACTCAATTCCTGCTAAAACAGGCACTGGCAAAGCCAAGAGTGTGACTCTTTTTAAAGCATTAGCCACTGCCATCATATGCCCAGGTGCTCACATCATTTTTCCAGCTGGTGCCATCCTAGCATTGCCTGGCAACTCCCTAGCTCACGCCTACACAAAAACCAACACATTTGCCTAAGTCAATGCTTGTTAAGTTGGCAAAGATGAAATGTTCATCTCATATGAGAAGAATGAGTGCTGAGGAAGCGGCGCGCTCATTGACAGGCGGATATTGTATCGCCGCTACTGCGCTCATGTCTGGGGACATTTAAAGATGGCGTTATTCACACAGCTGTCTAATTGAATCCCGCTCCCCCGCACGCGCGCGGCGATAAATCTCCTTTACTGGAACTTAACTTAATGGAAAGAGTTATTGCACATTTTCAGTGTGACGGTTTAGAAGCTATTACTGAGCTGTACTTTTGAAAGGCCATCCCTTGGGAGGGAAAATGAAACATCAGCGCTCAGCAAAATAGCAATATATACACTATATTACGGCAAGCCGCACGTGAGAGCGTGGTGACAGCGTGGAGCGCAAACAGCCCATGAGCCCGTGGGACACAAGCTCCAAATGCACGCGCTTCAGGGGTGGCTTATATATGTAACAAGATTGCTTATTGGACAAATGAACAAAATATGCAAGGCCAAACTTATTCTTTCATAAATAATGATTGTTGACAACATTGTATCACTTGTGCCTTGAAAAAGCCAGAGTAAGGGTGAAACACTTGCACGTGCCTCTGTAACTATGAATAAAATAAAATAAAATCAGAAAAACAATGAGACCGCAGCTAGTTTCATACATCAAACAATTTGAATCAAACACCCACTGGTGTGCCCACAGGTTAGCATAGAAAACTAAAAACGAAACCTATAAACTTTCCGACTGGTTGGTGAATGCCAGTCTCTATGCAACCGGGCAGCAATTGGGTAGCTCTCTAATGAACGTATGCAGAAACTCGCAAAACATGATGCATGGGTAGAGCGCGCTAAAACTAATGCAATCACCCACTTACTCAGCAGCAAAATACTAATAGTTCCCTGATAATGTTGGTACCCCAATACAACGGGGTACTTATAGCAATAAAACCCCTGGGTGGGGGGCATTACCCGACCGGGTAATGCCCCCCTTCCTCGGGGTCTATTGCTTTATTAATGCAAATTGTCTGAATGAATGGATCCAGTTCGGAAGGCATTAGGCTGATGGCCATCATTTCTATAACATGATACCTTCAGTAGCCTCTACTCCTCACTTCTTAGATATTCTTGCCACCGGATGTCCCTATATATAGTCCAGCATAGATCATATTGGTAGCTTTTATGCAGGCCAACAAGGATGGGTATGATATAATGGGTTATTTATAACGCGCTGAATACCCAAAGGTTTCTAAGCACGGACCCGGGGATCGAACCTGTGTTGCTTCCTCCCGGGATAAATAACACATATCTGCCACAGTCCAAAGTAGTCAGATGCTCTGGAAGCTGGTAGCATTTGACGTTACGTACCTGGATGCCCATGAGTCCTGGTCTTTTCTGTACAGCAGCCATCAGTGTGGCAATGACATGGGAGCTGCTACCCTGCTGCTCGGGAGGTGACAAATAGTGAACTGTTGGGAAGCACGCAAGTACCCACAAGGCCATGTGAGGTTGATGCAAGTCATTGCCCGCGGCACAAGAGTGCCGCCTCGGCGCCCTGCACTGTGTCATGAAGCCATGTTTAGCCACCTGAGAACCGGAACAGCAGTCATGTAAATGCTGAGTCTCTGGTTAAGTACTCCTACGTGTAATGGAAAGCTTCTCCAACGGAGATGGGTTATGTCACGGGGGTAAGGCCTACTAGAATTACACAAGACTCGGATGGTTCTATAAAGCCTTGCCCCCAGGATATACCATTAGGAAGTTCATTGTTAAAGTAGCAAACTAAATGTTTCATAGTGACTTTTCTGTATAAATCTCATTGTGGAACATGTTTGTTACATTTGGAGAGATATACCCCAAGAAAAGGAAATTCTTCTCCCCATTACCATTTGGTGGCACAATACAGCTTGTGGAAGACTTCTACCACAATCTATAAGGTATGTAAGAGAGAAACATACCCAGCCCCCTAGGTGGATCAGGGTCACCACTATCAAGGTCTAATTATAAGATCTTAGTGATAGTAGATATATGCGAATATAAGTTCTAATAGAGTGTCTTTAACCCACAGGGTTCGTAATTTATTGAACATACTTGACAAAGAAGGAGTGATAGGAAAGAAGACTTTATCACCATCATACAACACAAGCAACAAAATACCCCTGATGAATATCCTACATTTATCTGTGTTTTTCAGGGACAGAAACTTGTGCAAGTTGTGTTCAGAAAACAATAACAAGATTACTGTAAAAAAGGAAAAAACTCCAATGTGAAGTATAACATGGTGTTGATCTAGTGACCAAGAGATTTAACCCACATTGTTTATACTTCCTTGTGTTTCTGTGTAATATATGTTTTACATGTTTTTATGGAGTTTTATGTAATGTGATCATTTTATGAGTACTAGCATTTATATGTTTAATAAGAAAACATTTTAACGTTCATGTGTGAATTTTGGGGCAACAGATACACCCACTGTCATAGTAATTTGTCGGGTTTTAAACACCTGTTAGCATACCTTCTTTTTGTAGAATATATTGTGGCTCATGTTCGTTAACATAAACTGCAGCCTGCCGCCAAATTTTCGTCATTTACACTGCAGGGTGCAAAAGGTGGCATACAAGTGTTGCCCTTCACATTTGCACTCTGCAATGCAAAATGAGTAATTGCTGTGTTGACTTTTCATTATGAGCGCTGCTTGCCATGCTCGCATAACAAGCAGGTCGGGGAGGGTTTAATTGTAATTGTACATGATTCCTGCCATATTTGCCTTGGGAGGATAGCTCAGGGGCAATGCGCTCCTCTTGGAAACATGACGATGCTGTGCAACACAGGTTCGATCCCTCGGTCCGCGCTTAGACACCTCTGGGTATTACACACATTATAAATAACCCATTACAATTACAAATGATGCCTGTGGGGTCCGCCTGCTGGTGCATAAAGGAGGCGGACTCCATAGGGTACTCCAGCATTTGCGCCAACAATAAAATCCATGCCCATGCTGGAGCATTTGTATGGCAGAGAAGAAAGGAGCCGCAGAAACACAATTTGAGTTCCGTCCCTCCACTCCACCATACACATGCTTGAAGATGAGCAGTGGTGTGATTGGCGTTTTATGCCTTCCATTCACATTATACGGCTCTCATGAACATGAGAGCCATTGTGTTGAACTCTATAAAAGCTCCAAGGTTTTTGGGGCCCAGTATTTTGCAGCCACCATACCATGCTGGTTTCCCCACCAATTTCTGCACAGCTGTATCAAAATAAGTCTTGTCTCTCCCTTTGCTGCCTGGTTCTTGATCAGATTATTTGGTGATGAGTTACGAGATTCTGCATTTGATGCCAGCGCGCGTCAGATTTGTAGTGCCCATTTGAGATGGTGACAGAAGTAGATGATTGCTTCTCTTCAAACCCCTGTGCGCACACAAAGGATAGGGAAGAGGCCTAATTAAACACTGTAAGAGGGTTTCGGAGTAGAACTGCGCATGAAGGTTGGCGTTTCTTCTTGAGCTGTGTAAAAAACATGATTATTGAAGTATAAGGCAACATTAGCAGATACGGGATAACATAAAAGAAAATGCAGTCATACTAAACAATAACTAAAGATTATAATGAAACAATGCACAACATCTAGTGAGTTCAAGGTTTTTTTCACTAACTACGCTGACGATACTCAGCTAGTGTGTGAGCTAACAGGAGACTATGGGCCTTATTACAAGTTTTCCAGTGAGGAAACAAGGTTGCTGGTAAGCTCATCAGCACCCTTGTTTCTGGACCTGCAAACTACATGTCTGCCTGCCATGGCCGTTGTGCCCGACAGGTCTGACCCTGCCGACACGGTAGGCAGACCGTTTACGGAGGCAGTGGCACTGTTAACACCGGTGCCGGCTCTTTCAAGTCACCTCTCCACATAGAAATAGGGACTTATATTTGACCAGCGCCTGACTTCACGGGCCGCCGGACTTGTATTCTCCTGGTGGCACCGGGAAGTCAGACGCGGTAACATTTTACGAGTCCAGCAGTAAGCCGCCGGTAGCAACAGCAGGGTTACCGCCGGACTTGTAATGAGGCCTTAGAACATTGATTCCATCATCTTACAAACCATCTATAGCTGCATAGAAGCCTGGATGAATTCAAGCTGGATGTGTCTCAACGGGAATAAGACCGAGTTGATGATTTTTGGTACTGCTCGTACAATTTCTAAACTTGGCCCCAGGTACCAGTCCTACATCCACGACTGTAGTATTTAAGTATCCAAAAGGGTCAAAACCCTAGGCTTCCATCTAGATTCCCTGCTTAGCTCTGAAAAACACAAGTGTGAAAACCTGCTCCAACTATTTGACAGTTTTGAGGAGTCTTTAACCTTTCCTGTCTGAATCCAACAGCTCCTCTGTTGCACCGGCGACCATTTTGACGAGAATGGATTATGGAAATGCCCTTCTGATTGGTGCCCATAAGAGAAATCTACAGGATTTACAGGTGATACAGAACTATGCCGTACCCATCATCAAAGGGAAGTCCAGGAGAGAGCACGTCATTCGCAGTAGACAAGACTTACATTGGCTCCCGATCACTGCTCGTCTGCAACTTAAGGCGGCAACTCGTGCCCATTAATCACTATATGGCTCGTTCCCAATGTACATCAAAAACTTAGTGTCCCCTTACGAGCCTTCAAGAAAATGGCGCTCATCTACACTAGCACCGGTTAAAAACCCACATTTTTAACTTTCCAACAGCTTGGGAAGATCCTTTCCTATTATTGCTGCTAAAACTTGGCATTCCCTTCCTCTTGATCTCGGAGTATTGAAGAAGTACAGCACTTTCCATCGACAGCTAAAAACATTACTTTTCCACTGAGGCCTCCTTAGTCCTTTTCCTTTGCTCGCTTTTCCCGTTCTATATGTTGTACCCTTGTCATTTTGTTATGGTGCCCTGATGCCTGTGGGTTTTCGGTGCCTTATAAATAAATAAATAAATAAATAAATAAATAAATAAAGAGACTTTGGTGGCACTCAAAATGTAGTCGATGGGTAAAGATGCTGGGGCCAAGTGAGAACACATGCGGAGGGTGGGAACCAGGAACACCTCCAAAAATATAAATAATTGAAGTCAGTAGACAAATGGCATGCCAATACATGGGAAGTATGGGGAATGATAGAATTTAATTAAAATGGAAAGAAATCAGTTGAAAGCATTGGTCTTCAAACTCGACGGTGCCGCCTGATGTCCGATGGGGTGAAGCCTCACTGGATGGAAAAAGAAGCTGGTGAAAAAGAAAAGCTGACACCGGACAGGATACAGTATTGTGTACAGCCCATGCCAACGCGACACCCGCTGCGCTTGCTCAGCGCAATCTGCAGCAGCGGTGTTGTGGAGCGGAAATGACGTCAGGAGCAGCTGTGACACCAGATAAGCAGGGGCAAAGTGATTCTATGCGGGAGTGGGGTGGGAGGTGCTCGCTCCTGTATAGGTGTGGAGTTGGGGACTGCTTTCGCCCTGCAACAGCTGGGAGACGAGTGGGGGAATCCAGTGACTGCTGGGAGTGGGGTGGCGGGTTCCCAGGAACTGTGCTGGGAGTGGGGTGGGGGAGCCCAGGGACTTCTTGGAGTGGGGTGGGGGGAGCTACGGACTGTGCTGGGAGTGGGGTGGGAGAGCGCAGGGACTTCTTGGAGTGGGGTGGGGGGAGCTACGGATTGTGCTGTGAGTGGGGTGGGAGAGCGCAGGGACTTCTTGGAGTGGGGTGGGGGATACCAGGGACTTCTTGGAGTGGGGTGGGGGGAGCTACGGACTGTGCTGGGAGTGGGGTGGGAGAGCGCAGGGACTGCTGGGAGTGGGGTGCGGGGATCCCAGGAACTGTGCTGGGAGTGGGGTGGGGGAGCCCAGGGACTTCTAGGAGTGTGGTGGGGTGAGCCTAGGGACTGTGCTGGGAGAGCGGTGGTGGAGACCTGGGTCTGTGCTGGAAGTGGGGTGGTGATATCCCAGGGACTTCATGGAGTGGGGTGGGGGGAGGTACGGACTGTGCTGGGAGTGGGGTGGGAGAGCGCAGGGACTGCTGGGAGTGGAGTGGGGAGCAGAGAAAGTGCTAAAAGTAGGTGGTGGAGTGAAGGGACTGTGTTGGGAATGGGGCTGGTGATCCCAGGGACTTCCAGCAGTCGGTTGTAGGGTGCCAAGGGACTGCTAGAAGAGGGGAACCCAGGGACTGTGGTAAGTGGGGTGGGGAGGCCCAGGGACGTCTAGGAGAGCAGTCGCGGTGCCCTGATCTGCTGTGAGTGAGAGGGGTCAGCCCAGGGCCTGTACTCGAGTGGGGTGTGCCAGCACAGGGGATTCTAGGAGTGGGGCGGGGGTCCTCAGGGAATTATGTAGGTGAGGCGAGGGAAGTCCAGGGACCGTGCTGGGAGTGGGGTGGGAGAGCACAGGGACTTCTAGAAGTGGGGTTCAGGGAGCCCAGGGACTTCTATAGGAGGGGAGCCCAGCAACAGTGCTTAGTGGGGTGGAAGAGCACAGGGACTGCTAGAAGTGTGAGTTCACGGGGACTACTAGGAGGTGTAGGCCCTAGGAGTGTGTGGGGAGCGGGAGCCCATGGACTGTACTGGGGAGGAGTGGGAGAGAGCAGTGTCTGTGTTGGGAGGGGTTGGGTGGGTCCAGGAACTCAGTGGTGATTGGGACTTTGAGAGGGCCCGGCCTGCCCAAAATGTACTCAGCGTGAGCCCACGATGGAAACGTTGGATGACTACTGATCTAAAGAAAGGCAACCTCCTAATCGGGGCACAGCAGCATACAATATGTTAATACGCTGCTGACATGAAGTATGTAGATATGGCAAAAGAGTTCCATGCAGATGCAACCATCGATATAATGACACTCTTTCAGTTATAGTTAAGCAGTGTTTTGGAAGGTAAGAGCTCCTGAATAAAGTAATTGCTAACACACTTAGGAGAATCAAACAGTTATGTGACAAACTGGAAAAGCTACAACAATTCAAGAAGGAAGAAACTTAAGGGGAGGGATGTAACCCCACCCCCATGACTAATACAATGGAAGAAAAGGACAGGCCTGGGAGGGAAGATGCTATCAAGGTCTTGAGGGAGAGTAGGGACACAGCACACAGTGGGAGAAGAAGACGCATGGCCATGCTGTAGTGTGTCCATGCAAGAGTGATTGGGGCAAAGTCTTACATTGAAAAGAGGAAATACGAATAAACAGCAGAGGTTTAGATGGTTTGAAAGCTCCTTTCATGCATCATTTAGATGGAAATATGCTGGCTGAGATGGCACAGGAAACAATAGAGAGACAGCAGCACCATAAGATGGCGCGCCTTGGGTGGCAGCTCAAGCAGCCCTCTAAGTTGCATTCCGATTGCACATCATTGTGTTGCATGCCCAGAGTAGAAGAAAGTGGCCAGTAAGGGGTACGTCAATGTCTCTTCAGGCACAGAGACGGAGACAGCAAAAACAAACGGCTGGACGGCCGGCGGCCTTTGTGAATACGGGAGGTGCCGGCATGTTCCATTAAAGGGTTGCACCTGGGGCAGAGGCAGAAGCCATGTAGGTGCTGATCCTGGTCAACCAGGACATTTGAATGGATCTCTAGCTAGTACTGCAGATTGTCACTATTGCAATGAGAAGCGGCATTGAAAGTGTGAATGCCCGAATCAGCCCCAACTCCAAACCACAGGGGAAGGTGCCAACGTTCTCGCAGCCCCTCCTTTTCCAAATGTAACAACCTAATCGAATTGTGATTTGCAACAGAATAAAGGTTAGGATTGCCCGGTGCCAGCAGACGTCATGTCATAAGCATCAGTACCAGCTGACGAGGAGCGTCACTAAGAAATGTCTAATAGATGTGGGTCCAATCCATTCTGTAATTAAAGCTGCTCAAGGCCCATTACCATCTAATTCCAGCAGCCCGGTTATTTACCCAGTGACCACACCTACAGTTTGTATTGGCCTATTGAACCTGAGGGAAGGGTTCTGCAGAGGACCCTGGCAGGAAATAGAGAGTCTGTGAAGGGTCCCGCGCCGGCAGCACCAAGGTCAGCTGCAAATAGGCGAGGCAGTGGCACAACCTCCAGTGGGTGGCAAACAGCATGATCCCCGAACTGTGCGGAGACTACAAGAAGCCTCGACACGTGGAGTCGTTGCAGAACGACAGAAGTATACAACGGCTGCAGTAAGCGGGAAGGAAACCGACCCCAGTCCCTAGAGAGACCGGTGGTGTGCGAGAAGTCTCAGAAGGTAACGGGAAGCACGGGCAGACCGGTATTGACGTGTGGGAGTTAAGAGGTCTCAGCTTCAGGCCAGGGCAAGTGCTTTAAAGGTCTGGGACCCCAACAAAAGTAAAGAATGCATCTGAGGGAATCTTCCTCATACCAGTGGCGGGATAAGACGACTTACCACCAGAGAAGGTTCTGGGACCCCACCAAAAGTAAACAATGCATCTGAGAGAATCTTCCTCATACCAGTGGCGGGGATAAGACCACTGACAACCAGAGAAGGAGCTGGGACCCGAATAAAAATGAAAAGTGCATGCAGGGTAAATCTTCCTCGTACCAATGGCAGGGATATTTCCACTAACCAGCAAAGAAGGGTCTGCGAACCCTACAAAAGAGAAGAGAGCATCCAGGGACATCTTTCCCGTATCAGTGGCATGGGTAAGCTCACTGACCACCAGAGAAGGGTCTGGGACCCCGAGATAACTACACCTTGGAATTTTGTTGATTCTGTGACACATTGCCAAAGTAAAGCCCAAGTGAGAAAAGAACTCTCAAACACCAGGATACGGGAGTCATTACCCTGGTGGGAAAATCAGAGTTAGTCAAGTACACTGAAGAGGCACCAGGGTGCAGGAAGTCATTCAAACTGTCACTGGAGGGTGCTGATCGATACCAGGAGAAGGGAGTTATTTTCCTGGTACAAAAAAGTGACTGTACAAAGTGCTGGATTTACCAGACAGGAGAAGGGAGTCATTTGCCCTGGTTTTTGTGTTCAAGAGGGCATTTTTGAGAACACCATATCTATACCAGATGGGAGTCATTCTCCTGAGGAGAGAACTTTCTGTGAGATTGCTGCAGGCCAGGAGAACAGAGACATTCCTCCTGGTATTGTCTTGGAAAGGGAACATTGAGGGAATGCTACCCATACACCAGTGCAAGGGAGTCATTCTACTGGAGGAAGAACGTTCTGTTGGACAATATTAGTTTTAGTTGTAGTGTAAAGATTGGAAGCAGGTTCTGACACAGGATGGTGGATTTTCATTTGGAAGGATATTCTGAAAGTTGATTAAGATTCAGTTTGAGGCAAGGAAATCCCTCTCAGAGATAGGGATAGTGAGGGTTTCATTTACATTAATAAAAGTCGTTAAGCACAAACATGCCACCTTTGTGTCAGCTTCCTTCTCGTCACCTGTACACATTAGATTTCCAGGGTAGTTCTACATGTTTTTGTGTGTCGATGGGCTACTAGTTTAATTAACATGTAAGCAGGACACTTGTGTGATGTTATCAAACCTGAAACGGATATGGAAGAAAGGGGACAAACAAAAATTACAGCTATGTAAGTAAAACGTGTATTATTTGAGTCACAATAAAACAGTCGGGATTTGAAGTAGTTCTAAATACGTAAAAGAGTAGCTGCCATATTGAAGTTACCTAAAACAGTAACAGTTAGTAAGGTATTTTGCAGGGAGCAAAAATGTATTTCTAAAATATACCCTGAGGGGAAGATTTTAGGAGGCCACACTAGATAGTGTGAACAGGGGTCTCTAAATGTTTAGACAAAACCCATTCAAGATATGTGGAAAGCAGTCAAGTCTCAGGAATAAGTGAGAGTGGTCTAGGGCCTCATAGAGTTCACACAGATGAACACACAATAATTCAGATTACACAGTAAGTATACACAATCCAGTTATTTATTAGGCCTTTAAGAAATTAGACTAGCAGGTAGTATTGCCACAAAACCATACATCAGAAATATATACATTCACCAGTAGGTTCACTTACAATCCATCAATTATTAATTGACCGGGTAATCAAATAAGTAATCAGATGCAGATTCCGATGCAATGAATTGAACCAGTACAATCCCAAACCCCTTTCACTTAAGATGTTCAATCCTAAAATATATGGGGGCTAGTGCCTACAGGTCACAGGGAAGGAATTCTCTAAAATGATGCAACAGGCTTATGGTGATGATTTCAAACAGTTCAAAACTATTTAAAAGTGGAGTGTAAGGCAGAGTTGACTGCGTTGGGAGCTCTGATCTAAGTCTTTCTACTAGCTCCATTCCGGTGTTGCAGCAGCAGCTTCCCTTCAAAAACCTCACTCCATTCTAGGAGCGACGCGGAGTGTGAGGGAGTGTTGACTGTGTTGTTTGGGAGGTCAGGAGCCTTGATATGCATATTGGGAAGAGCATGGACATTTTGCCAGACATACGCCGCTTCTTTCCGATGCTTCGAACATGGCTATAATCAAAAATCAAGGTGAGCGGATGCCTGTTAGAATCTGATAAGGTTCATAAACATTCATCCATGTGTCCTTCCACCAGAGACCACCCTGCACCTAGGGCCAATACACATAATGAAAGACACCAACACATTGTTACAGGATCCCAAGGGTGGGGTAGAATGTACTGGTCTTATTAATGCGCTGTAGGAGAAAAACTCTGTAAAGCAAAGGTCTTCCCCGCTGGAAATTTGCCTTCCACCTGTTGTGGCAGTGTAAGAGCAAAGAAATATCGAGGCCGAGTACCACAAATGAAATACACTACTCACGGGCTGAAAAGATTCACAGATCTTCTATTCTGTACAGTTTACAAAGAAACACAGATAACTATCTAGCTCTCAACACCCCACAACGTATACTAGCCTGACATAGAGAGGTGAGAGAGTGCTGGACATCTAAACATTTGTGCTTTTATACAATTTCGGATAATGATGTCCAGCCTCGCTTCATGTTAATAGTTTGTGGCCTAGAGTTCATGCCTAGTTCACATACAGCTTATACAATAATATGCAAAGAATTACACATGTTTGCATTTCCATGAAGGCACAATGGTGGTGTATGTTCTCGGATCCCGCGGTGAGGCTTGTTCTACATTTCTGCACAATGCAGTTCGGCCTGAGTATACACTCGAGCATTATTCTTCATTGTCCCAACGTTTATACAAGGATGAGTCTTATGTGCGCAGGCAATACTTAGATGACAGTTCATATGGAGCGCAAGGTCTCTTTACCCAGTCTAAACAGTCGGCTCTCGGACAGCCTAAACATTAACAGGACTCAAAGGTCAGGAGGCTTGGTTGTGAGTCGAAAACACAGTCCACCATTTTAGAACAGAGAATCTTATAAACAGAAATCAAAATGGCGGATGAATCTTAAAATGGCGGCAAAGTCGATCCAAAATTGGAACTTTGCAACATGGTTTTCCTCGTAGAGCGACTAGGCTTAGGCCAACATTAATCATAAAGGAGGCACTATACATTTACCGTTTCACAAACCCTCTTTTTGGCCTAAGCCAAGAGCTTTACTAAAAATACTAATTCTACTCATAACTGTACATTTCAATGTCCATGCATCCTGAATCATATTCATCAGATACATCAATCACCATTATGTCTTTCTCGGTAAAATACTTCAGCACAAATACATGTCTTTGTTGGCCACACTTGTTTGTTCTGCATGAGTAGGGGTGATAACAGGCATTGTTCCTTGAAGCTCTTCTCCGAAAATATTCCTGCGAAAAAACCCGTAGTCTGTTTGCTGGTGATCTCCTGATCACATGGTTTCTTAGTCTTTCCCTATCCCCAGTCACCTAATTTTCCTTTGGTGCAAAAAGTGTGGCGAAGGACAAGCTTTGTGGTTGCTTCCCTATGGGCACAGCCATGTGATCTGCAAACAGTGTGTTGTTGCTTACTGATGGAAGTAATAAATTGGCAACAGAACCGGACAAAGGTGCAAAAGGATGTGTAGAAAAAATTGGAGACAAAGCCGCAGTTTCTCCAGAACACCCTCAATGCTGCTCAATGCTGATCGATTGTTGGGAACGGAGCAAGTAAGTTTCTTCTTGTCTTCTTCGTCATGTGGCAAAGGGAAAGGTATCCTCTTGACATGCGTAGTGTGGATCAAGTATCTTCTTCCAGCTACTCGTACGGCAGTCTGTGTGGCCAATAGGACCTGGAAAGGCCCTCTCCAACGCCGTGCGAGACAGGATGCTCTCTCAAATTATTTAGTGAGCACCCAGTCGCCGGGTCGGATTCTGTGACCTGCTCCCTTGTAGACCTGGGAGGGCTTCTCGCACCTGTTAATAAATCAAATACAGATTTTGAGTTAACCGTTCACAATACTCAAAAAGAAGTAAGTGTTCCACATCTCTTAGATATCTGGGTTTGGAGATGTTCCAAATGTTAGCTGGCCTCCCCATAATAATTTCATAAGGGGAGAGCCCAGTCCTAGTCTGTGGGGTCGTGCGCATAGAAAGGAGAGCTATTGGTAAGGTGTCCGGCCATTTCAGATTGGTGCCGGCGCAAACCTTAGCAATTTTATTTTTCAGAATACCATTGTGGCATTCTACAAGTCCAGCACTTTGAGCGTGTCTAGCCGAATGGAACCGTTTATCGATCTGTAATCCCGCGCATACTTGCAGAATAACAGCCGTGATAAAATGTGGGCCATTATCTGACCAGATGATCCTCAGCAAACCAAACCTAGGAAAATATTCATTAAGCATGGTTTTCGCTGTTGTCATTGCTGTGGCATCTTTCACAGGGAAGGCTTCAACCCATTTACTAAAAACACAAATAACTACCAAAACATATTTAAAATTGTTGCAGTGCTCCATTTCAATAAAGTCAAAGTGGATTACCTCGAACGGGATAGAAGGTGGACCAAAACTACCCCTAGGAGTCGATGTACCCTTCCCCACATTGTGCTGTAGATGAACCATACAACTCTGAACAAAACGCTCAGCCATTTCTGGGATGCTAACATTTACCCAAAGAGATTCTAACATTTTGCGCATTTTCCTAGCGCCTATGTGAGTGGGACCATGAGCCATTGAAATCATCATAGTGACGTATGCGTCTGGCAACATCAATTTTCCCTCTGAGTTATCCACCCAACACCCATAATCATCCAACCTTGCCAAGCCCTCAGTCCATCGTTTAATTTCTTCTAGAGTGGCATCGTCTTGGATATTTTTTTATGGAATCAATTCCTTCATTTTTAGTACAGACATTTGTGGTTTCCCTTGTAGTATACATTTCTGAATAGAGATCAGTAGCAGTCTGTTTGGCTATCTGGTCAGGGAAAGCGTTCCCTTTTCCTATATCGTCTATGAATTTCTGATGTGTCACGCATTTCATAATCGACTGAGTGGGAAGTGCAAGCGCTGAGAGTAGCTGAACTATCAAGGTGCCATATTGAATCTTTGTTCTATGTGAGGTCAAGAAACCTCGTTCTGCCCAAAGTCTAGCGAAGTTTTGACCCACCCCAAAGGCATACTGACTGTCAGTATATATATTTACTCTAAGCCCTTCGGAAAGTTCACAGGCTCTAGTCAATGCAATAATCTCTGCGGCCTGCGCGGAGTTATGCGAAATTCTCTTGGTTTACACAATTGTGCTTAGTGTAGTGATGGCATAAGCAGCAGAGGATGTACCATCCGGAAGTTTGAAACAGAGCCATTGCAAAACAGCTCCCCTTGTGGATCGTTCAAAGGTGTATCTTTCAAATCAATTCTGCCTTTGGTTTCTTGTTCTGTAGTATAAAAGCAGTCATATGACGTTTCGTCACTGTGAGAAATATCTTGTGGAAGAGGTAACAATTCAGTCGGATTTGATACACAACATCTTTTAATTTGGATATGCGGTGCAAACAAGATCAATTCATATCTCGGTAATCGTGCGGAAGTAAGATGTTGTGTTTGTGTTCTGTTTAATAGAATGTCTACAGAGTGAGGTACCAACAAGGTTAAAGCATGGCCTAAGACCATACCCTCGCTCTGTTTTACAGATGCAGCAGCAGCAGCGACAGCTCTCAAACTTCTCTGCAAAGAGCATGTCACAGGATCAAGGGTGGAGGAAAAGTTACCGCATGGCCTATTCTTCCCCCCATTTTCCTGCGTTAACACGGCCAAAGCACATCCATCACGTTCATGCACATACAATTGGAAGGCCTTTTCATAATTTGGTGTGCCCAAAACTGGTGCGGAACACAGTGCGATCTTGAGCAAATCAATAGCTTTCTGGTGTTCCAAGTTCCACGGTAATGGCAAAGAAATGCCCTTCTTTGTCAAAGCCAACATTGGTTTAATCACTAGTGAAAAGTTTGGGATCCACTGTCTACAGTAAGAAGCCATTCCTATCAAGGCTCTGACTTCCTTCTGTGTATTTGGGGCAGACATGCTAGAAATGATTTTAATTTGTTCAGGTGTCAATTTTCTTCCCTCTTTGACAGGAGATAGCCTAAATAGGCGACTTCCTGCCGACAAGATTGAAACTTTTTCAGTGAAGCTTTATGTCCATGTTTTGCTAAATGAATAAGCAATAGCACAGTCCCTTCTTTACAAGCACTTTCTGAATCTGCAGCCAAAAGAAGATCGTCAACATACTGAAGCAATATACAAGTAGTAGGCAACTCAAGTGTGTTGAGCTGCTCTTTCAAAGCCCTACTGTAAATGCTCGGACTTTCCGTGTACCCTTGTGGTGGACAGGTGAATGTGAACGAGCGTCCCCCTAGGGTGAACGCAAACAAGTATCTGCTATCCTCATGTATAGAAATACTAAAAAAGGCATTCTTAAGATCCACGACCCTAAAATATGTATCAGAAGCTGGAATCATCGTCAGTATCGTCAATATCATCGTTACATCAGGCACAATTATCGTAAAACGATAATAAAACGAAAAGGAATTGCATTATCCCCTCTTTTATACACTGGTAAAATCAGACTATTGCACAAACTTCCTGCAATTTCTTCAATTACCCCACGATGTACAAAATCAGAAACTATACTCTTCAAAGCTTGCTCACCATTAACCGAAATCTTATATTGTGGAATTCGTGCCAACTTAACTCCTGGTTTTAAAACAATTTTAACAGGTTTAATTTGTAAAATACCAACATCATTGTCATCAATTGCCCATACACACTCTTGAACATCACTAAATTCCGGGAGCAAAGGTCTAGTCAGAAACAGTGAGGTAGAAAATTGCTGTGGTGAAATCGTCAAACAAATTCGATCTGAAGAACAATGAATTACTGCATTTAATTCTTTCAACAGATTGAACCCCAACACATTCTCTCCACAGTTTGTTTTCAAAAGAAACGGACAGTGATCCGTGAATGGACCCAATGAAATCGGTACCGACAAAGAAACCGGACTAACCACTGGCGTACCAGAAAACCCTACAGAAACGTTAGTGTGCCCTGACAGTGGAATGTCTGGAACCCGTGAATGATCAATGGATCACTTCTGTGCTCCTGTATCTATCAAAAATAGATGTTTCCTACTTCCCACCATCATTTCAACGTAGTGACTTTTCTGATTAACAGGAATAGGCATTGGTTCCACACCCTGCTTCGGGCTGTCCTGTTGGGTGTCCTGACCCACGTTTGAGCTATCATGCTGCAACATTTGGTGCTGTGGGCTTAGAAAATCCAAGATGGCCAAAAAGCCCACAAGTGCGCCAGAATCCAGGAGAACCACACTGTTTGTGCGCACACCAACATGGTTACCTAGCTTGCCACCCACCAGTGTAAAGAAAGATCTTTGTTAACAAAATCCACTGTTACTGATGTCAAAATGTTGCTGAAATCGTGACTCATTGGACCACTTTAAAGATTCAACCCTTTTGTGGGGTTCCACATAACCATCTTACTGAAAGGAGCCCCATCAAAACAATGTTAAGCAAGGATTTACTACCATGTAAGAACCATTCCTGTTTGGAATGCATTAATCCAAGAAAAATCCCAAAAATGGGTGCATTACCAGTACTCACCACTATCAGAAAGCCGGCGTTTTAAAACAACACCAGACTTTTATTTTGTGTAAAACTGAATAAATGAACCCAAAGCAGGCCAAAGAAAGACTTACTGAGAGGTGGATACAATGTAAAGTTATATTCTGAAGTGACTTGAAGGTTTATAACAAGACTGGCTGAGCTGTGGATTTCAGCAGTTTAAGTAAATTTGGACTGAAAGACACTAAAAATCTAAATGTTTAAAAGAAATGAGTGACCTACTTTGAGTGTCACATAGGTTGCAATTGTTTAAATGTCATAGTTTAAACTTAGAATCAGCATTTTAGCTGCATATGTAAAAATTGGTAGTTTTATTTGAATGCAGAAAACTGGGTAACTAAAAGTGACATTAGCTGGGGCCTGGCTTAAGGAACTGGATTCTGCTTGACAACTTCCCCCCAATTGGAGTGAAACTGGATCCACAGCAGTTCCCAGGCCTAGCTGCCTTTTGCTGCTCCCACCAAAAGGGATATGACACTTCTCTGATTGAATTACCAAGGGACTGCTAGAGACTAAACATAGGACCCAGGCAGAGGGTTTATTGAAGTGGCCATAAATGGCTTCCTCTTGAACAATGGGCCTTCCAGGGCCCAGGCAGATGGTTTATTGCAGGAGTCGTAAATGTGGCTTCCTCCTGGAAGGAAAGGGGAGGAGCACTGCATGTGAGAGCAAGCTGGCTTGGCAGAAACTGGGAGGGGGAGAAACTGGAGACAGAGGCTGAGCTTGAAGAAAGTGGAAAAACTGGTTTCTGTACCATGTGACTTGGGAAACCACACCCCTGTAGCCAGAATATGGTTTTAGAAAAAGATGAATAACTCATAGTACGGACTTGTCATAATTATTTAAATGATATCATAATTCTTGTGATTTTTCTGCCCACACACATTTTAAGAGGTTTTTAGAACCGGTGGCATGATCTGGGGGCAAACTAGCAGTTAAGACGGTATTACTTAAAATGTCTGCATGTGAAAAGTCTGATACTTCATCAATTAATGCCTGCATGCCTTGCACACATTTGGGTAAATTTGATTAAGAATCTGATATTGGTAACCTGACCAAAAAGTGAAATATGTTGCCATTTCCCAATGCAAGCTCTCAGGAAGAGCAGATTTGAACAGGGTATATCTCATGTGATATGCGATGGGTGCATGTAATTTTAAACAAATGTGTACCTGTGCAAATATGTCTTTTGGGTCAAAATATAGATTGTGTGTAATTTGACAGGGGTGGGTTCTCTGTATCATAAACAGACATCATCATGATGACACTTCATTTCATTCCCCCAATCAAGGGGAAGAGGAGGAAGTGGCCAATGACAAGTGGAGAGGGGTAGGGCCTAGGAAGCTATCCTTTCCACCCATTTTCAAAACAAATAAAAGCAGACAGTCAGGTCAGATAGGGACATTCTATTCCATCTGCTGCGGGACGCTCTGCCGGGAAAATCCATACTTTACCTCCATCAACCTCCAGAGAGCCAACATAGAGACTTCAATCTATCCACCTTCAGAGACCAAGACTTCACTTCAGAATTTGTAGCAGAGAGGTCAACTACAAGCTAAATCCCTCTTTAGCAGGACTCAAATCATTGCCATTATCACAGCCAGGCGAGCTGTTTGAATTCTTTGCAAGAACTCTTGCCATTTGCCAGAGAGCAGTGTTGTATCCAGAGAGAGACCAGCTGAACCGGAGACTGCTGTATCCGGACCCACAGACCTGATCAGAACCAGAGACCCAGACCAGACCAGCAGAGTAGAGCTGACCCAGACGCTGTGCGCAGAGACCGTCCGTGGCGAGTGAAGAAAACCTGACCAGATCCGTGGCGAGGCCCATTTATTTCAAAAATATATTGTGAGTACCTAGCAGAACTGTGCAGAACCAATCTCTTAGTTAAAATAATATAATTCAATCTATTTTTATCTAAGTAGAACTGCCTCCTAACTGTCACCTGTCATTTGCAAAGCTGTCACCTGTCATTTTTTAGCTGCAAGTTTTTCAAATCTGAAAAACAACCTTCACAAAATCATTCATAACTCCGTAACCGTTTGTGCTAGGAACTTGCAGTAACTTTCCTCTGAAAGCTTCTATACGCTTTTGCCGCAATCGCGAAAAACGCACTCGCGAATTTGCCGCGATTTGCAAATTTCTCCACGTGTGAAAACAGCAGATTCCTTGCTTTCCTTGCTAAAAATTTGTTTGCCTCTTAAGAACCATCCCTGAATCATTGCTAGAGTGAGCCTGGACTAATATTAACTAGATACCACTCACCCTGAACCTCTAGAGGGAATTAAAAGCATTTTAGCATATTTCTCACTTCATTGCAGCATATATAAAATCATTTTAGCATATTTTTCACTTCATTGCCAGCACATATAAAAGCATTTTGGGCCTGTGTTTCAAACTTCTGTAGTCTAAACTTGCTGGGGTGAACTGAATTACATTTGATTGCATTTCTGAGAACTGTGTGCTTTTCTTCCATTTCCTTGCATTGCATAAAGGGGGGAGGGGATTGCCAGAGAAAAGTGATTACATTGTTTTGTTGAAATCATATTGAGTATTTTCTGTATTGCATTTTCATTCAACATTACATCCATCTGAACTCATATAAAGCATTCTCTACCACCTTATTCTTCTGTTCCTATTCACAAGTGTGCCAGTGCCAGACTATCCATTATTGATTACTGCTCAGATTAAGTGTCATATTCAATTATTAATTTATTATAAAGCGTGATATGTATATATTGTTTAAATTATCAAATAAACCTTTAAACTTGCAAAACAGAACTACTTCTTGGCTCAGTGGGGTCATGGGGATTCCAAGAGAGGGGTGTTATATAGGGGTAGTCATCCAGAACGCATGAACTGGACATAAAGATATATCAATAAGGGTTTCCATTCAGTATCCCAGACTAGGCATTGACTTAGCTGTAGTGTTGAATTGAATCCTCTTACAAATTGGGGGCTCGTCCGGGACGTTTGGGTTAGATCTACCATTTGTGCAGATTAATACAGTGTGCCAGCTGACCAGATACACATATCCGGTCGGATCACCACGCTGTGTTACGCTGTAAAGCACTCCTCAAAGGAGCGCTCTAAGGAAAAGGTCTGTTTTGCAAAAATAAAATACAAACTTCTGTAAGTCAGGAAGGAACTCAAATTCCAGAATGACGACCTTAGTAGACATGAAAATAGCCAGAGAGCACTTCTTACATAAGTTATTTGTGAGAGGTGAGTGGACTCACCAGGACCGCATGGTCTGGTTGCAGGCCATTACGCAACAGGTCACGGAAACAGGGTCAGATACATGGAGAGATCAGGGTCCCCTACATGTGGCCCTGAGTGAACTATACATGGCTCCTAAAGCTAAGGATGAACAAGACAAGATGGTTAGGATAGCGGCATACCTGTACCTATATATGGGAGACATGCAGGATAAATGTACTGAAAGCCAAGATCTGGCGAATAAGCGACAGATGGCGTTAGAGAAGGTCCAATCTGACCTGGTCTCTTCTGAGCAGAGGCTGCAGGGGAGCCAGGAGTCAGAAAATGAGAGTAGACAGCACATCATTAAAATAAAGAAGGATATGGACATCCTGCAACAGGAAAAGGCTGACCAGGATACCAGATTTCTGGCCTTGCAGAAGGAGTACCAAGAAGGTTTGGACTCCCTACTGCAGAGCCAGAAAAAGCTGGAGCAACAGTTAGACTTCAATAGGGTATGTGCTGAGCAGGTAGTCACCCTGCAAAGCCACCTAGATAGGGAGAAGGCAGAGAGCAATAAACTGATTCTGAAAGACCCGGATACCCAGGCAGAGTTTGATCAGGAGCGCCAGAAAGCTGGTGCCTTCCAAAGGCAAAGGGACGACCTGACGGTACAGATGCAGACTCTTAGTCAGGAAAGGGACACCTTAGGCCAGGAAGTCTGCCACTTAAAAAGAAAAATGGAAGAAAATCACCTGGCCCACCAGGGACTGGGTGACCTCCAAAAAGAACACCAGAACTTGTTAGAGCACACCAGGAGGGTGGAGGATGCTCTAGTAAGAAAGGAGCAGGCCAATAGGGACGCAGCTCAGGAGGTAACCCTCCTGCAGCAAAGACTGGCCCAAGTGCTCCAGGACCAATCAGGAGGCACAGAAAGAGAATGAGGCTCTCTGCCAGCACAATGATAGGCTCCAACAACAGGTTGCAATGCAGGAGAGACTGATAGAGTCTAGTAAGGCCTTAACTTGGAAACTGAAGGTGCAGGCTCTTGCATTGCAACAGGGAGCAGGGGCGGATAGAGATGAGGTTTGCTGGGAAACGGAAACTCCTGAGCATAACCTCAGGAGCCCTAGTACCAGAGGCCTTTATCTCTCTCAGTCCCTGGACTCTGCCACCCCCATGTCCCCTGGCGCACATGAGCACCAGGCCACAGGGATGGCAGATTACTATCCAGCCAGAAGCATGGGGCTCATAGGCCAGTACCTCCCAGGAATGGATGGGCGGGCATCCGGGTATAGGCACCCAAGCACAGTGCAATTTGATGGGGAACCCCCAGCAGAGTAGGCCCATTAAGGGCATCCTGAAAACCTCTGCCCAGTTAGGTCAGTGGGGGGGGTACCCATCAAATCTTGGCAGCAAGGAGGGATCTGAAGACTCCTCTGAACGGTACAGGACACAGGAGACCAGGTCCCCACATTCTGCCAGCCATTCCCAGGCTCGCAGAATCCGGGAAAACCTGGACGATCAGACAGGAACCTCTGGGAGCAGTGCCTCTGAGTCAGAGGACGAATGGACAAGGGTTACCCGAACCAAAGAGGCCAATAAGGCAAAAAGGGCCTTGATTAAGGACCCATTGAAACAGATTAAGGCAATCAGGAGTGTCATCACACCTTATCATAAGAACGCCAAGTACTCTGTTTGGGAACACTTGGAGTTCTATGAGCAAATGATGGAGACTTTTCATTTGAAGGACAGCCAAAGCTGTATCCAATATGTAAAGTGGACATTCTCCCCAGAGTACTCCAGTTTCTTTGCAGGGCTGGAGGACCAAAATCATTCCAGGTGGTCCACCTATAAGGCGGCCATATTAAAACATTTTTCTGTTCACAGAAATCCCCAAGAGGCTCGCAAGGCAGCCTACAATTTGCAGTGTGGGGAGGATCAGGCCCCACAAGAGTTTGTGCAAGAACTGAAACGTGCCTTTGCGCAGACCACCAGAAGGGTGCACACAGACAGCAGAGAATTTGTCAATACATTTTTCCATGCCTTGCCCAAATATATAATGACCCAGCTCGTGAGAGATTTTCATGAGAAAAGATCTTTAGACTGGGTCATCGAACAGGCTACCCGGATCTATGAGGTGCAGAAGCCCATAGAAAATAAAAGCAATACCCAGAAAAATCCCAAAACCAACAGCACCCCTGCTGCTGCCAAGGTGGCAGAGGTAAAGGTCTACCCCGTTTTGGATTTGGAGATGGGGGGGCCTAAAAACCTACCTGCACCTAATAATGCTAGGCCCAGAAGATCCTCGTGCCAGTCACAGACAGGGAGCCAAGGAGGCAGCCCCACAAATGGGGTCCCTCGCTCTCCTGATTATGTAAGTCCCCGTTATAAGGGAAATCGAACCATCCTGGGTTATGCGTGGACTCCTCCAGCCCAAGGGGGGAGATCCAGCCAAGAACCTAACCCAAGGGAACTTTCCTCCTAACTTCCCACCGGAGGGCAGAAATTCTCTGAATCCTGGGCAGAACTTTTTCCCCAGGTATCCACCCAATTTCCAGCCCCAAAATCCTCTACCCTTCTTTCCCCAATTCCCTGAGCCCAGACAACCGAATCCGGGAGAGGGGAGGCCAAGGTTGGAGGGGTACCAAAATCTTCCAAACCAGGGGTACTACCAGAGAAGGGATAGCTACCCTTTCCGGGATCAGCCCAGGGGAGAAAACAGGGCCCCGTATCAGCCTGAGCGGGTTTCCCAGTTAGAGCGCCAGGTTCAAAACATGGCGCGGGATCTGGGTCACATACTGAGGGCTCAGCAGAACCCTCAGATCGGCATGCCAGCGCAGAACGCACCCAACTCTGGACCTGGTAATCCAGAACAATGACGGGGGCAGCACCCCGATAACTCACCGGTTCCCAGGGAGGAGGCACAAATGGAAGGGGGGTGTAAAGCCTGGGAGGAAGCTTCCTTCCTCACTTGTAAACAGCCCCTGGAAACCCAGGAACCGGAAACAAAATCTCGTGCCCCTGAAAGTCTGCTTCCTAAGGAGCAGAGGGGGGGTAGGAGAAACAAAAGACCCAAACAGACTCAGTTTGAGGAGGGGGTACAGATCTTCCAATTTGAGGGAGAGGGATCCTCAGAGGATCCTGGGAAAAGGATCTTCTCCTTCAGAGAGGGGGGAACTCCTCCCAAAGAAAAATGGGTCCCTAGGGATGCAAATCCAGACTGGGGAGATGTGGAGACTGAGCTACCGCCGCCCATCATCTCATCCCAGAACCAACAGCAGAGAAATCCCCTGGTTCAAACCCATCCTGATGACTGCCTCCAAAAAGGGCGGGCGGCCCAGAACCGGAACCAGGGGAACCCACAATGGCTCTGATCTCCAGTTGCCAACTTTTTCTTTCAGATTCCCAAGGCTCTCCACAGAATTCTACTCAAATTTCTTCGCTAGCGATGTCCAAAACCAGAAAGTTAGCCCACCAGTTGTCCAAAAATGTGCATTATCTGTGCCCCCTTGAGGAGAAGGAGGGAAGATACTATGCCCAGGTACAAGTACAGGGGCAGGGTTCGATTTCAGCGCTGGTGAACACGGGATCTCAAGTTACCCTTCTGTCCAGAAGGGCCTTTGATGAACTGAATGCAGGAAGGGGAGGGAATTACCAAATTCCTCTCACCTCACTTCCTGGACAACTCCAGAACTTTGACGGGAAGGAAATTCCCGTCGAGGGGACGGCAGACTTGGACATTAAAATTGGGCGACACAAGTTGAAACACCCGGTCATAGTTGTGACTCCAGAGGGCACCCCTTGTTTACTAGGGAATGACCTCCTGAGAAGGTTGTCACCCCTAATAGATTGCGTAAACAAGGTCCTCTGGACCCAGACTAGCCGACCAATAAAATTAAAACAGAGTGTCAACCATGTTAGTTTAAACGGCACCTGCCACATGGTTGAACAAAAATCTGACCAAGTAGAATTTCACTTCCAGAACAACCAAACCCCAGATGTGACAGTAATAGCAGTAGGACAACAGACTGGTGATGGGGGGTCCTCTCTATTTCTGAAAATCAACCTTCCTTCCAGCCTAAAGTGGTATTCCACGCTGGAAGGAAATACTCTGAAATTCTATACTAATCCACAATCAGAAACTCCCACTCCTATAGTCCAGAAAGATGTGAAATCAGCTCAGAGCCTGGCTGATATTCAGCAAATTGGAGAGCAGTTGTTCATCCCTGTCCAATTAAATGATGGGAAGGACTCTGTTCTCGCTCGAGTGTGTGTGAACAACGGTAAGAGCTTCATCAGCGAAGCCATGTTCCGCCAACTCCCAAAAGATCCAGCCATTCCCACATTCAAACTGATAGACAAATGGGAAATGGACCTGGGAGCACCCAATTCCAAACATCTCCTGCCAAGCAGGTGTATGCTCAAAATCTCCATTGGCAACAAGAGCATAGTCCACAATTGTTGGGTCGTGCGAGACGTCCCTGCCGCCTTTTACTTAGGCAGTGACATTCTCAATCGCTTTGCCATTAGTTTGGACCTAATAAACTTCAAAGCTTGGTCCCGATTAGCGGATAATCCCATGGGCTTTGATGATCCAGAAAAAGCATTTAGGTCAGCTCAATTTCTACATTATGCAGTTGAAATTCAGATCAAAGAGGAAGTCACCATCCCAGAAAGGACCCGACAATTCTCCCTGGAAGTGAAAGTCAAAAGAGGACAATATTTGCAAAACCCTGATGCTTACATACATCTAAATGCTTCTCTCCAACAGCAAGGGTTAGGGGTAAACCCAACACCATTAGTCAACATAGAACATGACACCATTCTAATAGAGGTGGATAACAGCGACTTAAAGAGTATTACTCTAGCCGCAGGCATCATCATTGGAATGGCGGTTGACATTTTTCCATTGATTTAGGTAATGAACTGTTAGGGCTAATCCCCAAGGACTGCTTTGACAGTGACAGTGATGACAATACAACACCAGACAGGATTTTTACCCAGCATGGGGGGAACTTCCTGGTGTACACTTCTTGCCCTTATGGTAAGGAAGATGTGACTTGTGACTTCAGAAGGGATGAGGTGATTTTCCAGGTCCATGAGGGCTGCCTTTCCCACCTGAAGCCTCCAGTCCAAAACAGCACTCTGACCAGGGACTTCTCCACCCAGCTGAGATAGCCAAACCAGAAGTCTTTCCAGGCTTCAGGCAGATGGTGGAAGAGAGAGTCAACCTAGCTGATGCCTGGGTGACTCTGGAACAAAAGCAAAAGTTGAAACAAGTTTTCTTGGATTTCCAAGATCTCTTTGCAGTAGACTCATATGACTGTGGTCGCACCGACATCCACACAACAACAATCCCCACGGACCCTGGCATGACTCCGGTGTTTGTGAAGCAATATCGCTTGCCTCTCACATCAATGGAGTCCCTTACTGAAATAATTAAGAACCTTGAGTCCCGGGGAATAATCCGTCCAGTCCACAGCACCTTCAATAATCCGGTGCTGGGAATATTGAAGCCAAACGGCCAGTGGAGACTCTGCGCCGACCTCAGGGAGCTCAACAAACGGGTCCATACTTCCCGATGGCCTCTGCCCTACATTGACCAAGGGCTGGCCCAGATCCAGGGGTCACAGGTATTCACTGCAATAGACCTGACCAATGGATACTGGACTGTGCCTGTCAGTAGGGAGGACCAATACAAGCTGGCTTTTACCTTTGGGGGCCAGCAGTACACATGGACCCGGACTCCCTTCGGATACCTTAACTCCGGTAATGAATTCAACATGTTCCTACATAAGGCCATGCCCGACCTGGGTGCGAGGGGTAACCTGGCTTATGTAGATGATGTCCTCATCAAAAGTTCATCTGTGGAGGAACACATAGCGGAGATCCGTTATGTTCTGACGCAGTTGAGGGCCGCCGGAGCAAAACTTTCCTTTCAGAAAGCACAGTGGTGTAGAACCCGTGTTAATTTCTTGGGGCATGAGATTACTCCTCAGGGTCTCTGTCCCCAGGAAAAGAAAGTGGACGCCCTCCAAAAATTGAAAGACCCCACAACTCTGCGGGAACTAAGGAGCCTCCTTGGACTGACTAATTACAGCAGAAAGTTCATTGAGGGCTACGCAGAGATCACCAGAACCCTGATTCATCTCCTGAAGGAGGGAGTCAAGTGGGAATGGGGTCCAGAACAAGCCGAGGCAGTAAAACAACTCAAAAGAAGCCTCTCAAAAGCGCCTTGCCTAGCATACCCTGTCGGAAACAAGGAGTTCTTCCTATCCGTGCTTGACGGCAGTATTATACCAAAAGCATGACAAGGTCAATAAAGTAATCTCCTATGCGAGCAAAACTTTATCCTCTGTGGAGGAAAAATTAAACGATTGTGAGAAGGCACTCCTGGCAACGGTGTGGGCATTGAAGAATTACCGCCCGTTTATCCAGGGGGAACACATCATAGTGGAGACTCCACACCAGCCTCTGCAATATCTCCAAAGTGACAGAATCCGGGCCGGAAATGTGAGTAATTCCCGAATTACTTCCTGGATTCTGTCAATGCAAAGCTTTCCTGTGGAGGTCCGATATGGCCGAAACAAGAAGAGTCCCCTCGCGCAAGGTCTGGCTGACTTGCATGATTGTGCCAGAGAAAACTGTCTCGAGGACGAAAGTCTAAAAATAAAGGACAACATGGAGGCATACCTTAATTCCCCCCACAAAGTCTTTGAAGAAGACAAGTGTGAGGGAATGCCCACTGTATATGTGGATGGATGCTCTTACCATGTTGACAACGACGGGGTGAAAGAACTGGTGGCCGGCGTAGGGAATGCATGGGTGAATGAGTCCCCAGAACCCTCCGCTGGATACAAAATTGGTCCCCGAAGTAGTCAGGTGGCAGAATTGATGGCTGTGCATCAGGCCATCCTCACTGCTGTCCAGCATCAACTCCACGAACTGGTCATAATCACAGATTCGGATTATGTACGGAACGGGTTCGTGGAGCACCTGGTTAATTGGAAAACCAGAGGCATGTCATGTGCTAACAACAAACCCTTGAAACATGGGAAGTTGATCCAAAACATTGATGATCTGGTCACCTCGAAAGGAATGACCATCTATTGGAAGAAGATCAAGGGTCATTCCAAAGTAGAGGGACCAGACAAAACTGGAAATGACTTAGCTGATCAGCTGGCCAAAACCGGGGCCATCCAAGGGGATCTAATTGAGATAGAGTCGCTATTGGGGGAAATCCAGGTCACTGCTATCACTAGGTCCCAGACAAATGCTCACAATGATCTTTCAACTGCCCAATGGAGCAAGGACACCCCTGATGCTGATTTGATTACAGCTCAGAAGGGGGATCCAATTATTGGTAAGTTTTACCAACACCTTGAGGACCCTGAGAACTTTCCCCTGACGGATACCGATTATATTGGGAAAGAGGACGTAAGAGTGTTGATGAAATGTCCAAAAATGTTCCGAATCCAAGACGGTTTGCTGGTAAGGAAATCCAAAGCTGGCCACGATCAGTGGGTGGTTTCTACCTCATTCCGAAGCCTGATGTTAAGTCACGCCCATGATGCGGCCACCGCCGGTCATAGGGGGTTTCACACAACACTGGAAATCTTAAGAGAGGTTGCATACTGGCCACACATGGGCCAGGACCTCAACCAATACTTGAAGGGGTGTCTTGTGTGTGCACAATTTCAGCCAACATCCCTCACACACCGGGCGCCTCTCCAAAAGAGGGGGATGACACTGCCATGGTCAGATTTACAAATCGACTTCGTAGGCCCCGTGATTCGCTCTGCTAGGGGGAATAAGTACATGTTGACTGTGGCATGCTTGTTTACCAAGTGGGTGGAATGTCTCCCAGCCCCAAATTGCAAGGCAGAAGCTGCAGCTGCCCTGATGATTAACCACATCTTCTCCCGTTTCGGTCTACCTCAAAGGATTGAGTCACACAGGGGTAGCCACTTCACCAGTGAAGTAATGACAAAGATGTGGGAGATACTGGGGGTCAAAAGGAAGTTGCATATTGCTTACCGGCCAGCTTCTTCTGGGGCAGTAGAGAGATATAACCGAACCATTGTGAGCATATTAAAGAAGTTTGTGGCAGATTCTGGGCCAAGTTGGGATATCCGATTACCTCTGGTCCTAATGGCCATCAGATCTACCCCTTCATCTGCAACCAAAATGTCACCATTTGAGTTGATGACTGGGCGCAAGATGGTGCTTCCTCAGCATTTGCTCTACAGGACCCAAGAGCAGACACTGATAAATGCCTCCACAACTCACGAGTTTGTGGAGAATTTAAGGAAACACCTTCAACATGCTTTTGCTTATGCTCAGCGGAATCTAGAAAGATCAGCTGATAGCATGAAGACCCACTATGACCTGAAGACTTCCTGGAAGGAATATCAGGTGGGTGACCGGGTCTATCTATACAATTTCCAAAGGAACCAGGCAAAACAGCGAAAATGTTTGCCTACATGGAAGGGACCCTTTGAGATTATAGACAAAATCTCCCCTGTGGCCTACAAGATCCGCATCCCCAAAGGCGGTTTGGCAGAGGGGGAAGACAAGTGGGTCCACATAAACCAGTTGAAGTGTTTCCATCCCAGGCACACTCTGCAACAACTGGAGGAATCCTCTGGAATCCTAGAGGGTACTGTCTCAGATTAATTCAGTTCTAACTTAAAATATCCTACATATCGCCTATCAAATTCTGAGTTTCTCAATGTGGGTGTTTTCGTTTTTGAATGCAAAAAGAAATGTGCATGTCCATATGTTTTGACTATAAATGTATATGCCACCCCACTATATCAATGGTGGGGGAGAAATTTCCATGAATAGGTATTGCCGCTCTTCCTTTGTCATCCTAGGAGAAAGAAAACCTCAAGACTGGCCAATGAGGACGATCCGGAGACCGGGAGCAGAGACGCGGGGGGCCCAGGGTACCGCCCAATATTCCCATCAGGACCGTCGAGGAGAAACGATCGATCAGTACCGGATGGAGGAAAAGATGCTGAACTGTGCCATTTGCAGAATTGGAAGAAGATTATGCGGACAGACCAGTGCGTGGGTCAAAACCCTTGTGCACCCGACTCCCCATCGACTCAAATTCAAAGGGCAGTCACGTGGGGGGATCTGTTGGGTGTCCTGACCCACGTTTGAGCTATCATGCTGCAACATTTGGTGCTGTGGGCTTAGAAAATCCAAGATGGCCAAAAGCCCACAAGTGCGCCAGAGTCCAGGAGAACCACGCTGTTTGTGCGCACACCAAAATGGTTACCTAACTTGCCACCCACCAGTGTAAAGAAAGATCTTTGTTAACAAAATCCACCGTTATTGATGTCAAAAAGTTGCTGAAATCGTGACTCATTGGACCACTTTAAAGATTCAACCCTTTTGTGGGGTTCCACATAACCATCTTACTTAAAGGAGCCCCATCAAAACAATGTTAAGCAAGGATTTACTACCATGTAAGAACCATTCCTGTTTGGAATGCATTAATCCAAGAAAAATCCCAAAAATGGGTGCATTACCAGTACTCACCACTATCAGAAAGCCGGCGTTTTAAAACAACACCAGACTTTTTTTTTGTGTGTAAAACTGAATAAATGAACCCAAAGCAGGCCAAAGAAAGACTTACTGAGAGGTGGATACAATGTAAAGTTATATTCTGAAGTGACTTGAAGGTTTATAACAAGACTGGCTGAGCTGTGGATTTCAGCAGTTTAAGTAAATTTGGACTGAAAGACACTAAAAATATAAATGTTTAAAAGAAATGAGTGACCTACTTTGAGTGTCACATAGGTTGCAATTGTTTAAATTTCATAGTTTAAACTTAGAATCAGCATTTTAGCTGCATATGTAAAAATTGGTAGTTTTATTTGAATGCAGAAAACTGGATAACTAAAAGTGACATTAGCTGGGGCCTGGCTTAAGGAACTGGATTCTGCTTGACAACGTCCCCCCAATTGGAGTGAAACTGGATCCACAGCAGTTCCCAGGCCTAACTGCCTTTTGCTGCTCCCACCAAAAGGGATATGACACTTCTCTGATTGAATTACCAAGGGACTGCTAGAGACTAAACATAGGACCCAGACAGAGGGTTTATTGAAGTGGCCATAAATGGCTTCCTCTTGAACAATGGGCCTTCCAGGGCCCAGGCAGATGGTTTATTGCAGGAGTCGTAAATGTGGCTTCCTCCTGGAAGGAAAGGGGAGGAACACTGCATGTGAGAGCAAGCTGGCTTGGCAGAAACTGGGAGGGGGAGAAACTGGAGACAGAGGCTGAGCTTGAAGAAAGTAGAAAAACTGGTTTCTGTACCATGTGACTTGGGAAACCACACCCCTGTAGCCAGAATATGGTTTTAGAAAAAGATGAATAACTCATAGTACGGACTTGTCATAATTATTTAAATGATATCATAATTCTTGTGATTTTTCTGCCCACACACATTTTAAGAGGTTTTTAGAACCGGTGGTATGATCTGGGGGCAAACTAGCAGTTAAGAGGGTATTACTTAAAATGTCTGCATGTGAAAAGTCTGATACTTCATCAATTAATGCCTGCATGCCTTGCACACATTTGGGTAAATTTGAGTAAGAATCTGATATTGGTAACCTGACCAAAAAGTGAAATATGTTGCCATTTCCCAACGCAAGCTCTCAGGAAGAGCAGATTTGAACAGGGTATATCTCATGTGATATGTGATGGGTGCATGTAATTTTAAACAAATGTGTACCTGTGCAAATATGTCTTTTGGGTCAAAATATAGATTGTGTGTAATTTGACAGGGGTGGGTTCTATGGATCATAAACAGACCTCATCATGATGACACTTCATTTCATTCCACCAATCAAGAGGACGAGGAGGAAGTGGCCAATGACAAGTGGAGAGGGGTAGGGCTAGGAAGCTAGCCTTTCCACCCATTTTCAAAACAAATAAAAGCAGACAGTCAGGACAGATAGGGACATTCTATTCCATCTGCTGCGGGACGCTCTGCCGGGAAAATCCATACTTTACCTCCATCAACCTCCAGAGAGCCAACATAGAGACTTCAATCTCTCCACCTTCAGAGACCAAGACTTCACTTCAGAATTTGTAGCAGAGAGGTCAACTACAAGCTAAATCCCTCTTTAGCATGCCTCAAATCATTGCCATTATCACAGCCAGGCGAGCTGTTTGAATTCTTTGCAAGAACTCTTGCCATTTGCCAGAGAGCAGTGTTGTATACAGAGAGAGACCAGCTGAACCGGAGACCGCTGTATCCGGACCCACAGACCTGATCAGAACCAGAGACCCAGACCAGACCAGCAGAGTAGAGCTGACCCAGACGCTGTGCGCAGAGACCGTCCGTGGCGAGTGAAGAAAACCTGACCAGATCCGTGGCGAGGCCCATTTATTTCAAAAATATATTGTGAGTACCTAGCAGAACTGTGCAGAACCAATCTCTTAGTTAAAATAATATAATTCAATCTATTTTTATCTAAGTAGAACTGCCTCCTAACTGTCACCTGTCATTTGCAAAACTGTCACCTGTCATTTTTTAGCTGCAAGTTTTTCAAATCCGAAAAACAACCTTCACAAAATCGTTCATAACTCCGTAACCGTTTGTGCTAGGAACTTGCAGTAACTTTCCTCTGAAAGCTCAGAATCTTAGCTTTTCAACGAACCTAGAACCGCATTCCCATTGCATATACTTTTGCCGCAATCGCGATAAACGCACTCGCGAATTTGCCGCGATTTGCAAATTTCTCCACGTGTGAAAACAGCAGTTTCCTTGCTTTCCTTGCTAAAAATTCGTTTGCCTCTTAAGAACCATCCCTGAATCATTGCTAGAGTGAGCCTGGACTAATATTAACTAGATACCACTCACCCTGAAAATCTAGAGGGAATTAAAAGCATTTTAGCATATTTTTCACTTCATTGCCAGCACATATAAAATCATTTTAGCATATTTTTCACTTCATTGCCAGCACATATAAAAGCATTTTGGGCCTGTGTTTCAAACTTCTGTAGTCTAAGCTTGCTGGGGTGAACTGAATTACATTTCATTGCATTTCTGAGAACTGTGTGCTTTTCTTCCATTTCCTTGCATTGCATAAAGGGGGGAGGGATTGCCAGAGAAAAGTGATTACATTGTTTTGTTGAAATCATATTGAATATTTTCTGTATTGCATTTTCATTCAACATTACATCCATCTGAACTTATATAAAGCATTCTCTACCACCTTATTCTTCTGTTCCTATTCACAAGTGTGCCAGTGCCAGACTATCCATTTTTGATTACTGCTCAGATTAAGTGTCATATTCAATTATTAATTTATTATAAAGCGTGATATATATATATATATATTGTTTAAATTATCAAATAAACCTTTACACTTGCAAAACAGAACTACTTCTTGGCTCAGTGGGGCCAGGGGGATTCCAAGAGAGGGGTGTTATATAGGTGTAGTCATCCAGAACGCATGAACTGGACATAAAGATATATCAATAAGGGTTTCCATTCAGTATCCCAGACTAGGCATTGACTTAGCTGTAGTGTTGAATTGAATCCTCTTACAGTCCTAATGGAACAATATAACATCAAAGGGAGGATCCTCAGAAAGATAGGCAGTAGAAGGGTTATCGAAAATATTTTTGCTATCTACATTAGATTGCTGGTTATCTTGCGAAAAAGACTGGGAATTTTGAGCAAACTGGCTTCTACCAAGACCCCCTCCACCACAGGTCGGCCTCTGGGTCGTCTACCCATGACACCATATGTGTTATTAGACCTGGAGGATCGGGCATTGTGCTCACCAATGACCCTCTTGTCTGCCATAAGCACATTGGTTCGCATGTACAGGACCCAACGTTTACAGTCCTAATCTGTTTCCACAAATCAGCAGGTAGAAGCACAGGAAGTAGCAAGTCTATA
Source organism: Ambystoma mexicanum (assembly GCF_040938575.1). Classification (NCBI taxonomy): domain Eukaryota; kingdom Metazoa; phylum Chordata; class Amphibia; order Caudata; family Ambystomatidae; genus Ambystoma; species Ambystoma mexicanum. Next base: position 1,191,642,171 of record NC_090926.1, read on the forward strand.
TCCCCCAGAGTGAACACTGACGACTGCAAGACAGATTCTATCTTTTTATAAAACCCTGTCGGATTCTTCCTAATATCTAGAATGGATTGTCTGATGGTATTCACTTCCTGTCTTGAGAACGGGACGTGAACAAACTGCGATACACAATGAGCGTCAATATCATAGGCGGCAATGCCTGTTGCGGCATTAGCCGGAACCTTGACTTTAGGGACAAATGTCGGAGGAACCTCTCTCATAGGTAACTGAGTAACAGGCAACTCTGAACGCTTATTAAGCAACAGAGCTAAATCGCACGCTAAATCAGCGGAAGTAGTGTCAGATGAAAAAGCTCTCTTATAGATATCCAATAATTCTGCAGGACAACAAATCTTTCTCTTTATACATTCATCCTGTAGGTATTCTACCATTACCTGCATCACTTTCCTCTGCATTTCTGACATATACTGACTATATGTGTCATATACTTCTACGGGAGACATCGACATGTCTGAAATCCATCTAAGCGCATCTCTAGTGCAAATTTGTGTTTCTTCACTCATCGACTTACAAGGAGGAAGGGACCGTGTCTGTACAAAAATAGCATCACCATCTATTTCATCATTCCGTAACCTTTCTAACTCCCTTCTAAACTCAAATACCCTCTCAACGTGCTCATATACTTTCTCCGCAGTATATCTTGAATATGCTAAAACATTCAGATCCCTTAACCCTTGTAAGATATCTACATCATTCAGTCTGTTCCACATTGCGGATAAATGGATTCCCATCCCTTCAATAAAGACATTTTTCTCAGGAAAACTTTCTAGATTAGAGAGCGTAGCGAAAATATCAGATTGTTCACCTTTCTCCATCCATGCATTGTCTAGCCCATGCATTCAAGTCTCGCTATCTTTAGGAACTGTATTACGAGTTACAATGTTTGATTCAGCACCCTTATCAACTACAAGTGGTACAGAACCACTTGGAAGAGAAAATGTTGGCAAATCTTGTACAGTAGGTAATGAAGGTGCCATTACTAGCATCGAAGACAAATCTACCGGAATCACAACAACAGGAAAAGATGGAGGCATAGGTGGAGGAACAATAATAGGAACCGGAGCAATAGCTGGCGGCGGAGGAACAGTAGGAGAAATAACAGGAAGAGTAGGAATTACTACAGGAGGATGAACAACAGCAGGATGAGGTAAGGCAACAGGAATAGGTACATAAGGTGGAGGTGCAGTAGCATTAGGCCTCTGTTCATTTAAAAGCTTATCAATCAATTCATCTGATGCATGAAAATCTTTAGACGGATATGTTTTCTGTATACCAAGTTGAAAAGCCCTATCCATGTTTCTAACTGACTCTTACTGTTTTTGCTGATCGTACAATAACGCCTTCTCTGCGTTTTACATATGTCGGTGTGCATGTTTAAGCTGCTGCATAGCTTCCTTTTTCCAATTGTGTAATATATCAAATGCTGCAGGTCTAGCTTTCTTCTTTAACAGTATAAATTCTAAATATTCTATACAAGAAATCTCAATGCTACCATTAACTGGCCACTGAAGTTCGGAAGCATGTCTAGTTTGTATGTGCCAAATATTGTTAAACACTATGCTACCAATGCCATACTTGCAGTACATAGTACATGCCGGCGACCCCTCCTGTAGTGCCGGACGGCCAAGTTCCAAAGACTGTCTGTCTCTGCGGAATAACGCCCTGAAACAGGCAGAAAATTTCCCAGGCATGTCAGATTACTGGTGTTACCTGGTCAATAATTGTACTCTTAGGAATCGGGGCATGACTCACCTGATTCAGAGGACTAAGGGAGGTCCGATCAGATTACTAAGGACAACAAAAGGACCCTTGTCGTTGGTGATTTTGGCAAAACTGCCCGCCTCGATATATAGACCTTCGTCAAGATGCCGCCTCGGACCGCGAGCTCACCGTCCGGGGATCGGGTTGTGCAGTACTGTTGAGGTGTCGCATCTCATCCAAGAAGGCGCCCCCTTTCTCACCATCCGACCCCGATCTGATAGTCACGTCAACTCTTCAACGAGGTGGAATCAATCTTGAGGGTCCCTATTCGGGCGCCATCTGTAAGAGCAAAGGAATATCGAGGCTGAGTACCACAAATGAAATACACCATTCACGGGCTGAAAAGATTCAAAGATCTTTTATTCTGTACAGTTTACAAAGAAACACAGATAACTATCTGGCTCTCAACACCCTGCAACGTATACCAGCTTGACATAGAGAGGTGAGAGAGGGCTGGACGTCTAAACATTTGTGCTTTCATACAATTTCGAATAATGTTGTCCAGCCTTTCTTCATGTTAATAATTTGTGGCCTAGAGTTTGTGCCTAGTTCACATACAGTTTATACAATAATATGCAAAGGATTACACAGGTTTGCGTTTCCATGAAGGCACAATGGTGGTGTATGTTCTCGGATCCCACAGTGAGCCTTGTTCTACATTTCTGCACAATGCAGTTCGGCCTGGGTATACACTCGAGGTTTGTTCTTCATTGTCCCAACGTTTATTCAAGGAATCTTATGTGCGCAAGCAATACTTAGATGACATTTCATATGGAACACAAGGTCTCTTTACTCAGTCTAAACAGTCGGCTCTCGGACAGCCTACACATTAACAGGACTCAAAGGTCAGGAGGCTTGGTTGCGAGTCGAAAACACAGTGTACCATTTTAGAACAGAGAATCGTACAAACAGAAATCAAAATGGCGGATGAATCTTAAAATGGCGGCAAAGTCAATCCAAAATTGGAACTTTGCAACGCGTTTTTCTAGTCGAGCGACTAGGCCTAGACCAACATTAATCACAAAGGAGGCACTATACATTTACAGTTTCACAGCAGCCCCTCCTTTGGTTGGCCTTTTGGATATGATTAATGCAGAGCATTCAAACGTATTCTCTGCTCTGGACTTGACGGATGCAGAGGTGTTACAAAGCGAGTCTGGTCTCGCTACGCATGGTACAGATCTGGAGAGCGAACAATCAAGCACCCTACATTTAAAGCCGGCCAAGACTTCTCTTGCCATCATTACAAATCCTGATATGGGTCTTTTTAGAATCTGTCCTGGCCTATGTCTGGACTCTCCACTGTCCGGCAAGGTGGATGTGGTGACAGAAGGGTGTGACGAGATATTTTGGGAGGCCCCATCATATCAGAAAACCCTGGCTTCTAATATGGTCACTGACACTGAAAGGGCCTCTGAGGGGGCAACTGTGAGATCACCAGAGTGGCTCAACCTGGATGACAAGGAGACTATAGAAACATATGAAGGGGCTCATGGAAAAAAGAGATCCAATCCACAACTAAATTCCTCCAATTATTCCTGGTTAGGGGGAGAGGAGGCACCAAGAGTACTTTCAAGCCTGACGGCCTCGCCAGGAAAGAAGAAATTAGTCTCTGAACTATAGAACAAAACCTCCTGATTTCTTTCTCGACTGATAAAGGGGTGATAGGCTCCCCAGGTAACACATTACAAGGTTCATTTTCTGGGGTGGCCCTGGAAGACTTCTTTTTTTCTGCCAAACACTGGGAAGAACTTAAAATGGATCTGAATTCTTCAGCATTTAACTTACACTGCAACATGATGGCGGCTCTCTCGATCTCAGTGAATCCATTTCTGAAATGATATGAGAATATGAATGGGAATTCTAAAGGTACGAAGCACTGTGATTCAATAACAGTGTCATAACAAAAGAGCTATAGAGTACGAGAGTACGAGATACCTTTCGGTAGAAAGGAGTATGTGAATATATCCTAATATAAGGGTTCAATAGGTCCCTTGCTTTAGGTTAAGGGTTCCTTTATACATAAGAAAAAAGTGTATTAAAAAAAAGCCAACGCAGTGTTTACACTACAATTGAATCTGTTTTTGTTTAAATTGTTTTTGAGATATTATTGTGGTAATTTTGCACTTTTTTCACTTTGCACATTTTGCACTTTTGTACAGCAAGGTCGTTCTTCCATAAGTGGACAATTGCCCACTGAGGTTGTATCAACCACCTTCAAATATTGACCTGAAGTACAGTTATAAACATGAATTTTTTGTATGTTTGTCGATGATTGTTTTTAAAACACAAGTTTGTAAAAAATGTTGTTTTATATATGTGAATTAAAGTGATTGAGATATATATACATAAAATAAAAAATATGTTTTAAGATTTCATCTGCGTGCTAACCAGTACCTGTTTGGTTCATGGTCTGGGTGTTTTCGTTTTGAAGGTGTAAAGAGGGGAGTCTGAGGAGAGAAGGTTCTAAGGAGGAGGACCTATTGGTTCTTTGGTTTCTGATTTCTTAGGTTGCAAAAAGGGCAGAACATCTGTGTCTTGAAACTAGCCCATAGTCTCTCTTTTCGTTGTTTTCTGGGAATTCTAAAGATCAAGCTTCTTTGCTCGTGCTGATCCATTCAAAGATCATATACATTGAGTCTTTCATTACGTCGTTGCAGTCTATGGCTGACCAGGAGGCAGAATGCGCCAGTCAGATTCAAAGGAAACTACAAGATGCTCTAGATATGGAGAGAGCTGACAAAATGCTTACAAAACTCAGTCCTGGAACTTGATATGGAGAGAGCTGACAAAATGCTTACAAAACTCAGTCCTGGAACTTTTACAACTTAAATCCCTTGTACAGAATAGAAAGCCAGGTCCTACCCCTATCCCCGATGTAGAGCAACAAAATATGGATCCCGAGGATGGTCTGAAACCTCATCAAAGTTCTACCATCAATCCCATAAACAGCCAAGGCCTACGACAGTAGCAGAGGGATGGTTAATAGGACAAGACACATTTCAACAGCTCATCCAATCTTAAGTGAACCCAGTGTGACAATTAGCCAGGAGAGCTTTCCTCTCCTAGACAGGCAGGGTCAGGTGATTCCAATGGTGGAACCCCTATCCTTTTCCATTTTTAAGAGAAGCAAGAAAAGGAACATTAATAGTCAGACAGACAAAGTGTCACCCCACGAAAGAAAATTAAAGGAAGTACCGCCGTCTAAGCCTAAAATGACAAGACATGCTTGAGTCTCGATCAGGAAAGTTCCCAACCTATCCCCGAAGCTTTCCCCCACAACAGACAGCCTCAAGCTGCTGATGATTAGCAGGACTGTGGGGAACCCATTAGATCAGTACCCAAGTTACATGGAGGTGGGAGGGTCATTCTCTGAGATCTAACTGACAGGGCTGACAAAGACTGTTTAAATTGTTCTACATATACCTATAAGAATGAGGACCTCTCAGTTGAGGACCCATCACCCACGTTCAAACCTCCTATATTTGTCCACCAACCTCAGCAGGTCATTAGTCACATCCATCGGGTCCCTCCCAGGCCTCAATTCCAGCTGCCTTGGAACCAGGCTAATACTATGATAGATTAATCAACCAACCAGAGATCAATAGACCAGGATACCCCTTTTTTGACCTTGTCAGAAAGGCGTAAGGCCACCTTACTAAAAAAGTGTCCTCTGTACAATGGGATTCCAAATGACCAACAGCTGGGATCTACTCCAAGTTCAAGTACTGACCTGAAGTGGGCTACGGGTGCGCTTAAGATGAGAGAAACCAATATCATTCCAACAACAGAGCTGAACCCCGTAACCCTGATAACAATAGCTCAAGATCCTACATGGTATCTTTGGAACGCCTGTTACCCAAGAAGGATGGCCTTTTCCAAATTGAGCTAACGTCTTTAAACTGCTTTACAAACATGCCTCTGTTGCGACTCTTCCAAACAGAGGACATGTCTATAGTGGAATTCCCAAAAATAACATATAACTGAGTGATTCTCCATCTATGTTCAAGGGGTGTTAAAATCTCACTTCTGGAAATGGCGCATTTACTCCTTCCGATGTGTTTTGAAGGTCAAGACTTTCATAGGAATCCATTCACCTTTCCCCCTTAACCAGGAGAACGGAAGCACGGCCATTAAAATATAGGGGTACCCAGAGTCAAGATCTAGACCAGCCTATGCCACTCAGACTTTATGTGACATCGTCGATCAAAATTTAACTCGGGGAGACAACCTGGTTATTGATGATAAGGAGACCTAAAGCCCCACTCAAGATTATATTTTGTAATAAGGAGTCCAGCCGCCGCATAATTACATGCAAACAGACCAGGGGCACAAGAGCAATGGCTCAAGTAGTTGGAGACAGCACCGCAAACAACCTGAATTGGAATTCTGATTAGGCACGAGACCATTGATTTCTGGAAAACAAGAGGATATATGCACCTTCCTACAGATCCAGATATACTATCAGAAGACCTAGATATTATTTGGTAACAGGAAACCTGGCCTCGGACTGCCCCCAACCTGGATGGCTACACCACCTTATTTACATCAGCTTATGGAGGTGACAGAGGGCGTCCAGCGTCTGGTTTAGTTAACTTTGTTAAAAATGAGATGGGGCTGATGGTGGATATTTTTGTCAGCCCTACTTCAGTCCTGCGATTTATTTGCCTGATGGAAATTTTAGAGAGGGAGGTACAACGCGGTTTGGTCATCAACATCTACTGGAATGCAGTAGCCCTTTCATCGACATACGCTTTATATGCTCAGTGGTGACAGCTTTAGATAATTGGATGTAGCAATACAAGCCCAACTAAATCATCATAAGAGGGGATTCGAATTTTCCCTGTATCAAGAAGGTAAACGGTTCATCTTTGTTGAATACGGGACCAGCTTTTCAAAACGAACAACAAGCTTCACAGTGGTGGAACCTGATGCAAACCCTGGACCTCCATATTCTTAATGGCCAAGCAATGGAAGACCGTCCCCCGAAAACCACTCAATCAAATGGTAGCTTGTTTAGTATCCTGGACTATGTATTTGTCTCTTCTTCTCTGCTGCAGGACACAGCCACCTTTGAAATGGTAAAAAAAATGGCGAGTGACCATTCGCTACTAAAATTTACTTGGAAAAAAATTCACAGCGCTGCGCGACTGATGAAACAGCTAGAACTTAACCAAGGAGCAAACAGACTGAGGATGAGACGACACAATATTATGACATTCTCGAAAAATTCTATGAACATGTTGGGGCGGGGAGAGAAAGTGAACTAAGTCCCATTGCTTTTGGAATTCAAATCTGAATCAAGAAAAACGACTTTAGCTGAGTCTGTTGGGTGTCTTGACCCACATTCAAGTTATTATGCTGCAACATTTGGTGCTGTGGGCTTAGAAAATCCAAGATGGCCGAAAAGCCCACATTTGCGCCAGAATCCAGGAAAACCACGCAGTTTTGCGCACAACAAAATGGTCACCTGACCTGCCACCCACCAGTGCGAGCGTGATGGGCCAGAAGCGCCATGAGTGAAACGTGGTGCCAAAGGAAAAACAGCAGTGCCTGTTAGCTCAAAAAGCGCTTTGAAATCACCTTTGTTTCTCTGAAATGCAAGCTAAAAATGTCTATTTTAAACATTGCAAGATATTAAAAAATCTCACTGAACACTAGCAGACATTTGGCAGAATGTAGTCTTGTGTGCATACAAAATCTGGAAAGATGAAGAGCCTAAAACAATGTTCATAACACAACTGGCTGAGCGGTGGATGTCAGCAGCTTGAGTGAAACTGGACTTAAAATCGAAATGTTTAAAATAATTGAGTGACCTACTTTTTGAGTGTCACATAGGTTGCAACTGTTTAAATGTCATAGTTTTGAACTTAGAATCAGTGTTCTAGCTGCATGTGTAAAAATTGTAAGTTTGTTTGAATGAAGAAAACTGGAACAAAAGTGACATTTAGCTGATGCCTGGCTTGAAGAGATTGAATTCTGCCCGGCAACTACCCCCGACAGGAGTTGAAACTTGCCCAGCCACTGCATTCACAGGCTTGGCTGCCTTCTGCTGTTCCCACCAAAAGGAGATTACACCTCTCTGATTGAATCAGGGGAGGAGCACCTGGGAGCAGGGAAACAGAACAATGAGCTTACCTTGGCTCAGGCAAATGTTAAATTAGGGGGGGTCATAAATGGCTTCCTCTGGGAAGAAACTGGGAGGAGCAGTGCCTCTGTGAGCAACCTGAGTTGGAGGAAGTGGACAAACCAGAAATTCCACCATGTGCTTTGGGAAACCACATCCCTCTGGGCCAGAGCATAATTTTAAAAAGATGGATAATTCATAGTATGGATTGGTCAAAATTATATAATTAATATCATTATGCTTGCGATTTTTCTGTGCACATTTTAAGAGGTATTAGGAGTATGTGGTATGTTCTGAGGGGTAGTAGCGGAAAATCAGCTATTACTCCGAATGTCTGTATGTTAAAAATCTGACACTTTATCATCTGATGCCCATATTCCTTGTGCATGTTTGTGTAAATTCTGGAAAAGTTTAGAGGTTGTGTTCTTGATGAAAAGGGCAGAATTCTGTCATAAGTGGACACAACATCTTACAAAGGCAGGGATCGGATGGTTTGGTGCTACAGAAAATATGTTAACTGGACATATAATATTAGAAAAATGGTACATAGATAAATATGTATTTGGATCAAAAATAATTTGTGTGCAAATTGACAAGGGGAGTGTTCTTTCTGTATGCCATAAAATTGATGACTGATGACACTCCATTCCTTCACGCAATCAAGGGAGAGAGGAGAGCTTGGCCAATGATAAGATGTGAGGGGCAGGCTTAGTTATGCCCACGCACACACCCATTTTCAAAAGACATAAAAGGAACACTGAAACCCAGGTAGAGACTTCACTTTCCATTTTATTGTGAAGCATTTTGCCTGACGGCTTCAAATACAGACAATATACAGAGATCCAGAACTTAACTCCAGATAGATCCAGAAGCAAGCCAGAACTTAAAGCAGAGAGGCCTAGTCCATAAACTGAATCCTTTTCAGAGGCCTCAGCATCCAGCAAACCTAACCAAACTATTCAACAGCCGGGCAAGCTGTTTGATTCTGGCTTAGAACCCTGTGCCAGAAACACCCAGAAAGCAGAGCTGTATCCAGAACCAGAGACCAGACCGCTGTGCAGTGACAAGAACGTTTGCCAGAAGCAGAGACCAGACCGCTGTGAAGTGCTGCTGGCAGACCCAGACCAGATCGCTGTGAGCAGAACCAGTACCAGAGAGAGCAGACCTGACCAGACCCTGACGGCCTATTTCAAATTTATAGTGTGAGTACTCAGCTAGAACTGTGCCAGAACCAATCTCTTAGTCTAAAATAATCTGATTCAAACCATTTTAATCTGTCCAGAACTGCATCATAGGAATTGTGTGTTCCTTCTGTCATTTAAAATCTGTAAAAGTGTAATTTTGCCATTTTGAATCATTATTTCATTTCTGAAAAACTACCTTCACAAAATCGTCCATATCTTTGGAACCACGTGTGGTAGGAACGAGATTTAACTTTCATTTGAAAGCTAAGATTCTAAAACGACTAAATTGCAGCGAATAGAAAAATTAGCTCCTGTCAAAAAAAGCCGTCTTTTGCTTGCAACTGCTGAAATCCGTTTTCCCTCTGATAATCATTCCTGAATCATTGCCAGTCTGACTTGAACTAATCTTAAGTAGCTATAACCTACCCTGAACCCCCTACAGGGAATTAAAATCATTTTTAGCATATTTTTCCCTTCTTTGCATACCACATTTAAAAGTACTTTTGCCTGTGTTTAAAACCATCCCTGTTTCTCTAAGGTTGCTAGGGGGGAACTGAAATTCGTATTGTATTGTGATTGTATCCCTGAAAACTGTGTGCTTTACTTCCATCTGCTTATATTGCATAGGGGGGAGTGAATTGCCACAAGGGGAAAAGTGAACATATTGTCTCTTGTGAAACCCTATCAGTTTATTTCTGTACTGCATTTTTATTCATCATTGCATTTCCTTGAAATCATAAAAGCATTCTCAGCTACCTTATCCTCTCTATACTAACTCCTAAGTAATTAAATAAGTATGCTAGTATAATATTATCCATTGTTGATCAACATTATATTCATAAGTGTGCTATCAAATATTAATTGATTAATAAAAGTGTGATATATATATATATATATATATATATATATATATATATGTATATGTATATATATATATATATATATATATATATATATATATATATATATATAGTTTAATTATTCAATAAACCTTTTAAATTGCAAAACAAACCTACTTCTTGGCTCAGTGAGGTCAGGGGGATTCAAAGAGAGGGGCGTTATATAAGGGTTTATCATCCAGATTATAACTTGTCATAAAAATATATAAATAAGGGCTTCCCTTGGGCGTCCCAGACGAGGCACTGACATAGTGGGATTGCTGAATTGAAGTCACTTAACAGATTGGGGATTCGAGCCGGGGATTCTGGATTAGATCTATCACTTGTGCAGCTTGATAGAGTGTGCTGACTGATAGGATACATAAATCCTGTTGGATCACCACACTGTGTTATGCTGTAAAAACACCCCTCAAAGGAACGCTCTAAGGAAACGGTCTGTTTTGCAAAATAAAATACAAACTTCTGTAAGTCAGGAAGGAAATCAATTTCCAGAATGACGACACCGGTAGACATCAAGATAGCTAGAGAGCACCTCCTACATGAACTATTTGTGAGAGGTGAATGGTCTGAACATGACCAGGCGGCGTGGTTGCAGGCAATCGCACCCCAGTTCACTGCAACAGGGTCAGACATATGGAGAGATCAGGGTCCATTACATGTGGCCCTGAGTGAACTATATATGGCCCCTTAAGCCGAAGATGAGCACGACAAGATTGCCAGGGTAGCGGCATATTTATATTTATATATGGGAGCCATACAGGACAAATGTGCTGAAGGCCAAGAACTGGCAAATAGGCAACAGACGGCATTAGAGACGGCCCAATCTGGCCTGGTCTCTTCCGAGCAGAGGCTGCAGAGGAGCCAGGAGTCAGAAAATGATAGTAGGCAGTATATCATTAAAATAAAAGAGGGTATGGGTATCCTGCAACAGGAAAAGTCTGACCAGGATACCAGATTTCTGGCCTTGCAGAAGGAGTACCAAGAAGGTTTGGACTCCCTACTGCAGAGCCAGAAAAAACTGGAGCAACTGATAGATTTCAACAGGGCATCCACAAAAGCAGGTAGCCACCCTGCAAAGCCAATTGGATAGAGAAAAAGAGGAGAGCAATAAACTGATTCTGAAAGACCTGGATACCCAGACAGAATTTGAGGAAGAGCGACAGAAAGCTGGTGCCTTCCAAAGGCAAAGGGACAACCAGGCGGCACAGATGCAGGCTCTTAGTCAGGAAAGTGACACCTTAGGCCAGGAAGTCTGCCAATTAAAAGAAAAAATTGAAGAAAATCACCTGGCCCTCCAGGGGCTGGTTGACCTCCAAAAAGAGCATCAGAACTTGTTAGAGCACACCAGGAGGGTGGAAGATGCTCTTGCAAGAAAGGAGCAGGCCAGTAGGGATGGGACTCAGGAGGTAACCCTCCTGCAGCAAAGACTGGCCCAGTATTCCAGGACCAATCAGGAGGCACAGAGAGAGAATGAGGCTCTCTGTCAGCACAATGATAGGCTCCAGCAACAGGTAGCCATGCAGGAGAGACTGATAGAGTCTAGTAAGGCCTTAACTGAGGAACTGAAAGTGCAGGCTCTTGCATTGCAACAGGGAGCAGGGGATGACATGAAGTTCGCTGGGAAAGGGAAACACCTGAGCATAACCTCAGAAGCCCTAGTACCAGAGGCCTTCATCTCTCCCAGTCCCTGGACTCTGCCACCCCCATGTCCCCTGGCGCACATGAGCACAGGACCACAGGGAAGGTAGATTACTATCCAGCCAAAAGTATGGGGCTCATAGGCCAGTACCACCCAGGAATGGATGGGCGGGCATCCGGGTAAAGTACAGTGCAATTTAGTGGGGAACCCCAGGAGAGTAGGCCCACTAAGGGCATCTTGAAAACCTCTGCCCAGTTAGGTCAGTGGGGGGGTACCCATCAAATCCTGGCAGCAAAGAGGAATCTGAAGACTCCTCTGAACGTCACAGGACAAAGGAGACCAGGTCCCTACATTCTGCCAGCCATTCCCAGTCTCGCAGAATCCGGGAAAACCTGGAAGATCAGACGGGCACCTCTGGGAGCAGTGCTTCTGAGTCAGAGGATGAATGAACCAGGGTTACCCGAACCAAAAAGGCCAATAAGGCAAAAAGGGCCTTGCTTAAGGACCACTTAAAACAGATTAAGGCAATAAGGAGTGTCATCACGCCTTCTCACAAGAACGCCAAGTATTCTGTTTGGGAACACTTGGAGCTTTATGAGCAAACGATGGAGACTTTCCATTTGAAGAACAGCAGTAGCTACATTCAGAATGTCAAATGGACATTCTCCCCAGAATACTCCAGTTTCTTTGCGGGGCTGGAGAACCAAAATCATTCAAGATGGTCCACCTACAGGGCGGCCATCTTGAAAAAAATTTCTGTTCACAGAAATCCCCAAGAGGCTCACAAGGCAGCCTACAATTTGCAATGTGGGGAGGATCAGGCCCCACAAGAATTTGTGCAGGAGTTAAAGCATGCTTTTGCGCAGACTACAAAAAGGGTGCGCACGGGCACTAAAGATTTTGTTAATACGTTTTTCCATGCCTTACCCAAATACATAATGACCCAGCTCGTGAGAGATTTTCACGAGAAAAGATCTTTAGACTGGATCATTGAGCAAGCCACCCGCATCTATGAGGTGCAGAAACCAGTGGAAAATAAGAATCAGCCCAAAAACCCCAAAACCACAAACACCACTGCTGCTGCCAAGGTGGCAGAGATAATAGTTGCCCCCATTTTAGATTTGGAGATGGGGGGGGCCTAAAAACCTGCCTGCCTAAAAACCTGCCTGCACCAAATAATTCTCAGCCCAGAAGGCCCTCGGGCCAGTCACAGACAGGGAGTCAAGGAGGTAGTCCCACAAATGGGGTCCCTCGCTCCCTGGACTATGTAAGTCCCCGCTACAAGGGAAACCGACCCATCCTGGGTTATGTGTGGACTCCTCCAGCCCAAGGGGGGATCCAGCCAAGCACCTGACCCAGGGAACTTCCCTCCTAACTTCCCACAGGACGGCAGAAATTCCCCAAATCCTGGGCAGAACTTGTTCCCCAGGTATCCACCCAACTTCCAGCCCCAAAATCATCCATCCTTCTTTCCCCACTTCCCTGAGTTCAGACCATCTAATCCGGGAGAGAGGAGGCCAAGGGTGGAGGGGTACCCAAATCTTCTCAACCCGGATACTACCAGAGAAGGGATAGCTACCCTTCCCGGGATCAGCCCAGGGGAGAAAACAGAACCCCGTATCAGCATGAGCGGGTTTCCCAACTTGAGCGCCAGGTCCAAAATATGGCACAGGAACTGAGTCGCGCGCTAAGGGCTCAGCAGAACCCTCAGATGGGCATGCCGGCACAGAATGCACCAAACTCTGGGCCTGGTGCTCCAGAACAATGACGGGGCAGTACCCGGATAACCGACCGGTTCCCAGGGAGGAGGCACAAGGGGAAGGGGGTGTAAACCCTTGGAGGAAGCTTCCTTCCCCACTTGTAAACAGCCCTTGGAAACCCAGGAACCGGAAACAAAATCTCCTACCCCTGAAAGTCTGCCCCCAAGGAGCAGAGAGGACGAAGGAGAAACAAAGGACCCAAACAGACCCATTTTGTGGAGGAGGTACAGGTCTTCCAATTTGAGGGAGAGGGATCCTCAGAGGATCCTGGGAAAAGGATCTTCTCCTTCAGAGATGGGGGAACTCCTCCCAAGGAAAAATGGGTCCCAAGGGATTCCAACCCAGACTGGGTAGATGTGGGGATTGAGCTGTCGCCGCCCATCATTCTATCCCAGAACCAACAATACCGAAAACCCCTGGTTCAAACCCATCCTGGTGACTGCCTTCAAAAAGGGGGGGACGGCCCAGAACCGGAACCAGGGGAACCCAAAACCGCATCAATATCTAATTGCCAACTTTTTCTTTCAGATTCTCAAAACTCCCTGCCGAACTCTGCCCAAATCTCTTCTCTCTCAATGTCCAAAACCAGAAAATTAGCCCACCAGTTGTCCGAAAATGTGCATTATCTGTGCCCCCTTGAGGAGAGGGAGGAAAGATACTATGCCCCGGTACAAGTACAGGGGCAGGGTACAATTTTGGCACTGGTGGACACGGGATCCCAAGCTACCCTTCTGTCCAAAAGGGCCTTTGATGAACTAAATGCAGGAAGGGGGGAGAATTACCGAATTCCTCTCACCTCTCTTCCTGGACAACTTCAGAACTTTTACGGGAAGGAAATTCCCGTTGAGGGGACTGCAGATTTGGACATAAAAATTGGGCGACACAAGGTGAAACACACTTATGAAAAAAAGAAAACAGAAATACAAGAACTGGCTGTTGTTGTATAAATCAGAGATGCTCCATAAGGAAGCTGATCGAATGCTGTTGGCCCTGGCTAAAAAAGATGGAAGATTCATCTGGAAATTTCTGAACAGAGTAAGTGGGGGGCAACATTCCCACCTGCTGAACGTCGTCACGGAGGAAGCAAGGACGTCCTTCTACCAGCATCTATTTGAACAGTAAGGTTTAGCCCAGATCAGAACTCCCAAGATTTCTAGAGGTGGTCACTTCCGCTGGACCTTGCAGATGTTGAATTACTAATAAGTAAGAAGGCCAACCATTCTAGAGCTCTGGGACCAGATGGTATTACAAACTCTTTGATTAAGGAACCTCCGGACCTTTGGATTCCTTTGGTATTTGAGTATTTTAACCAGGTTTTGAGATTTGGGGTGATCCCAGAGTCGTGGACATCTGTTATAATTGTACCCATCTACAAGCAAGGTAACCAAGAGGACCATCGAACTACCGGCCGATAGCTCTGCTAGATTCCCTCAGCAAACTATTTGCAGGTTTTCTCCTGAAACAACTGCAAAAATGGATTAAGAGCACTGACAGAGAAGACCTGAGGCAGACAGGATTTGCCAAGGGCGTGGGTTCGGACCTGAACTTGTTTCTGATTAATATCCTTAAAGGAAAGCATGAATCGAGATTTACGTGACATTCAAAGGCTTAAAAAAAGGGGTTGAGAGCGTTGAACACCAACAGTTATGGGCAAAAATTAAGATGAGGAACTGTCCGCCCGATCTACTAGAAGCAACCTAATCCTTGTACGAGTCAAAGAATGTCCAGATCCAGTTGAACGCCCAGGGACTCCTGACAAGACTAATATTGACCTTCGGTGGCCTAAAACAGGGCTGTCCTCTGGCCCCAACATTATTTGGGTTATTACGCTCAGACTTGAGAGAAACATGGGATAAGACTAGAGTATTCCCGCCAAAGCTTGGTGACCAATCAATTGCAAGACTCTTTTTCGCCGACAATATGGTTTTGGCTGACCTCACGCCTATTGGATTACAGTGCAGCTTGGCTGCCCACCAACAATTACATTAACCTAAATGGACTGGAGATGAATTAAGCTAAGACCACTACCTTGGTATTGGGCCCTCGGGGTACCAGGTCAATATCAGAGTTTAAATGGTACATCAATAAACATCCAGTGAGACAGACCCTACAGGTGCTCTATTTGGCGTGCCTCATCAACACTAGTAAGACAGACTTACCTCGTCATCTGGCTCTAAAAGTGACATTCGGCACATTGATTGCGCAGGGCAGACTTCTACAGAGGACATTTGGACATTTCTCAGTTCTCCCGTTGCCGTTGGCACTACAGGGAGTGTTTTGGAGAAAACTATTAAAGCTCCCTAACCTCATCCCAACTTCTATCATTAGGTTTGAGCTGGGTTTGTGCGTGCAAGATCAATATGGAAAACACCAGCGCTGTACCGTGAGTTATTATTATTATTATTATTATTATTATTATTATTATTATTATTATTATTATTATTATTATTAAGTGTCAGCTGCCTGGTCAACCTAAAGCACTATTAATCTTGGAGTCTAAAGACCTCCAGAGAGACCCTATTATCAGAGTGGAGAGACAGGTGTGAACTACTACTTAATCATCTGAACGTGGATCTGGAAGAACTAATCAATAATCAATAATCTGGCGCAGGTGAAATGGAAGCTATTGCAGGATGATTGGACCAATGCGATTGCTGATAAGAACCAATATACAGTCCAAACAGCAATGAGAGAGGAACATAACAAGTGGGCCTTACTTCGAAAGTATCTGATTAAATTCCCCAACAGATGGTATAGCAATCAGTTCATGCATTTCAGGATGAACTTGCTCCCTACCAAACAGATTTTGAAAATCTATGGACGGGTGTCTGCAACGACTTGTAGATTCTGCCTCAAGGAGGGGGAGAAAGCAACACTCAAACATATAACCCTATTTTTCTAAGGGTTAATTGGCATCCGATTCAACTACTTGGGCAAGGTGGTTGAAGAAAGGCAACTCCAAAACTCAGAAGTAATCTGGTATTTTCTCCTACGAGGGGAATTCTACTCTGCAACATTTGCACTGGTGAAGTTCTTGAAAGAGGTCTTTGATAAGGATGGGAAAGGACAGTGACAGAAAGGAAACTTTTTAATGTTTATGACTATGACAGATTTTCTTCTTGTATTTTGGGATTTTGGATTGGAGATATGTTCCACCTTGTTCTTTGTGGGTTTTAGTTGTGTTTGATAAAAGTTTTGTAATAAACCAATATTCAATCAAAACACCAACTGAGGCATGAGCTCCCATCCACGTAGGCTCCAGGAGCAGCCTACCCCATCGCAGCCTTTAAGCAAGCATTAGGTAAGCCCTGAGCTATTTTAGACCTGCTTGCATGAAAATGAGGTCTTTCGATGCGCAACTGCCACAATTTATTCTACATGATGCCACAATAGCCTGTGCAGATTAACTTCATGGCTAAATCCATGAAGGTAACTCTGTAGTTTTTAATTTGGATCCCCGACATCCACAAACCATGAGGTTTGCCGTTTCAAGATGGCCGACCCAGAAATCTAAATCAACACCTACAGCTACTCTGATGGAAGCCCGGGCCAGCTGATTGGCCAGCCTCCTCCTGAAAGCCAATCGTGGGGATCTGGCAGGTGGAAGCCGACCCCCGATGAAGGCAACCAACAAAGGCTCCCCCCGACTGAGCCTGACCGAGCGCTGCCGGCACAACAAGCTCGCTCCCTTCCATCCTACTGATTCATCCGCTCCCACCACATTTGGCCTCTGATCTCTATGCGGGCCGCAAGACGGTGAGTCCTCAACCCGTTCTAAGCACCAGGACCACCCACATACCCTTTCATCCACTGTCGTCGTAACCTGCCTAGCCTACCTGACATTGTGTACACCGGCAGAACCCTTCCCGTGCAGTATCTGAAACTATCCAAGCTTTGAACTTGAACTGCAACGCCCTTCAGACTCCACCACCTGACCAAGCACACAGTATCTGTGAGTTCCCTTTCTCTTTGATTGGCCCCATTGCTATCCCGAGCGAACTTCAGACCTAGCCTACCCATTTGTTCTTTTTAACGGCTTGATTTAACGAAAAACCTTCACTAAACTGATCTGTTCGTTTGATGATGATCTAAAAAGACACAACTGATTGCCTTATGTGATAATTGCACAGACGTACTTGCACTGAACGACCTATGCCGGCTGATATTTCATACGTTTTTATTGAATTGCCTATGCTCCCACATGCGCAATGTGCTATAATTCAATTGATTGATTGCAGTTGTACTCATGCGCTAAATCTGATCTACCCTGTCTGAGAATGCTCTGCCTCTGTTTGATGATACCTAAAGCACGTGTTTTACATTGCCCCCACTTCTGGGTGCTCTAAAATGCTAACATTTAGCTCCCTGATTACTGCTGCAGTATTACTCTGAAATGCTTTAACTGAACTGCCTGTTGCTCAAATTTACTGAGGAGCTATAACTGCCTGTCTACTTTAGTTAGAGAAGCACAAAGTATTAGCTCTCGCCACTGCAATATTGTGGCACAATAGAGCACTGAACCCACACAAACCTTTCTCTCTTACCAATCACCAGGATCTTTGTTTATTGCCTGTATTATATGAATTTTACATATACCAGAATTTACAACTGTTTGTTTTAGCATACAGCGTATTTGTGACCATTTCTTCGAATGCTTGTACGCCTTATGTCGAAGGACACCAATTTTATAAGATGTTTTGAGATGAGCTATTTGTTTTCTCTAATCAGCTTCATCTGTTGTATATCTTTTGACATTTTGTATCTCTTTATGCAGTTTGCTTTTCCCATTTTTTATTACAACATCAAAGTGTTTTTGTTATGCAGAATTGTATTAGATTGCGTTGTGCTTTTGTTCTGTATCAGCTGTTTAGAGGCAAACAAGGAGATGTCATAAGCGTGTAAATCAATGTTACCATCTCGACATAACCTCCATAGCATTCCATAAAATAATTCAATATATGTTGTTCGATGTCCAATAATTTCTATTGCCTGTTGCATTTATTTTACATAGGCCGGGCAGGCATTCCCTCTCTTTACCCCACGTTCTAATTTCAGATTTTTGGACAACATGTTCACTAATGTTGGTTGGCATAAGGCAAAGTTGCCCAACACAATACAGCAGTCCCTCAGAGATCAGCACATAGTCTATCCATGTTTGTTTCTTCACTAGAAAATCAAGTATATGGGGCGTTTTCTACAATGGGGGGGGGATATGAAAGAGTTAGCTTAATCTATTGATATTAATAAAGCTTTGCCATGGATCAACAGTGCTAATATCTTTGTCACTGGGTTTCATAATCGTCGCCCCCAGTCCATTCATAACTAGTTTATTGTCCAGCCATTCATGGCTTCTCTTACACCTTTGATAATTTAAGTCCCCCACCAACAAACAGAGTGGCACAGTAGTCATCAAGTGCCATGCATCCAATATTTTTTCTAGTTCTTCAATGGCACTAATTGAACATGCATCGTTAGGTGGATTATATACATTAATAATGAGGATGCACTGCAGTCCCCCGTTATGAGAAGAATTCAATTTTACTGCTCGTATATATGGACTTTTACTAGTACGTCAAAATTCACTGATCTCAAAATGGCTGCGATCCCCAATCAATATACCACCAAATGGTCTACCTTGTTCATTTCTCCTTGCTTTCCTATGCTCTATATTGTAACCGTCTATCAGACACTCATCCAGCATGCTTGTTTCTTGTAAAGCAAACACATCAGCCTCTAGTATTATATTTCTATCAATGTTTTTGGAAATGAATGAGTGATAGCCTCTTGTGTTCCATGATATAACATTAACATTGATAATTCCATGCATATGTGGTCAATAGCCTCCTCGGCACTAAGATACATATTAATTTTTATTTCAGACACAATCCTCTTAACCATCATATCAACATCAAAAGGCTTTTTTCCATCGCCTGTTTTGTCCTTTGGCTTTAATTTCTTTAATCCTGTGTTTAATGTAAATCCCTTCATTCTAGTGAACACATAACCCATCCTCTTCAAGATGCTGGCATATATTAATATGAGCTCGGATAGGATGGGTGAGAGAAGATGAATATTAAACCAATTTGGCTCAGAGGACATGGATGAAATTTCAGCCATTTAATATCTTTGGACGAGATAGCTCTTAAGTCAGGTACCTACTGCATTAATTCCAGAACATTATTTCTATGAAGGAAAGGGCTATTGTTTGTAGCAAAAATGTCTATGATTTTAATACTTGCTGACTTAGACATTGACAACAAAGGATTTTCTTTAGATCGGTGTATAGTCTTTCCAACGAAAAAAAATCAATCGAAAAAGGAATCCATCAAATCAAAACCACCGAAAACAAATGCATCAAAATACTATATTTTACATTTCAAGGTACATATCCATCGAAACTGGTCCATCGAATATAGGAATTCAATGATGTGTGTTTGAACTTTGCAACGGCATTGATTCCAGCGTGCTGCTTTTTTAGATTTCTCTTCAGTTCCCGGTACTGCGAGCAAAGGAGCAAAGCTCTTGCCGGGACCTACATTGCCGCAACCCACTTCCTGAAGGAGGCGGAGTTACAGCCGCCCACGTGTGTGGTCACGTGATCAGACCAAGCCCTCATCCCCGCCAGAGTCGCCCGAGTGGCGTGTGTGTTTGAACTTTGCAGCGGCATTGATTCCAGCGTGTTGCTTTTTTGAATTTCTCTTCAGTTTCCGGCACTGCGAGCAAAGGAGCAAAGCTCTTGCCGGGAACTACATTGCCGCAACCTGCTTCCTGGAGGAGGCGGAGTTACAGCCGCCCACGTGTGTGGTCAAGTGATCAGACCAAGCCCTTATCCCTGCGCCAGAGTCACCCTTGCGGCGTAAAACCCGTCGGGGAAAAGGGCGTCAGCTGTTGTGCGGCTGTTTGACGCTGTCAGCGGAACTATCACACGGGAGACTGCAGAGGTGTGTCCTCTTTGATCCCGTTCTCGAGAAAAAGGTAAACTTTGTGTATTGGTGACCTTACGCCCAATTAACATACAGCTGTTGCATAATCAAAATATCTTTAACTCTGCAAAGACGCAAAACCAGCGTGTCTTCCCCAGCGGTGGCCTCCAATAAACCAATGGAGGTTGTCGCAACTAGGTCTAAAAGTAACTTGAAAAAAAATCACATCATCCACATCAATAACCTTGACTCCGCGTGCAAGAACACGCCTAAAAACTCAACTCGCAAGCAAAGATATTAGGCAGTTCTGCCCGATATTAAAAAATCCTATCCAACTGTGTGCAACGCCTTCTTACCAACAAGAAGATCTCAATGCAGAAGGCATAGCTAAACATGCTAATGAGGCACAATTGGAGTTTCCTACAAGCCCCTCTACGAGGTGCAATGAAGAACAAATTGGATCAAACCAAAATATGCCAAATGTAACATCAGATCTAAATCAAGTGGAATCATTAACGCAGGCTGTTATGTCGAATAATGTAGAGTCTGAGTTTTTAGACAACATGCCAATTTCTGATAACACCATGCTTCAATCTACAAATCAAATTGAACAAAAGAAAGATCCAAAAATACAATTGGATAACATTACAGAAATACAAGAGGATGAACATAGTGATTCTAATGAGGAGGTCTTCTTGGAAGAAGTAAAACAAACGAAGCCTAGAAGTGTGATTACATCTCTCACTAGGTCGCCTACGGTCTGTCACCAACGATGCTCAATGGACTCTGCGTCTTACATTCTCCCAACGCCAAGACATCGTGAATCATCACGTGAAAAAGAAAAGGCTCCTGCTAATGCAGGGCTTTTGGAAGTCACTCTTATGGCAGTAAATACAACAATCAAGAGCTTGTTCAAGTTATTTGAAACTCTTGAATGTAAGATTAACTTACAATCTGCTAAGATTGATCACATAACCTCATGGATCCAAACACAAGCGATGCAAATGGAGAAATCTTGTCGAGCTGAAGAACTACATAATGATCTATCCAAAAGTATTGAAATTGTGACTGTACACATCACATATTCTGCGAGTTTTCCAACATTTGAGCATGTCATTTGCCCAATTGAAGCGGATGCGCAAGCAAATACACAACAAAATACATCATGGATAAGTGTTGAGAACTCTCCTAAAATAGTGAAGCAACCAACAATTAGAGCTCAATATGATCTTTTTAATAAACAATTACGGAATAAAAGTTGTGCCAGACACCTTATTACTAAACCGTTTCAATCTATGAAACGAAATAACAAAATAACTAATCGTATATCCCGTGTACAAGCAGTGGACCTGACTGCTCCTGCAAAGTCTAGTGTTGATCAGTCAATTAATGATGACATATCAGGTCAAAAGGTTCCTGTTGTAATTACTTCATCGAACCATCACACACCACAAACCAATGAGTCTCCATTAAGTCAACTGGTTTCGGCTTTGGAAACAGCAATTCCAAATGAGCCTGTATTAACAAAGAATCTATGGACTCATGAAACTTATCCAAAGCCTCAATCAATCAAGATAACCGAAAAAATAACGCAAGAAATCTTGCCAACAACGGAGAGGCTACAAATTGAACAACTCAAAGCTGCGGTAGATGCATACATTCTCCAGCGCACATCTGAGATAAAGGATCTGGCTGCAAAAAAAAATCTTGCAGATCACTGTGGCGAAATGCTCTGTGAACACTGTACAGCATAGTAAATCGCTCGCTGAAATTCAGTGTGTAAAAGACAGAGAAAACAGAAGACAATCTACGCACAATGTCTGGAACGATCCGGAGGTAGTAAACGAATCCCAAGGTAATGAGACATGGCACGATCAAAATAAGAAAATTAAATCAGTAATTGAATCTTATTTAGATACTCACTTGGGTCCGTTGCTCATGCCAAGATACTTAACAGAGAAACCTTCTAAAGTCATGTTTTCTGATGAACAAAGACCCGACAGTGACCTTGACCTCTGTCAAAAGACAAAACAAGTGACCAGTGAATCGAACTGTAAACAATTCTCCAAAATTCAAGAACCTGCAACAAAACAACAAAAACAGGATCTAAAAAGAAAACAAAAATTTGCAAACCATCACACATTAATCTTAAAATGTCGGGCGGCTCCTCATCCTCAATATGATCTGTCTCGCACGAGTGTACTTAACATCCTCAGTGATGTGCCAGAATTAGGAGACCTCACCTCATTTGACATTAACCAAGTGGAATTTATTTGTGATGCCAATTTGGGGATTGTGCGTTTATGGATGAAATCCGGGTTAATCATGAACTCCCTATGGCAGGCATGAATGAAACTCTTTGCAATGGGTGTTCTGCTTGCTCAAGATCCGGAAAGAAAAAACAGCGAAATAACCCCAGAGAAACAAGTAATGGCTATTCCATCTACAAGTGTATGTCAGTGCTATAAATGCAATGCTGTTGATTCTATACTTCTCAATGCCCGTCTTTCTCAGTCATAACCACCATCGACTCAAGAATTCAATGAGCAAAAAGTTGACCTCGCTACACTTGAAAGCTGGAATACAAGGGGTCACTCCCATCTTCTAACTAACCGTAACATCCTCTTGAATGATGCAGACATCATAGTCCTTCAAGAAACATGGCTAAGTGCTGCACCACTATGAGATAATCATGCCATCACAATTAATCCTGCAATTACAGCTCAAAAAGGTTGCCTGATGGCAGTGCTTTTGGTAGGCGTTAAAATGGGATCTAAAATACAACTACAAGCATGGGAAAACCCCAACAAATTCATACAGATGGTAAAAATCTCGATGGAGTCCCAAAGGCTTGCATTAATAAACGTTTACAGAAACCCAGCCGCGATTACAGACGTCTGTTTCTACAAAGATCTGTCCAAAATGTTTGATATAATTGCACAATCTAAAGAAATAACTGATGTTATTCTAGCAGGGGACCTTAATATTGATGCTTTCAAATGTGAATTGGGGAAAAGAACACAGGATTACAAGAAGTGGAGTTCTCTCATGAAGCAATTTGACATGAGAATGGCCAATGGATCACTATCGGGAGATATTCCTCAACAAGCTACGTGGCAAAGAGGAACATCGACAAGCACCATAGACTATATATACCTCTCAGCGGGGCTTTTTATGTCATCTATTGAATTTAGGATAATCAAGCAATCGAGTAGCGACCATCATATGCTATCTTTATTGTGGCCAAGAGACACACAGGAAGAAAGTATTAAATCTCAATGGATGCCGCAAAAACTGGCAATCAATAATGCAAAATCACGATTTAAGTGGACACCGTCTAAACTGATAAGTCTAAATGCAAATTTAATGTTACACAATGACTCACGGAATACTCAAACGTATGTGGAAGCACTTGCCGGCTACAAAACCCTCTTTATTCCCTCGGGACGCTCTCATCTGCATACATATGATCAGTCACTATCTAAAAAAAAAAGGAACATCGTAAGGAGCTGAGATTAGCCAGACATCTTCCATGGCCTGAAAACCAAGAATTATGTAAAACTCTAAAATTCGTTATAGATCCTGGATACGTGCTCATAAAGGACAGTTATTTCAACAGGATGGAGAGGCCTTTTTGACAGCTACAATAAGTACGAGTTCTGCATAAATATGGCAATTACTCAATCAAAAACTAAACCCGAACATTCAGCAATCACAACTAAATGGAGTTACCGAAAGTCAATGGGTAGCACATTTTTCATTACTGTACACAGACAAAGCTTTTCAGTATGAACCTAAGAGTTAGTCAGCAGTGACCTGGAACATAGAATGCTCAGAAGAAATAATTGAGACGCTCATAACTAAATCTTCACCTTCGCGAGCAGCAGGCCCAGATGGCATAACTAATTATATGTAAAACAACATCCACAACTTTGGGCCAAGATTCTGAACAACATTTTCCAGCTCATATTAAAAACACAGAGGATTCCAGAGTCATGGCGCACTTCTGTCATTATGCCAATTTTTAAAAAAGGGGAACGCAGTATGCCAGCTAATTATCGCCCGATAGCGCTTTTGGACTCCCCGGTAAAATATTCAATAGATTAGTCTTAACAGCCTTCAATACCTGGACACTTGAAAACAAAAGCAGAGACCGTAATCAAACAGGTTTGGTTCGCGGATTGGGGACGTCTGTAAATCTAATGATCCTCAATGCATTAAAAGCTCAAGCACAACAAACAAAAACATCATTATTTTTCGCATTTATTGACCTAAATGCTGCATTTGATTCGGTTTCTCACCTAAAACTACTTCAAAAATTAGTTAAAGCACAGTGCCCACAAGATCTAATCGACATCATAGCTGCTCTTCACTCAGGCACGTCCATTCAAATTCGGTTGTCTTCCACTGGCCTGCTTTCTTCAGCAATTAATACATCAAGAGGCTTGAAACAAGGGTGCATCTTGGCCTCGTCACTTTTCAACTTTTTCATTCACGATGTCCAAGAAATATTTTACAACCTACCTACTGACTCACCGAAAATGAATGGTCTCACAATACAAGCCTTATGGTACGCCGATGATCTTGTGCTAATTTCTAAGACACCGACAGGCCTCCAAAAGTTAATAACTGCACTCTCAATTTACTTTGAAAACAATGAGCTATCAATGAATATAAAAAAATCCCAGATTATAGTTGACACCCCTACGAGATTACAAAGAACCAAGTTCGTATGGAGGGTCAAAAATATTACCATCGACATTGTCTCAAACTATAAGTACCTGGGCACTCAATTTGAAGCTAACTCTGTGACTATTGACCATCATCGACTGCTACAAAGTAAATTGAATATAGCAATTTCCCAGTCTAAATTGATTCTTTATAAATATGGTAAATTTTCCATCAAGCCTGCCCTGCATTATTGGCATCAAAAAGTAACACCTACAATTTTATATGGGATGGAGGCACGAGCTTTAACTGACGTGAAAGATCTAGACAGAATGGAAGCTACATTTTGGAGAAACATCTTACAGCTTCCACAAGCTACTCCAGTATCATGCATAAGGTACGAACTCGGTCTTACATCACTTAAGGCAAGATATCATTGGCAGCTGTGTGCATTTTTCAGGAAATGCTTATTGAACATCGAAACTGAATCAATTCTAGCTCTACTGGCTGCATATCTATTTAATTCAAATCATCTATTCATAGTTAAATGGACCACCTATGTCTATCAAATAATGGCTGTAGCTGAAGTAGACGTAGAAACTCTAACAAAGAACACTAACCGAGCAAAAATAAAAAAATCTTTTACCATGACTGGTTGTCGAATCGTACTCTTTGTCTGCATTATAAAGATTTCAGTAGTTATCTGTTTCCGGACAAAAAAATGGGAACTGTTGAAAATTATCTGCTAAAATCACCATCCCCTCAAGTTCGCACGGCAATCATGAGAATGCGTTTCAACTTGTGGTTGACCCGAGACATCCTGGCACCGCGGAAACAAATAGACATGTCAGATAACTTCTGTAGGTTTTGTCAAAAGATATCACAAAAAGAAACTTTAGAACACATTGTAGTGGAATGCCCTGCTCTGTGCTCATCAAGAAACAATGACTGTGGTTGCTAATGTACAGCAGAACATGAGATGGGCCTATTTGCTAAACTCCACTAATATGATTTGATTTATTGCTTCTGTAGAGTTTCTGAATAATCTTAGCTTGTGCACAGTATGTGATACTGGATTTTTTCATAAAACCTGCCCTAGTTACAATTACATGTCAGGTGCACTAACATGCTCAAGTTTATGATGCTTAAGGACATATTGTAACAAATTGTAAAATTATAATGGCATTAATGTATTTTATGTATTTTACATCCTATTCATATTTTAGCATTAAAAAAAAGTATTTGTATTGAATTTTTCAAAGTATTCTTGTAAAAATCTCTTTTGATTAAAAACAAGAAATAAAAAAAAAAAGGAATTCAATGAAACCTGCTTCACGCTAAAACGTTACATGGAGCTGTTCAATGCTGAAATCTTTAGAGTATGTCGGCACTGGCCAGCTTCATGGAACGTTTTATTGTTTATTGTTTGTATTTGTATTTGTATTTATTTTATTCGTAAAGCGCATCCAGGCCCGGGGGCATCTGGGCGCAGAAAAGTGAAAGAAGTGGTTACATACAAGCAATTATATACAGTTATGTAGTTACAAATTTACAGATGGGTGCCCCCCAACCCCATCAACCCCCAAGGACCCCCTAACCGTAACTCTAACACTAACCCTAACTCTAACTCTAACCCTAATGCTAACCCTGACCCTATCCCTAAAATCCAATTAACAACATTCAATGAAAATGCTTTTCAATGGAAATGCATTTCAATGAATAATTTTCATTGGCTTTTAATTCGATGGTAAATGTTTCGATGGAAAGACCAGATACCGTTTAGATCTATCAAAGTTATAGCGCCATTCCCATTGGCCATCTCATCCGCCTCCTCACTTGCCCTTGATGGATCTTATGTATAGTCACCTATCAACATTTCATCAATGTCATAAAGCTCATCGTCACATTCAGATAATGTCATGTGCCTAACAGGAGCCCTATCCCTATGCTCATTCTTCTTCAACAACCACTTGCTTAGGTTACCTTGTTTATTTGCTTTGATGGTATTTCTACTTTTAGTAGATCCATCCGTCCTTGATTACCTATTTTGCTCAACACAGGTCACAATATAAGCTACATATTCTGCTAATAATAAGGATCTTCTAGCAATATCTTTTTTTTTAATTCCTCTTTTTTTAATCCTTAGGGCTTTACTTTGTTTCTTATTAGCTACCTTAGTGTTATTCGCATTGCCCTAGTTGTTTACTATCACACTGTCTTTCTTCCAAACATTCCCCTCCTCCTTATCTTGTAAGGTTAATATCATATCCTCCAAGGTGCCACCGCAGGATTTAATACAATAGGCATAGGGACGGAGTTTAACACCACAAAGCTCTCACGATTACATACAGGTACGCTTAAGTTTGCCATTTGACTGATAGCATCCCCTAATTTACTGACTTCCACTTTTAAGGATTTTTGAACCCTGAGTATTGTACTACATAAGGTAAAGATGGCTTTTAATATTCTCAAGTACTCCAATTCAGGGATATCGTCATCATCCGATTAATCAGTTGATGAAGCTGTATCTTCCTCTATAGGAGATGAGGCATTTTCTTTTTCAGAAATGTTCACCAAATCTGGAGATCTCTCTATGTTTGTCAATGGAGGTTGGGAACCAATTATATGATTTTCTGGTTTAATTCTCACTGCCACCTCATTCTGTGGTGTGGTGTTCTTCAAATGTATAACCATATTGGGAAGTGAGTTATTATCAATATGTTCAACATCTGATATTTCCGTTGAATCTAGCACCAGAGCTTAACTATCAGGTGGCTGACTTTTACTTCACAGTAGAGTTTGGGTGGGGGTCGAGGATTCAATACCAATCTGTTTCAAGTAAATGTAAATTTTATCTTTGGCCACATGGCGCCTCCCTCTTTTATCCCAGACAGCCTCAACTACTGCGACTGCAGCACCGATCATTTGTAGTTTGGGATTATTTCCAATTGTCTTTAATGTTTATCAATTGCCTTACTAGTTCCAAGAACCACTTTTCCCCTCTTACAGGCCATTTTTATGGAGCGTCGCAATTGGGAGCTTTTTGCCACCGCAGGCATCATTAAACTTGTGTGTACAACAATGTCAGGCAGCCCACAGTAAAGGACCTCTTACCCGCAAAATCTACCAGCTTACCGCCAAACAGCCTAACAGCCCAACAGCACTCACCTGGGCACTCCTCTCCTGTGTGCAGCCCGTTATTTTTATGACAGTTTTTGGTGGCGAGGGGGAGGGGCTTATTTTCAAACACATTTTTGTTTTAACAGCACAATGAAAGTCCACTTTATAGTCCACAAAGTATGCTGGTCTGTATGTAGCAGCCGAGTGTCCCAACAGGAACACAGCCCAACAGCACTCGCCTGGGCACTCCATGCAATGCAAGTGTTTTGCCTTGAAGATAGCTTTATGGTCGATTGCAAGCGAGCTACGAAATCGGATTCTCATGTCTGGGCAATACCCAGTCCTCCAACTCTGCTCTACCTGTCTGCAAAGGAGTCTGAGTTCAGCTAGCTGAGGGGTAAACCAAGGCTCGGCCAGATGGGAGCATGGACGTGAGACTTCAAGGGGGCTAGATTATTTGCTGTGGTAGTGAATATCTGAGAATGGCCTCCACGATCCATATTAGTAGATTACATACAGGCATTGGCAATCTCAGCAGAAATGTCAGCAGCATCAGTCAAATGCCATTTACTCCAGGGAGGGTCTTAGGACGTCCGACTTACCCGAGCCACCGGAATATCAACAGTGAAAGGAACAACAAAGTGGTCTGTCCAGAGAACAGTCAGGGTAGAATACACAGTAACCAGTTTACCAGCTACAAATATCAGATCAAGTGTATTGTCATGGTTATGGATAGGCTAGTAGGCTGGAGATCCTGCTGAGGGAGGCCAAGATCCTCCATTCTGGTTATAAAGCTAGTAGCGGAGTGATGAGTATGGTCAATTGGGTGAAAATTAAAATCACAAGTAATACAAAAACTAATTTTCAGCCACCTCAGCGAAGGCTAGAGGGAAGGACGAGTCCGAATAAGGTGAACGGTACACTATTAGGATATGAAAGGTCTGTGAGACTGATAGGTCAAGTGGCACAGCGAGTAGAGCGCTCGCTTTGACATCAGTGCAGAGCCTGTGAACGCAGGTTCGAAACCCGGCAGCGCCAAACTCAGCGTTTCATCCTTCCGAGGTCGATAAATGAGCACCACACACCGTGGGTAATAATAAGCAGCGCTCAGATACCTAAGGGTTCGTAGCGCTATATAAATGCCAAATTATTATTATTATTATTATTATTATAGGGACAAGCAAATCAGCATATCCTCCATTTTAAGGGAATGGGTAAAAGGTACTATCACACAGTTTAATGGGGATTGATAGATCAATGCTAGTCTGCTTCCAGGCCACAGTGAGGTTCTGTGCTTACAAAGAATTCTATCATTTTTTGGCAGAACTTGAACAATGTCTGGACCAGATGCCTCATTCAACCAAGTTTCAGTCAAAAATACCAAATGTGTCTGATATTCATGCAGTAACTCATAGCATTCATTAGTATGGGCTGCCTGTGAGCAAACATTATCCATGAGACAGTTGAGTTGCTGTGGACAGGCTATGGGGGCAGCTACACAATTGGTAGATCCCACCGAGAACATTTCTGGATAAATAGTGTTCATAGGTGTGATAGAAAGTAGATCAGAGCGGGAGTATGTCATGCACCCGGTCCCAGTCACACATACCTTGCTGCGGCGGTGCGCTGGTGGCACCGCCCGGCGTGGGTGGGGGTTGCGCCTGCCTTCAGATGTCGTCGCGCCTGGCCGCAGGCCGCGATTGCCCTATGCGGCTTGGAGCCATACTGGCCCTTCAGCGTTGCGGCGTCCATGGCGCTGTTGGTCCCGACACAGTTGGGGGTGGCTGTGGCGCTTATGGTCACTTTGGACTTCCCGGCCGCTCACGTGACCGCGCACGTAACGCTTTTCCCAAACAGTGTTCACGCGTCGGTCACGTGACGCGAGCCCATCACATGAAACAAGCCCAGCAATCAGGGGCAAGCAAAGACGAATCATGTGACCAGGAATTCACGCTATAAAAGAAACTTGTTTCTTCATTCAAACGCTTCTCAGCTGTCCTAGCGGCGTGTGGCCACTCTTGCATCTTGCCTGCTATTTGGAATTCTGGACTTCTGGACCTCGTTTTTGTCCTTTAGATTGCAATTGGATTGCCCTTGTTGGATTTGCTAACCTCGGACTGCTTACCTGAACTGCTACTACCCTCTGGACCTGGTACTTTTGGACTGCTATTGGTTTGCCCTTATTGGATTTGGTTTCTTGGAACTGCTCACCTGTTGCTAACCTCTGGATCAGCTCTACGGATTGTGTTTTCTCGTTGATATTTTTTGGCATCTGCTAATCCAAGATTCACGGACCAAGAAGTGTGCTCCTCATGTGGACCTTGTTAGAGCTGCTACCATCTCCTTACACTCTCAGGGGACCAGCTAGGTGTAGAGTCCTCATCAGTCTTCCCATGGGTAGGTGCCTTTGGCTTTTATATCATAAATTGTCATTAGTCACTGTACATTACTTTACTTACCTAACCCAGTGCTTTTTTTGCAGCCACCTGGAATCTGGTGTTCTCTGTTGCTGCCACCTGTGGCCTCAATAACCGGTCAGCAAATTGATTGTACTTCTCTGACTGGTGCTCCGGGACGGAGGTATACTTATCTACGTGGACCTCAGATCATGACAGACTGAAAAGCCTTATTCCACTGGATTATGGATATCTCCGCCGGGGACCTGGTGGCTGCTCTAGTACAGGCTATCACAGTCCTTAGGGCAGACATGACGTCCGCCACAGCGAGAGGGAATACACCAGCGTTTAGATGCCATACAGAGCGAGAGACATGCCTTGCCCCCCGACGCAGGATTTGGGGATGTTCCTGTCCAACTAGAGCCCTCTGCCGTGGCGGTAGCTCCAGCCCCGGTATATGTACCTACTCTGTTCCCTTTGGCGGCACCAGAGAAATTACAGGGCGACCCACGCAAATTCTGCACCTTTTTGAATCAATGTAAGCTTCATTTTTTATGTAGCCCCCAGGCCTTCCCTGACTCCACAACAAAAGCCGCCTTTACTTTGTCCCATCTAAGTGGTATCGCCGCCACATGGGCGAATCCGTTATTGAAAGGTGACAGTCTAATTCTCTATGATTTTGACCAGCTGGTAGCCGAAATGACCCAAGAGTTTGATACACGTCACAAAGCCCAAACACGTGACCTAGAATTACTCGAGCTTACACAAGGAAAAACCCTGTTAGTTGAGTACATCACACGCTTTAATCAGTTATCTGTAGAAACTGCTTGGCCAGAGGACAAGAAATCAGTGGTGTTCTACATGGGTCTTAATGATCAGATGAAAGATGCCCTTGCAGTAGTACCAGCACTACCTACCCAGTACCTCTATTTAGTGGATCTTGCCCTCCCGGGTGACGCCAGACACACGGAACGAAGGTTGGAAACTAGGAGGACATATCCCCTGTTCACAACAGCTCCCACATCCATGGAAACCAATGAACCCATGCACATCGGGGGTATCCGCAGTCCCATATCACCCACAGAGAGAGAACGCTGTAGACAAGCCAACGCTTGTTTTTACTGCAGAACCCCTGGTCATTTTGTAAAGGAATGTCCCAGAAGGCCCAAACTGAAGGCAGTGGGTTTTCAGAAGGCTTGTCCATAGTACAGGGGGCGGGGAGGGGGGTGGACAAGCCATTCTATACACTACCATGGTCCCCCTTCACTACCTGAAGCCACCAGGCATTTGTATTTACAGGCATATCTGTGTTCCATGGATAATAACAAACACCAAGTACACTTAGTCATTGACTTTGGAGCCGAATGAAATTATGTAAACATATCATTGGCCGCTTCCCTGAATCTGCCCTTACAAAATAAAAGACATCCTGAACCGGTACAGGCAGTAGATGGGTCTCCCCTGGTTTCTGGCCCCATCAGAGAGCAAACCGCTCCCTTAACCATGATTCTACAAGAAACCCACCAAGAGACCATCACTTTTGACTTGATCACCACCCCGCAATACGGCCTGATTCTTGGTATCCCATGGTTCCGGACTCACAATCCTGTCATCATTTGGGTTCCGGGGTCTATCGTTTTTGATTCATTGTTTTGTCATGAGCATTGTCTTCACATCCCGGAAGCAGCAACCACTCCTGCTCAGGCTATGGGGGCCCTGGCACATTTATCATTACACGGACCACAGACGATGGACGTCGATGCCCAGGGCATGTAGTGGGTCTTGTTACTACCGATTTGCCACCCTAATGCCATGACTACTCAGAAGTGTTTGACAAAAAATCAGCAGAACACTTGCCCCCACATCGCCCATATGACTGCCCAACCGATTTGGTCCCAGGGGCTTCGATCCCATGTGGATGCATTTACTCCTTGTCCCCAGCGGAGGATACAATCTTGAAGGAGTATTTGCAACATTCACTACGGTTAGGTCACATAAAAACATCCCAATTCCCCACTGCCAGTCCTATATTTTTTGTACCAAAGAGGGAAGGCGACCTTCATCCTTGTATAGATTACCGATGGCTTAATCAGGTCACTATTTTAAAGAATCGATACCCTATTCCCCTCATCACACCTCTGCTGGACCGGTATGATGCATGCCACAATCTATACCAAACTGGATCTCAGGGGTGCGTATAATCTTATAAGCATCTGAAAGGGTGATGAATGGAAACGGCCTTCTGTACCCGATATGGCTTGTTCGAATATACTATCATTCCATTCAGATTGTGCAATGCACTCGCTAACTTTGAAAGGTTCATGAATGAGATCTTCCATGACATCACTGATACTTATGTGGTTGTACATCTTGATGATATACTTATCTTTTCACAGTCACTGCAAGAACGCTTCAAGCATGTACAGGAAGTCCTTAGTCGGCTCCGTTCCCATTGTCTCTACGCCAAATCTGAAAAATGTCTATTCCATGTCCAGGAAGTAGACTTCCTGGGTTTTCCCATCACTCCTGGAGGGCTGACTATAAAGACCACTAAGATCCGCGCCGTTCTCGATTGGCCATTTCCCAAAACTATCAGAGAATTACAGTCTTTCCTTGGGTGCGCCAACTTTTATAGGCGATTCATCGCAGGGTTTTCGGCCATCGCTGCACCCGTGACAAAACTCACAAGCCACTATGTCCCGTTCGTCTGGACGCCATTACAACAGGGTGCATTTACGGCCCTCAAAACTGCGTTTACCACTGCTCCTATCCTGCAGCACTGCAACCCCAATCTTCTGTATGTTCTCGAAGTAGATGCCTCTTCATATGCTTTAGGAGCCGTACTATCTCAGTCTTGGCCATCCACTAGTTTGCTACACCCAGTGGCCTTCCACTCTTGGAAATTCACACCAGCACAAAGCTATTATACCATCACCGAAAAGGAGCTCATGGCAGTAAAAGATGCCTTTCAGATCTGGAGACACCACTAATTTGGGGCTAAACACCAGGTTGTTGTATACACTGACCACCGTAACCTCGATCATCTGGCCACGTTCAAGTGTACCAACAGCCGGCCGGTCCGATGGCATTTGTTTTTTTCTGCTTATGATTTCATGATAAAACACGTCCGGGCACCGCCCGTGGTAAAGTGGATGATCTCTCCCGCATTCCTGGAGGTGATCCTCTTCCGATCTTTCCTGAGACACTACTTGAAAACAAGCACGTAATATGTCTATGTACGCCCCCCATCAACCTCTTATCCATGATCCGTCAATGGGTTACCACACATCCCGAACAGCTAAGGGAATGGGATATAGTCATGCACAATGGTTTACCGTTTATTCAGCACAAACTATATCTACCCACGCCTGACACGCGTTCAATCGCTCTTGAATCATCCCACGATGCTATAATTAATGGGAATCCTGGTCAAACCCGTACAGTGGCTCTGCTCCGTCGTTGGTGTTGGTAGCCATCCATGTACAAAGATACAGGGCCTCATTACGACCCAGGCGGTAAGGGGTTAACGGCAGCGTTAACAGCGCCGACCCTTACCGCCTGAGTACGAGGTCCCTTAGCGCCATGGCGCTTTTAACACCTGCTTTTAGCAGGTGTTAAAATCCATGGCGCTAAGGGACCATGGAGTTATTTACGCCACCGTAATTTACGGTGGCGTAATTAACGCCTTCCCCACTCCCATTGTACCCTATGGGGCAAAAATGGGAATGGGGAAGGGTAAATGGGGATTGGGGACTTACCGCCCCGCCAAGGTCGGAATGGGGCGGTAAGTCCGCCAACCACCATGGCGTAAACATAGTTTACGCCATGGTGGTAAAGTCACGGCCCAGGCGGTAACTTACCGCCTGGGTCGTAATGAGGCCCACAGTGTCTTATGTGGCCTCTTGCTCAGTGTGTGCTCTATGCAAGAACAAGAAGAGCCGACCAACAGGTTTATTGCAACCATTACCACCTCCGACCAGACCATGGCACACCATCACCATGGATTTCGTTACTGACATGCCCAAGGTGGGAGGGTTGGACACCATATGGGTTGTGGCCGATTCATTCTCTAAAATGGCACGTTTTATCCCATGTACCGGTATCCCAACAGCAGCAGTCTTAGCTGATATTTTCTTTCACCATGTGTTTTGTCTCTTTGGTCTGCCTTCAATTGTTATATCTGACGGGGGCTTGCAATTTACTTCCCGTTTCTGGTGATCCCTCACAAAACTACTAGGCATCCATTCCCGCTACCCCTCATCCTGAAACAGACAGGCAGACCAAACGGGTCAACCAGACTATGGAGCAGTACCTCGGTTGTCTCTCCTTACAACATCAACGTTCCTGGCATCAGGTTCTGCATATAGCCGAGTTCGTCAATAACAACGCACCACACTCATCCACGGGTTCCTCACCCTTTTGCTGTCTGTATGGCCAACACCCTTTTGTCCTGCCCTTCCCAGAACTCTCCACTACACATCTGCCTGCTGTTACCACTTGTATGAGAAACATGAAGGCAATCCACAATCAGACATTGATGCACCTTAGAGAGGCACAATACTCAATGCGGCAGGCAGCCGACAAGAAGCGTACAGCGGCTCCCGTATACTCTGTGGGGGACAGAGTGTGGCTCTCTAGTAGACATCTGCCTATACCAGGTTTTCTGAAACTGCTGCCCCATTTTGTTGGCCCTTATCGAGTAACGAAAGTTATCAATCATGTGGCCTAGTGTTTCCCTTCCTAGTATATGGCGTATTCATCCGGTTTTCCACACATCCCTCCTTAAACCCTGCCCTGCCTCTATGCGCATTGTCCTGCACCCTTCTCCTATTTTGAAGGGTTCATTTGTGGAATATGATGTTAGTGGTGTCCTTGGGCCTTGTGTTTGCAGAGGGCGCCTTTACTACTTAGTGGATTGGTGGGGGTATGGTCCAGAAGAAAGGTCCTGGGAACCCGCTAGCGAGGTTCATGCTCTGCTCCTAGTATCCTGTTTTCACAAAGATTTCCCTCTTAGCCCACGGGGACGTGGGCCCTTAGGAGGGGACTCTGTCGTGCACCCGGTCCTAGTCACATGTACCTTGCTGCAGCAGTGCGCTGGTGGTCCGTCCCGGCTTCAGCAGGGATTGCGCCTGCCTTCAGATGTCGCCGCACCTGGCCGCGGGCCGCTATTACCCTCGGCAGCTTGGCGCATGCTGGCCCTCCGGCGTTGCGGCGTCACACAGTTGGGGGCGGCCATGGCGCTTGTGGTCACGTTGGACCTCCCCACTTCCCGGCCGCTTATGTGACTGCGCGCGTAACGCTTTTCCCAAATAGTGTTCATGCGTTGGTAATGTGACGCGAGCCCGTCACGTGAAACAAGCCCAGCAATCAGGGGCAAGCAAAGACAAATCATGTGACCAGGAAATCACGCCATAAAAGAAACTTGTTTCTTCATTCAAACGCTTCTCAGCTGTCCTAATGGAGTGTGGCCACTCTTGCATCTTGCCTGCTATTTTTGAATTCTGGACTTCTGGACCTAATTTTTTACCTTTAGATTGCTATTGGATTGCCCTTGTTGGATTTGGTAACCCCGGACTGCTTACCTGAACTGCTACTACCCCCTGGACCTTGTACTTTTGGACTGCTATTGGTTTGCCCTTATTGGATTTGGTAACTTGGAACTGCTTACCTGAACTGTTGCTAACCTCTGGATCAGCTCTACGGATTGTGTTTTCTCGTTGTTATTTTTGGCAACTGCTAATCCAAGATTCACGAACCACGAAGTGTGCTCCTCAGGTGGACCTCGTTAGAGGTACTACCATCTCCTTACACTCTCAGGGGGAACAGCTAGGTGTAGAGTCATCATCTGTCTTCCCACAGGTAGGTGCCTTTGGCTTCTATATCATGCATTGACATTAGTCCCTGTACATTACTTTAATTACCTTACCCAGTCTTTTCTTGCAGCCACCTGGAATCCGGTGTTCCCTGTTCCTGCCACCTGAGGCCTCAATAACCGTTCAGCGAGTTGATTGTACTTCTCTGACTGGTGCTTGGGGACTATGGTATACTAATCTACGTGGACCTCAGATCATGACAGAGTAGCACTTACCTGAATTTTTATAAACAATAGTAGCATTTGTCGAGGGCCCGCCCGAGGCCTAGACAAGCCCAGACGGACTTGCCATTGGCACCTCTCTGGCGTGCATTAGGCGCCCCGGCTGCACTCGGCCACTGCGCTGGCTTGGCTGCTGGCACATAAATGCCGGCAGGGAAGATCATGTGACCGTGTGAGAAGCAAAAAGTAGGGAAAGACTCCTGCATAAAATCAGGTCAGTCTAGCACAAGTGCCCATAAATATCAATAAAAAACACAGGCACAACTCAAATAAAAGGGATATTTGGGGGGGGGGGATGAGGATGATTAAGACCTCAATAATAACAACACTAAAAGGAGTACAAATCCAAATTTGTGGCGGCGTGCAGCAGAACTGCAGCTGTCTCCTCTTATATGTGTGCGACCCTCACTCTTGGCACAGAAATGCCAGCACAGAAGAT
Source organism: Ambystoma mexicanum (assembly GCF_040938575.1). Classification (NCBI taxonomy): domain Eukaryota; kingdom Metazoa; phylum Chordata; class Amphibia; order Caudata; family Ambystomatidae; genus Ambystoma; species Ambystoma mexicanum. Next base: position 1,191,679,217 of record NC_090926.1, read on the forward strand.
CACGTGACTACGTGAGAAGCAGAGAGTAAGGAAAAGGTCCACTCAGCCCTTTTCCTTCCTGATAAAATGAGTAGCAAAAAACTGGGTAACAATAAACATATGTAAATAACAATAACATCTATTATTAGCTCCACAATGCCCCTATGGGGGTGAACGTGCTCTTTACAAATACACATTTTATGTTATATACCTGGATGTAAACTGCACACTTGTGGGCCAGCAGCACTGCCAGACTGTCAGATGGTGAAACCAATCCTGCTGTGCCTTTTTTTGTATCATCATAATGGTTTTATTGAGCTGGATTTGAAGGTAGGAGGCTAGGAGAAGTACTCATGAAACATACATAGTCAATAACATGGGAACGAGGCATACTCAGGAACAGATGGCCACAGACCAGACCAGATCAAAAGCTGCGAAGGTGGAAATGAAGAAATATAGTCACCTGGCAGTGCAAAACCTGTGCATCCAATTCATAAGGCTGTGGTATAGATTACCATCTCAGGTTCAACCCAAGTGCAAAGGAAGGATGCACGTGCGGGCCTCCCTGCAAGCATTGCAATGCCAGAGGGGTTCCTGAAGACTGGAAGAGGGGCACTCCTGCTGAAAAAGTACACGATTCAGAATAGGCTACGGGAAGCCCATCCCAAAAATAGATCAAATGATGAGACTAAACCTACTCAATAGAGAAATAGAGATGTCAATAATATAGAAATTGAACAAATTATTATGATAAATATGTATATTTTCATGACATAAGTGGACAAGTGGACAGTATGATCGTGCAATGAATAGGGCCTGCAGACAGTCAATAAGGAGCGGGTGTAGTTGGATGAAAACTTTAGAGGTGAGCTGTAATATTATTGCACTTAAAGAGGGCATAGATACAGTGGTGCACCCAGTCTTTGTTAACCCCCAAAGGAAGTCAATGCTATAACGTTGTTATTGAGGATCATACACTGTTTCATCAAGAAAGACATATTTTGTGCAAGAATGCTAGACTGCCTGAGTAGAATGCACTTCAGAAAACCCCCAATCTGCACAGCTATACACACATACAAGAAGTGCTTTTCCGTGTTGACAAGACAAAATACTATAGAACAGCTGGTGTAATAGTCCCACAGATGCCATGGTATCGAAATGTGCCCAATGGACCACAGAACCAGAGAAATTGACTGTTTTTTAAGTGCAATGTTTGGTATAATTTATTTTGTTATGCCACTCCTCAACTTTCAGGTGACTTCTCACTTTCCTAATTGCTCAAGAGGTCCAGTATTTTGATTGGTCCAGCAGAAGAACATGCTATCAAGTGGATGGTGGAGGAATTTGGAAGGCTGAGTTTGGGAGTGACCTCCGCATGGCGTACAAGTTGGGGACATCAGAACCTGGAAAAGCTGGCTATGTTAGGAAAGACACTGGGCCTCATTACGACCCTGGCGCTAATGGGTTAACGGCACCGTAAAAGGCTGCAGCACCGTTAACCCATTAGCGCCTTATCTACAAGGTCCCTTTGCGGGATCCGACCTGAACGGCTGGTCTAGACCAGCCGTTAAAGTGGGGACCCGCAAAGGGACCTTGGTGCTAAGTACGGTACTGCAAATTGTGGTACCGTACTTAGCGCCTTCCCCAGTCCCATTGAGCCCTATGGGGCAAAAATGGGAATGGGGAAGGGCCAATGTTCAATGGGGAATTACCGCCCCGCCAACCTTTATAATGGGATGGTAATTCCCCATTGAACATTGGCGGACTCGTTACCATGGTGCTAATAGCGCCATGGTTTAGCGCCAGTATCGTAATGAGGGCCCGTAGTTTTTTTGGCCAACTCTTAGCTCACAGAAATCGCAGCAAGTTTAGAAGAACTGAAGATAATGGAGGAGCTGAAGTATCATGCATACTGCATTGAGACATCTTGTTTAAAACATCACAGATACGGGCAAGATGGTGAGTGGCATCACCTGTGAAAAGGTGCAAGATTACCAGAACTTTCAATTGAGGTCCATCCGAGACAACGTCATCCACCAGTCATGGCCAGAAGCACCGAGGAGGATTTATTTATTTATTTTATTCAGATTTGTAGAGCGCACATCAGCCCGGGGCATCGTGACGCTTGTTACAGACAATATCTTAGTTACATAAGATACAATATTTACATACAAATACTGTATTTACAGTAGACATGTACAAATTTACATGGGTTCACGAGAGTTTCCTATTGATTTGCAAGGAATGAGGTTTTCAGTTTCCTGCGAAAAATCGGGAGTGAGTTTTCCGCTCTAATGTCTGCAGGAAGAGCGTTACAGGTCTTGGCTGCAATGTAGGGGAAACTTAGACCACTGGCTTTGGCTTTTTTGATGCGCGGGTTGCAGAGTAGGTTGGAGTATTACGTCCTGGTGGGACGGGAGGAGGATGGTTTGAGGATGGTTTCTGATAGATAGGACGGGGCGGAGAGAGAGAGGCATTTGTGAGTGAGTGTGAGGATTTTGAGAGTGATTCGTTCTTTGACTGGGAGCCATTGGGCTGAGTGTCTGGCATGGGTGATATGCTCTCTTCTTGGGATACTAAGAGCGGCCCGGAGAGCATTTTTCTGCGGACTTGTAGTCTGTTTAGGTTTTTGGCTGATGTGCCTTCCAGGAGGGCATTGCAGTAGTCCAGTTTGGCGCCAATGGTTGCTCTAGCTATAGCTGGTCAAGTGGCACAGCGAGTAGAGCGCTCGCTTTGACATCAGTGCAGAGCCTGCTGACGCAGGTTCGAATCCCGGCAGCGCCAAACTCAGCGTTTCATTCTTCAGAGGTCGATAAATGAGCACCACACACCGTGGGTAATAATAAGCAGCGCTCAGATACCTGAGGGTTCGTAGCGCTATATAAATGCCGAATTATTATTATTATTTATTATTATTATAGAGAGGCAGTTGGGTTTAGAGAGGTAGGGCTTGATGACGTTTATGAGTTTGGTGGTGTGCGCAGATGAGGAAGTGATTGCGCTGACTTGTCTAGTCATAGATAGTGAAGAGTCAAGGTATACTCCCAGTGTCTTTACAGCTGTGGATACGGGGATGATGGAGTTGTCAATGGAGAAGTTAGCGTACAGTTTGTCAAGTTTGTCTAGGGTGTTCTGTTGACCTAATATCATGATTTCAGTCTTGTCTCCATTGAGGCAAAGGCCATTAACTGCCATCCATGCCTTGATGATGGAGTAGATTGTGTGGAGTGCCCTGGCGTCTTTGTTGTATGATCCTGAAAGGGGTAGAAGTACTTGTGTGTCGTCCGCGTAGTTTGTGTATGTGATGCCGTATGAGTCGAGTTTGTCAAAGAGGGGCTTGGTGAACAAGTTGTAAAGAGTGGGTGCAGTGCATGATCCTTGAGGGACCCCGCAGTGGATTGTCGTGGGAGTGGCGTTGGCGATGTCCGAGAAGACTTTCATGGCTCTTCCCTCTAGGAAGGAGGTGATCCAGAGAGCCGATTCTTTAGAGAAGTTGGCTGAGTGTGTGAGGTGTGAAGTGAGAGTCTTGTGATCAACCAGATCGAAAGCGGCTGAGAGATCTAGAAGGAGCAGAAGAGCAGGCTTGCCTTTGTCCATGATTTGGGTGATCTCACTCTTCAGATCCACCATGGCTGTTTCTGTGCCATGTCCTTTCCGGAAGCCTGATTGCCTAGTCCCGAAGATGGAGTGGGTTTCCAGAAAGTGTTGGATTTGGCAGTGTGTGGCTTTGTCCAGTAATTTCAGGAGGAATGGCACCGTGGTTATTGGTCTGTAGTTGTTGGGTTGTAAGGGGTCGAGAGTAGGTTTTTTTAGGAGAGGCCGGACCCAGGCCTCTTTGAGGTTAGCTGGGATGATGCCTGTTTTAAAGGACGCATTGATGAATGCCGTGAAGAGCGGCGCAAAGCCGTCTGCGCAGTCTTTGACGAGTTTTGGTGGGCAAATATCGCCTTTACAGGGGGAAGGTTTGAGATTTTTTAGTAGGTTGACAACTTCTGATTCAGTGACGTCCCGGAAGGAGAAGTCAGGTATGGAGGTATTTGACGAGGTGGGTGGGGCGTTGGTAGGCTTAGTTCCTGTCTGTTGAGGAAGTGCTTTGCAGTGGTCATTGATTTTCTTTTGGAGAAGGTCAATTTTGTATAGCATGGCAGCTTGAATGCTGGTACACCAAGCTTCATCTTTGATTATTTCGTCTGGTGTATTGGGGGGGGAGATGAGCTCGTTAAAAATGGCAAAGCTCTCTTCAGAGTGTGATTTGGCATTAGAAATTCGAGTGTTGAAAGCATTGGCTTTGGCATCGGTGATAGCTATCTTGTATTGGCGGGAAATTAAATTGAATTTGTTTTTGGTACTGGTGCAGGGGTCAGATTGCCAGTTTTTAGTGATACTCTTTTGTGGGATCGCATTGAGTGCAGTTCTTCGGTAAACCATGCGTTGGTGTGTAGTGATATCTTCTCTTTTTTCCATTCGAGTGCTGCTATTTCATTGATAGCTTTGGTGATGACATCTTTGTAGATGTCTGCTAGGATAATGGGGTCATTAGCGAATGGGGGTGCTAACTCGGGGCTATTGAGGTATGGGCGCAGGTTGTCCTCGGTGAGTTTTCTTGAGCTTCTGACTTGTGCAGCGATAGCAGGAGTCAGAGATTTGTGGTTTTTGGTGATAGGAATAGAGAACTCGATGCAGTTGTGGTCAGTCCAAGGCAGTGAGGAGTTAGAGGTGATAGTGGAGAGGCAATTATGGTCTGCAATCCAGTCAAGAATGCGGCCTTTGGCGTGAGTAGGACTTTCTACTTTTTGGGTGAAGCCCAGGTCATTGAGTTCCTTAGTGAGAGTGACTCCAGATTTGTCCTTAGTATCGTTGAAACCGAGATTGAGGTCTCCTAGTAGAAGAGTTTTGGTGGAGCTGTTGATATTATTGCTGAGGATGTGAATGATGTTTTCCTGGGAGTCTGGGGTGTTGCCTGTGGTGTGGTATAGTAGGTGAATGTTAATGGTGCTGTTGGGTGACAGTGTGAGTTTGGCCGATAAGAGGTCAGAGTTGTTGGTCGAGGGGGGACTGATAGGTCGGAGCTGGAGGTTCTCCTTGTAGATGATGGCTACTCTGCCTCCTATTCGATCTGGCTTGTCTTGTCTGAGTATGGTGAAGCCAGGTGGTAGTGCAAGTGCAATGGCGGGGCCTGATGCTTCATGTAACCATGTTACTGTGATGGCCAATAGGTCAATGTTATTGTTGGTTATGAGGTCATGACTATCAGATGCATGAGCTGGGAGTGATCGGACATTGAGGAGGGCACATTTGATGTGAGGTGTGTGTGGTTTGTTTGTGGAGGTGCGAGTGGTGGTTGTATCTGATATGTTATGTGAGGTGGTATTGTGGGGTGTGGCGTGGTTAGTGGGTGGTAGACTGTGGGAGAGTGGGTGTCCCATGCAGCGTTTGGATATGGTGCGGAAACTCAGTCTAAAGTTTCTGTATTCTGTGGGAAGGGGTAGTGTGCTAACTTCTGTGGTCTGTGTGCAAGCTCTAAGTCTTTCTAGTCTATGCATAATTACAATGTAGGGTGTGCGAGGTGGCAGTGTTTGTGTGGTATCCGGGGTAGCGAGATGCTTGGGGTAGTGGAGTGGGCTTAGTGGTTTGGGTATGAGGGGATGGAAAGGAGTATAGAGTTGGAGAGCGGTGAGTGTTGCGAGGAGCGTGAGCAGCGTGGTGGTGGCAGCGGTGAGCTGGCAGGACGCTGTGGGCATGATTGTATGCTGGGCGGGGCTGTGTGAGGAGGAGGACACAGTCAGGTTGTGTGGACCTAGACTGAGGAGGGCAGGAGTGGATAGGTTCAGGGTGGGCTAAAAAGCATCCTGGTACTAGGTGGTATCAGTGTGGCTCATGCGCAGCAGGAGGCACCGGCAGGATTGCAGATGAGCGACCATAAGGCACAACACAATTCAAATGTGGTCTGGGGGTGACTATAAGGCACAACATAGTTCAATGTGGTCTGGGTGTGACCATAAGGCACAACACAGTTCAAGTGTGGTCTAGGAGCGACCATAGGGCACAACACAGATCAAATGTGGTCTGGGAGCGACCATAGGGCACAACACAATTCAAATGTGGTCTGGGGCAACCATAAGGCACAACACAGTTCAGAAGTGGTCTGGGGACGGCCATAAGGCACAACACAGTTCAAGTGTGGTCTGGGAGCGACCATAGGGCACAACACAGTTCAAAAGTGGTCTGGGAGCGACCATAGGGCACAACACAATTCAAATGTGGTCTAAGGACGACCATAAGGCACAACACAATTCAAATGTGGTCTAAGGGCGACCATAGGGCACAACACAGTTCAAATGTGGTCTGGGTGCTAACCATAGGGCACAACACAATTCAAATGTGGTCTGGGAGTGACCCTAGGGCACAACACAATTCAAATGTGGTCTAAGGGCGACCATAAGGAACAACACAGTTCAAATGTGTTCTGGGAACGACCATAGGGCACAACACAATTCAAATGTGGTCTAAGGGTCGACCATAAGGCACAACACAGTTCAAATGTGATCTGGGAATGACCATAGGGCACAACACGATTCAAATGTGGTCTAAGGGTGACCATAAGACACAACACAGTTCAAATGTGGTCTGGGAATGACCATAGGGCGCAACAGAATTCAAATGTGGTCTAAGGGCGACCATAGGACAAAACAATGAGTAGTTTAGGCACTGTGCTGTGGGTGTAAGGTGGACAAGACAGATGTTATAGTTATGTTGAGAGCTAACAGCAGCCTAGACATGTGCAAGTTTAGGCCGTGGTCATTAGACTAACTAGACGGGTACTGTTATACAGCAGGCACAATGGCATGGTCAAATGCAAGTTAAGCAAATACATAACAGTTGACTCAAATGCAGTAGGGTAACACCTAGATTTAATATAAAGGCAGTTAGGATGAGGCAATTGACTGCCGTGCAATGGGCATTATCTAGGCAGGGAGCGGAAGGGCAGTAATGCAGTGAAGGTGGTATAGGCAGTTCACAAAGGTGGCTGAGAATGCAGTGTAAGGGGCCAGCCATGTGGATTAACTTTGTTTTTAGTTCTAAATGCAGACACAGTGAGGGAGGGCTCTTAGATGTGGAGAGACCATGATGACTGATACTGTTAGTGCATGGAGCCGGTTGGTGTCTGTAGCAGTGGGTGGCATTCTATGGTGGTAGTGGCAAAGGGCAAGGCAATGGCCTAATGCATGAAGGGGCAGGCGTCAAGGTATATAGAGGATGGTTATAGTGCTTACCAAGTCTCCAAACCAGGTTTCAGCAGGGGGACTGGCCTTGGCCTCGGACATTCTCTGGACAGGCTCAGGAGAGGTGTAGGAAGCCTTTGTGCCAGTGCCTTCGTGCACTGTGTGGGCGTGCGCCTGAACGGCGTATGATTGGTGCCTAAATAATCACTGGCAGCCAATCCGTGCTTCTGGTGCTGTCGGATGGTGATCTCAGGCAGGGACACACATCCTGAAGAAAGAGGCGGCCATCTTTGGAGGTGGTTTGCCTCGTGGGACCTTATGGAAGCGTAGGTCTGGCCAGTGGCAACGGTGGAGGTACGGCGTTTCTCTGGGGCAGATCAGGCTGTATACACATGTATACAAAAAAAAGATGCTTCCATCCACTTTGCTCCGTGCTGTGGATGGTCGACGCGACTGCAGGGAGGGATAGCCTCAGGGCTTACCTTCCGTCGGGTGTACGAACAGCTGAGGAGACGCTGCTCCGGCAGTGCCGTGGGGGTGCTCCTGCTCCTGCAGGCACGGGCGACTCCTAGTAAGGCTCAGGACAGGTGTAGGAAGCCTTTGTGCCAGTGCCTTCGTGCACTGTGACGCCATGCGCCTGAACGGCATATGATTGGTGCCTAAATGATCACTGGCAGCCAATCTGTGCTTCTGGTGCTGTCAGATGGTGATCTCAGGCAGGGACACACATCCTGAAGAAAGAGGCGGCCATCTTTGGAGGTGGTTTGCCTCGTGGGACCTAATGGAAGCGTAGGTCTGGCCAGTGGCAACGGTGGAGGTACGGCGTTTCTCTGGGGCAGATCAGGCTGTATACACATGTATACAAAATAAAGATGCTTCCATCCACTTTGCTCCGTGCTGTGGATGGTCGACGCGACTGCAGGGAGGGATAGCCTCAGGCCTTACCTTCCGTCGGGTGTACGAACAGCTGAGGAGGCGCTGCTCCGGCAGTGCCGTGGGGGTGCTCCTGCAGGCACGGGCGACTCCTAGTAAGGCTCAGGACAGGTGTAGGAAGCTTTTGTGCCAGTGCCTTCGTGCACTCTGACGGCGTGCGCCTGAACGGTGTATGATTGGTGCCTAAATGAAGGATGCAGCGAGTTCCAACCCATCTCTAGTAATGAGGATGTGCATGAAAGTACACAAGATGGTGATTCAGTGTTGAGGAAGGAGTGTGCTTGTTCAGCGTCTAAGGGCATGTACGAGGTATATGGGGACCAACATACAACATACGGGTTGACTACTGGAATATGGGCTAGTTTTGTGTGAGCTGGATAGTCCATTGGGATGCTTGGGAGGTACAAGTTCCAGAGGTAGAAAAAAACAACAATACGCACTTAGCATGCCTCAACAAAGGCCAGACCAATGGACTGGTACGGACATGGTCTGGATTCCATAGCCATGAGAACCTTCACAAGTCCAATGTATGGACAAAGTAAAGACTGGACACATATGACAGTTGCTAGAAGAGTGTACTGGCAAGGGTCTGGAAGAGGTTTGCCACCAAATGGTACCCTTGTATTCTAGCTGAATGGTTGTTGTGAGCACCCCAACAATGATCTTGAGTGTGAATTAAAGTTCTGACTCACCACAGTAACTGAACATCACACTATAAATCGCCTGAAGTAATAAGATATAATATCCAATTCAAGTATAAGATGAATAAAGATTGAACAAATATAATCCTGTACTGATTTGAGAATTGAAAACAGTTGTTGCCAGAAATCCATGAAATAGTTCATGTAAGGAAGTAACGGTATGTTGTAGAAGCAAAATATAATCAATTCGAATAAGCTCCGCGATTACACATGTTATGGACTACCTTGGTTGACATCGGTCATGTCACTGTGTGGGTTAAGTCAATCGTCCCTTGTAATTGTATCATGTTGCCCATTGCTATTGTAATTCCAGTTTGTATGTTCCTGTTTTTGAAAAAGTGCAATTCATATCTGCAACAAGCACATATAGTGAGTAGTATGGCGTGGATATATGTTGAATCTCTGGACGATTCCAAAAAGGACAGAACTCCATTGAAGGAAAGGTTTCACCAATGATGCAGATCGAATATGCATTATGACCTCATATACATATGATCTGATGTGTTCATGCTTCTTTTAGACATACATTCACTGCACTAATAAATATGGTTAGATATCAGTAGGGGGACAAATAAGACCCGGGTGGAGTTAATAAGAGGTACACAAAAGAATCGGATTAAAGGCCTCTTCATTAAGACAAATGATGAAAGGAAAATGAAGTGGGAATGAACTAGAGGAGGTCACATTGAGGTTCTGCTTCAAAGCACAAAAAGGGCAACTGTGGGTGCTGAACAGCAGCCATCATTGTGTCAATGGTTGAAGAGCCACGGCCGTGGCAGGGACGCGGAAGAAATAGTGGTTGGTTAGAAAGAGCACAGCTGCCCATAAGGAAATGCTAGAATGCGGTAAGTCCCTGTCCAAGGTGCACGTGCACCCACCTTCACACTCCCACGCTATGTCCTGGGCTTAGCTGTCAGTGAACCACAACACCAGTCCAGTGAATGCTGCTCAGTGTTGTTAGATGTATTGGAAAGCTCCTCCAAGGGAGGTGGTTTATGTCATGCCGGCGGACCAAGCAGAATTACACCCGGAGTGGATGGTCCTGTAAAGCCATGCCCCTAGGTTGTATCATTAGGAAGTTAATGTAACAAACACAATGAACCACACTGACTTTTCTGTTTGAAGCTCATTGGGTAAAATTGCACAAAAACCCTCTGGTTCCTTTGCTCGGTAGCCAATCTTTTGGGACATGGAGACTATGCTGGTGTCCCAACCCATTTCTGCACAGCTGTATGGAAATACACCTGGTCTCTGTGCTTGATGCCTGTTTCCCTATTAGATTATTTGTAATGAGCGCCAGGTCTCCAAAAGCAGTGACACCGAAACTTGCTAAACCAGTGAGCATCACTCATACAATACTGCATGTGAAGGCTCCCACCTGCACCGTAAACAGTGTGAATTGGTGCGTCCCTTAGAGATCTCTATGATATGCTTATCAATGGCTAATGGAGGCCCTCTTTCACACTAGACGCAAACAGGAAGAGAAGTCCTTCTTAATATGAGGTCCCATACAGGGACGTCATTTAGGGGTCGACAGGGGTCCCTTGCTACACCTGGGGTCTCCCTTGCAACCCCTAAACAAAAGGAAAAAAAAGTCTCTTTTTTCCAGTAATGCAAGCTCCTGGGCTGAGGCCAGCACCATGTGGTTCTTTGCTTCTGGAGTGGCTGGTTTCTTGATCAGGCATCTTAAAAAAAAGAACAGGGGTTGCACAAGACTAACACTTTCAGCACTGACCCCAAATGAGAAACAATGCTATGGGATACCACTTCAGCTTTTGTCAAGAGGTGGAAGACCATGTTCCATTGCTTCCTGGAATATCACTTCAGGATGGGGTCAAATGACATCACTTCTGGTGATGTCCTCAGAGGTCAAGGCCCATGTGATGTCACTTCCGCTAACCCTGGCATTTTGGTGAAATGACGTCCCTGGTCCCATAACAGTGGAGTCAACTTCAATAGGGCATCCACAACATGTCCTGTGAAATTCCACCTGTTTGAGCAATATTTGGTCTAGGAGGCAATGTGTGATGTCTGGCGTGTTTGTCTGGCATGTCTGTGTGCTGAATGAATGCATCTTTTGTTATGTGAGTCTCAGCCATCTAAGGTACCCCAGATAGAAGGTAGAATGGGGAGTGCTAGTGATTCTAAGGCTGGCCCTTGGTGGGGACCCCGAGATTGGAATCTGAGATAGAAGGATGGCTAGCCCCTGTTCTCCCTTGTAACCTTCTATATGAGAATAAAGTACAATTCCTGTTTGTACTCACCCGAGTGCTTCCTGCGTGCTGGCTGGCTGTCCTGAGGTTCCCAGATACTTCAGAATGCTGTCACTCTCTCACCCACTCAAACATCAACTCCTTCACCCACTTAACCTCTTAAACCAAAGTTGCCTTCTGCTACTGCCTCCTACGTTTCTGCAGCTGGAATGCTTGCTTTTGTGATGTCATCATGAAGGTCAGGCTTCTCTTTGTGCAGAAACTGTATGACGTGCCAGCGTTAGAAGGCAGGAGTTCATTGGTCCACACTGAACCAATGACATTCCAAGTAAGCAGACGGCGTGTTGTTAGATAATTAGCAGGAAATGGGTGTTGCTGGCTTGCCTCTAAAGTAGTGATCACTCCGTTTCAAAAGCTCAATGACATTTTGGAAATTGATCCTACATTTTAGGAATGCAAATTTGAAATTCTAGAACAGAAGTGACCGAACCCTCTGCATTTTTTACTTTCTGCATACATGATGTCTTACTGGAGAAATGTGGGGCATTGCATCAGTCCTTCTGCATGTTCTTGACGCGCAGTCGACTGTAATTTGTCTCCAGTCCGGCTGTTTCTGCTTGCACACAATCACCTGCTGATTGCACAGCATATTTCTAATAAATATTTTACAATTAGCATGCTATTCTTATACCTCTTAATTGCATTATTATTATTGCAATGTTATCAGATGAACGTCTCTTGATTGTTTTAAGAAAAGTGCAGAAGAGTTAGCCAAGGTCCTTAAAAGCCATTTTATTTTACCTTAAGGTGGTCTGATCACTCTTAGTTGTGTACGTCTGCTTCCCAGGCTCTGACCGTTCATAGTCAAACTCCTTTCTCTCAGATTAACAGGGTTGAAGAGATATCCTCCTTTGCAGGCAGAACAGAGAAAATGGAGATGGATTTGCAATTCAAGAGCTGCTTTAATGTCACTCCCTGCCTGGCCTGCTAATGGCCGCAATCACATTCTTTCTAGTTTTTAAGGCCAGGGGCTAATGTTCCCCTAATCATGAAAGAAAGGAAGTATCACTGCTACGCTGATGACACAGATCTTCATTCAAATTGGAAACATAGAGGATACCTTCTTGAAGGTTAAGCGGTTCAGGAGAACAGTAGCTGATCCTTAGATCATAGCGCCCTGGTTGGCTGATTGCAGCAGATTTTGTTTCTCAAATACTCTGGGGCCAAGCCATTTAAGCTTTTAAAAATCAAGCATGCTACCTTAAATTTAATGCGGTCTTCCACTGTCAACCAGTCTAGAATGCGGCTCAAATGTGATACATGGGCTGATCTAACTAAACGGCTGACCAGCCTGACAGCCGCATTCTAGGCTTTTTGAAGCCTGAGCAGCTGTTTGGCTGGAATGCCCATCAAAATACTATTACAGTAGTGTAGGTTGGCACTCATCATAGCCCCGACCACCATCGCATGATCTTCCCCTGGAATAAATGGCTAGACCATCCATAGGAATCGTAGCTAGAAAAAAACAGCCTGCGCTATAGCACTAACCTGCGCCTCACTCCCAAGATTGTCCTCCCAAATGCAGCCTGATTTTTTATCCTGGGGGCAAACTTCAATTCTATACCCAGAATATTAGGAAGAAAGGATTCTTTAGCAGACATGATAAGATGCTTGGGTTCAAACAACGCCAGCTCTGTTTTGGATGCATTCAGTTGTAGCTGGGTTTTGGACATCCATTCGCTCGCCTCTTCCAGCAAGACCACCCCCCTCCCTGTCACTCTGTGTTTCGAGGTACGATTGAAGGTTTGCAGTTTTTGTCCCCAGGTTGTGGAATGGCATTCCTATGTAGATTACGTCCTCAAAGATGCTCTACCAGTTTTGCAAGGCCCTTACAACTGTTCTCTTTAAAAAAAGGGAGTGGGGTTCATGGGTGGGCTTTTTGTTCGGTTATTCAGAGGGATGATGCATGTGTACCTTTTCTCTTGTCATTAATTCTTGTTATCAGCTGCACCTATATATGGTAAAGTCAATCTAGTGCGCGTTATAAATACCCAAAATCAAATCAATCAAATCAGTATGATGGGCTTGTTCTCTGTAATATCTCCATTAAACGGAAAGGGATACGTGCATTGTGCTGCTTCCTCTCTGAATTCCAATCCACCCTATTGGCTGCCATACCCTGCATTGGGTGCTGCTTAATTCCATTTGTAATGGTCACCAGAAGCTGCTTTAACAAAGCCCTGAGATGCAACTGACACATAGCGAGCAGCCTGTCTAAGTGCAGCTGTGTACTGTGGTTTATTCTCCAAATTAATAGCTTCTCATGCACAACAATTAGGTGCAGTGAAACATGATTATATGCTGTAGAGTAGCTTTGACTCCCACTAAAGCCCTCAGTGGCAGTCAAATTCTCTTATAAGAGAGAGGGGCTCCCCTCATTGTTTGGGAACAGACTGTAACTTCAGGGAAGTAATTACACCAAAATGCCAGGGGTAGTGGAAGTGACATCACATGAGCCTTGACCTCTGATGACATACCAGGAAGTTATGTCATTTGACCCCGCACCCATGTGACATCACATGAAGTAATGACACACACCCTTTCACCTCTTGACAAAACAGGAAGTGGCATCACATAGCATTGCTCCTCAGTACACTAAGAAACACATGGTTACGATATCACTGTAATATGATATATATTTCATACATGAATGCATCACCATATGTAGCGTTAATATCAGTGTGTATAGGCCCATATTACCAAATGACTGTGAATGTAAGCAGATGTCCAGCACAACAACCTTTACTATTGTACGTCACTCCGGCTAAACTGTAAACAGACAGAGCATCTCGAAGAGGCTTAAACCCCAACGTGCAGACATCCAGTGCCTGCCAAGTGTCTGGCCACAGACTGAAAACAGCAACTGACCAACACAAGTCCAACCAGAAGACAATCAAAGGCTGTGCCACTTCATGCATTTACACTTGGACAATAGGCACAGGAATTTTCTTGTCAAAAGTTAACTTTGAACTATTGCACAACAACTCACTCCCGCCAATCATCGAGAGGCTTAATATAACCCAACCATTTTCACCATGAGCACCCCAGCATCTACTGCGAGTCGCTAAGGGCCCTCTGTCAACAGCTTGAAATGTATGGCCCATACTCCCCCCCTCCAACACCTTACACCTCTAATGCCTTGCTCCAACAGATCCATGTTTACACAGTACCACCTTACAGCAACTTAGGTCTCCAGCATTGTCCAACACCATAAACCTCAAGAAAACTAGTAACTTAAGTCACCAGTTCCCTCCTTCAACACCCCAACAATTACCCTCCTGAAACATCGTATATCTGTGTTCAGCTCTCTTACAACTCATTGGGCCTCATTACGACCCGTGCAGAATGGGTTAAAGGATTCCGCTAATGGAGGCGGACCCGTTAACACCATTCCGCACAATTACGAGCTCCACTCGCGGGACTCAGTAAGGACACCTGGTAAAACCCCTGGAACAGCCTTCCTGCCTCCCTGAAACTTGAGGAGAACCATCTCCGGTTCCGGAAGCACCTCAAAACCTTCCTCTTTGCTTCTGCTTTCTCTCTCCCTCTCCCCTGCTAAATTCTTCACTGAAACTGCACTGAATCTGCAACTGGGCCACTCTCAGCGACCTCGGTCCTGGGCCCAGCCACTCTCCACTTGCACTGCCTCCCTGGCAACCCCTGCATTGCGGAACTGTCTCTGTATCCCTACAGCCCCCCCTTCCCAGCTCTTGTCTGCACTTACCTTGCACTTGCCACCAGCTGGCCCTATTTATTTATTTTTATTCTACTTACTTGTACTGCACTTCCCCCTCCCTTTCCCCTTGCACTTCTTCCCTTCCCCCTACCCCTGCACTTGCGTGATCTGAATGACACCTGGCCCGGTAGGATCGTTGTCTGTCTTCCCCTTGTTCCCCCCTCCCTGCCTCGTCGCGCCTTGAAACACTTGTGCATAGGCGCGTTACAAATGCCATATCATATCATATCATATCATATCATATCATATCAGGCTTTGTTACCAGGTCCCGCGAGGGAAGAGGGAGCTAACAATGGGCCGGTCGTAATCGGCCCGTTGTTAGCTCCCTCTCCATTCTCATTCAGCCCTATGGGGGCTCAGATGGGAATGGGGAAGGTCTGTGCCCGGGTTCCCAGAGGGAGGAATTAACGGGCCCTCCGAACTCGGAATGGCCCGGTAATTCCTCATTCTGGGAACCCAGTAAAGGGGCCCGGTTTGGCGGCAGCTATGGAGCTAACAGCTCCATGGCTGCCGCCAAACTCGTAATGAGGCCCATTATGTCTCAAACACACTCTTCCGACATCTGTAAGTCACTAGTCTTAAGCCTCCAGTACCAGCCTCCATAACATTGAATAAACAGAGGGAAAGAATGTGTTGCAGGTCCAGTAAAAAATGCAGGTTTAAAAAAAAATAATAATAATGCAGCAGCAGCAGCATGACATCATTGGGAGTTGCCCTGCAATGCCCAGAGTAACCTCCCCTTAAAGGACGACCGGACAGAAGACTGCAGGACGTAATTACGCCTATCGTTTCTCAAGAGATGGAACAAATTTGACTTTCAAAACAAATGGGTTCGTTTCTTGAACAACTGCATGCCTGGGTTCTCCTTTTTCGTATGCAGCCCAAAATCCATGAACACATATTTGCACCTACTGGGTCGCCCATTCCAGCGAGTATTCATTCAGTTTTGGAACCACTATCAAAGTGTGCACATATATGTCTTAAAGAGTGAAGTTAGTAAGTTAGTAAAATGGATACATTTCTTAAAGGTTCCATGTGATTTCCATTTAATGCGGTCTTCCACTTTGTGGCTTGGCAAAGTGTTGTTCCTTATACGATTCCACACCGTTTCACCAATCTGCAACAAATGTTGCATAGTTACCTGCTAGGACTCTTCAGACATTACTGGCTATGTGACATTTGCTCGCCCCACCCCTTTCCCTGGATATCAGCGAACGTTCAAATTTGTTAGTGGGTGTGTGGTCTGTCGACGTAGCCGTAAACCCTGTTCACCAGGAATGGAAGCAAAACATGTATGGGGGACCGAAAGGACCTGAAAGGCAAAGATGAAGGCAGTTAGCATTCCCAAAGTTTCCACATTTTTTCCGCATCAGGTAAAATTACTTTTCTAGATGATTTTTGCCAGATGGTGCCTGCCGACGAATCCATAAACCATGTTCACTGGGAGGGTAACAAAAAATGATGTTTCTAAACAAGCTTTAGATTGCTGTAACCCATGTTCACCAGGCAGGGAAACGGACATTTGTTGCTGCAGCATGTGAAATTACTTTTACTTAGGATTTTTGAGAGATGATGCCTGCCAACAAAGCCGTAAACCATGTTCACCGAGAAGTGAAACAAAAAATGTTGTTTCTCAACCGGTCCCGGCATGAGGAGCAAAACCTGAGATCCAAAAGGACTTCGAAAACCACATTTCAAGGCCCTAGGAAGCACGGTTCCTGAGAAATATGCACCGCAGCGAACTGCACCATGCCAGGGTGAGGCTCAACAGTGACCTACAGGATCTTTCATTTACAACATTTGAGTAGAGTGTTATCATGTCTGTCTACAGAGCCTGTTCGGGAAACGGTGCTTCTACTAGTCACTTATAAAACGAAAGATAGATCGGAAAAAACACTTTTATGAAGATGTGGGGTTTAGTTTAAAATATAGGACAGTTTCCACGTGCTGCATACACAAGGTGTACACATAACAACAAATCCCAACAGGGCTCCTGGAGCATGAAGGCAGTATCCAGAATAAGATATTACAGACATAATTAGTGCATCACTAAATTACACACAATCAGCTTGATGCTAATGGTAAGCCCTCCACTTGTTCCACCAAAAATCCCAATGGAGTCCTATGGACTCCATGAATGGGGACTACCACCATCCTACCGCCACTTGTAGTATTCCTGTGGTAAACCCAATGGACCAAGTGGTGGGAACATTATCTGATTTTGGCAGTAATTCGGCAGAATTACCACTGAATTACTGCCAAACCTGGATTGAACCCCAAAATCTTTAGGCACTGCTGTAGTATTTGTTCCCCATGATTTCCATTGGACTCCTTACAAAGATATACTGTGAACAGAAGAAGGCACTCTCTTACTTAACTTTTGCATTCACCATGGCAAGGAATGGCATAGTGTTGCACATATAAAATCCCCAGGACATCACTGCAGCCCTTCAGAACTCCCATCCTTAGGCTCCTCAATTCTTAGGTTTCATTCTGATCACAATAAAACGGAGTATAAACCACAACAATTTACCGCCAAAGTCAAGTTAAACTGAAGATGGAGGCGAGCAATTGGACCAAGAGGAAAACATACCATACAAAATCCAGAAGACATTTCCAAGAACAAATTCATCATTAAGCCTGGAAGGATCATGATTAAAAAGAGCACAACATACATACAAGACCACCAAGAATCTAATTCAGTCTAAAATTCACCTCAACTCAAATCACATGTATGGGCTGAAGGAAATCACGTCCCTTATTTCCAGCAGGGTATTTTTCAACCATATTAAAGCCTAAAAGAAAGAAAACACCCCTGTGAGACCAAGAACGAGAAGGAACGCACACCCAATAATTAAAGATGACTGGAGACCAACTAGTGGATCAAGACACCTGGAAAATCAAGAAACAGCAGACGTAGAAAATGTTTTGTCCACTGAAACTCCAAAGGAATACGCAGCTTCTGGAGTCCATCAGCACGTTCAGTAAAGACAGGACCCTGAGGAAATATCCAACACAGGCGCTCCCACAGGCTGCGGTAGAGGTTGTGAGTGATACATGTGTCAATTTCTCTTTCCAATTGAAGAACAGATCAACAGGATTTCCTAATTGCTGCTTCCCCATCACTGTCCTTTGCACCAAAATGGCTCTTAAAAAGCAATTTAAAGGTGTTTTTATTTGATAAAGTTTAATAGCATTGTGATTATAAAATCCACCCTCTAGGCTACCAGTCTGATAGGAGCTTCCCGTGATTTCTGCAGCAGTCTGAGCATGCAATAAGCTACATCTAGGACTGGAAATGATGCAGAGGGAGTGGCTTCCATTACAAGCATGATATTTTCCAGAAAGGGTACGCTTTTATGACTGAACCACGGGTGCCGCTCAGAAAATTATGGCATGGCTCCATGCAGTGAATAGCCTAAGTTTAGAGATACCCAGCACATGTAACTTTACTTAACATTCTCCTACAGGGCTATGGCCATAATTCTGCCAGTACTATCCAAACTAGACTGTGCAAAAAGCCTCTATCTCAGATTACCTAATAAGGAAACTTCAAAGAGTTCAAAGTGCAACAGCAAGACTACCTCTCAGAAGCTTTTTGAACATATCATGCCCATCAAAAAATATATTAATTTCCAAATATTGTGCACCTGCTCATTATTCATACCATGAAGCAGGCCCTTCCTCCTTCAGCTGTAATTTCAACATTACTCTACGTCCAGAATACTTAGATCCAGCAATGCTGCTCTAGTTCTAGCCCCTAACCTGAACAAAACACGGCAATGAGATTCCTATTCTTCAATTCTGGCCACAAAACTGTGGAACACCCTAATCAAACCTCTCCGCTTGGAAGCGAACCACCTGACTCTCAAGAAACAGTTTAAGACTTGGATTTGCAACCCACCACTTTGAAAGAAGTGGAAAATGATAGCAGCTCACTAAATACTGTTCACCAGAGATATGGGCTAATTTACGACTAGCAATTTTTGAAACTCTTGGCACTACCATCCTTTGGAAACCAATTTGCTACACAGATCCTCTGCTGTGCGAGACTGTACTCACCTTAATCTCAGTGAAATCTACAACCCAGAGCCAGGAAGCATCAACATCCACACCCCCTTGCCTTAATCAACACATCATCCCTCAACTAACTCCTCACTATTAAAATCCTGCATTTTTACACCTCCCACACTCCTTCAGATGACCCCCAGTTTTAGTGTATTTAATAGATTGCACCCTATAAATCTTCTAAAAACAACCATGCTGTCAATGTTTCCACTCCACAATTTGGGGGCTGCCCATAAAGTTGACTTAACTGGTCAGTACCAGCCATAAACATTTTCATCCCACCACATGAGTAACAGGTAGTTCCATCCACCAAAACCAGAGTCAGAGGCCTAGAGACCTAGAGACCTAAGACACTCCTCACTGATGAGGCCCAACGAGGCCTAAACATGATTGGGGATGCTTGTGGTCTTGTGCAGAAGGGATGTGACCAAGCAATTTGGGCAGGACTGCCCATGTTGTTGTGGGACCAAGCTTGATTTGCATATGGTATGTCCCCTTTTGTAATGGCTTGGCAGCTGAGGAACGATTTTCCGGACGGTTGCCCAAAACAAAGCAGAGTTTAAGATTAATTATAAACATTGCAGTCTTCACCTCTTTTGTTTTGCTGGTTTAATATTAGACATCAGACCATGCCGCCACCTGTGTGTGTATCATGGTCAATAATAAATTCTAGACATCAGATCATGCCGCCACCAGTGTGTTTATCACATTCGATAATACATTCTAGACATCAGACCATCCTGTCGCCAGTGTGTTTATCATGGTCAATAATACATTCTGATCATCAGACCATGCCGCCACCAGTGTGTGTATCACGGTCAACAATACATTCTAGACATCATTCTATGCCACCACCAGTGTGTTTATCATGGTCAATAATACATTCTAGACATCAGACCATGCCGCCACCAGTGTGTGTATCATGGTCAATAATACATTCTAAACATCAGACCATCCTGTCGCCAGTGTGTTTATCATGGTCAATAATACATTCTGGACATCAGACCATGCCGCCACCAGTGAGTGTATCACGGTCAACAATAAATTCTAGACATCAGTCCATGCTGCCACCAGTGTGTGTATCACGATCAATAATACATTCTAGACATCAGACTATGCCACCACCAGTGTGTTTATCACGCTCAATAATACATTCTAGACATCAGTCCATGCTGCCACCAGTGTGTGTATCACGATCAATAATACATTCTAGACATCAGACTATGCCACCACCAGTGTGTTTATCACGATCAATAATACATTCGAGACATCAGACCATGCCGCCACCAGTGTGTGTGTATCACGGTCAACAATACATTCTAGACATCAGACCATGCCGCCAAAAGTGTGTGTATCACGGTCAACAATACATTCTAGACGTCAGACCATGCGGCCACCAGTGTGTGTATCACGGTCAATAATACATTCTAGACATCAGACTTTGCCACCACCAGTGTGTTTATCACGGTCAATAATACATTCTAGACATCAGACCATGCCACCACCAGTGTGTGTATCATGGTCAATAATACATTCGAGACATCAGACCATGCCGCCGCCAGTGTGTGTATCATGGTCAATAATACATTCTAGACATCAGACATACCGCCACCAGTGTGTGTATCATGGGCAATAATACATTCTAGACATCAGACCATGCCGCCGCCATTGTGTGTTTCACAGTCAATAATACTCAGACTATGCAGCTACAACAGCGTGTCATGAACTGATTTTATTCTGGAAATCACGCTGTGCCACAACCACTGTGAGTCGCTATTCTTCTTAACGCTAGCAGTCAGAATGTATTATCACTGCATGGCGTGGTCTGCTTTAATTCTGAAAATCAGATGATTCAGCTGCCTCCACTAACAGTCGCAGTCTGCATTAATGATAGCAATCAGTGCAGCCAGCCACGACTGCACGGCATGGCCTACTGTAATCTTGGAACACAGACTTAATGCTGCTGCATTAATGATAGCAATCAAATTTAAATTTATAATAATTGGTTATTTATAGCACTTAATACACAGAGGTTTCTAAGCCAAGACCCGGGGATTGAATCTGTGTTGCTCCACTTCGTCTTGCTTCCAAGGCAAGCACGTTGCCCCTGAGCTATCCTCTCAAAAATGAGGGATGGTTAATTAGACAAATGTACCAAATGATACACCATCCACCAAACATTCAAAATTATATCACACATCAGTGAAAAAGTGACAACAATTAAAAGACCTAAATACATACTCAAAACTACTAAGCTAAAGCTGTCCTCCAGGAAGAACTGCACAGGCTGTAGGTGTGACCGGTCAAACCCTGGGGAGTGCTGGTATGCCGCCTATCTAACAGGAATAGTGGAAGATTTTCTGTCTCTACTCAGCGAACGAGTCATAGGGCTTCATTACGAGCATGCCGGCCCGGTAACACGGTGCCAGTAAGTGTACTGCCACTGTTGTTACCTGACAGGCACACTCCGAGTCTGCGGGCGGCTGCCGTCCCACCCGCCAGGTCTGACCTGACAGGCGGGACGGCACCCGCCCGCAGACTTTCTGGGAAGCACCAGCACCGTTACTAACGGTGCCGGTGCTTCCCTCATCCCCATCCCCTCATCCCTCATCCCCATACCCTCATCCCTCATCCCATCCTATAGGACTGAATGGGAATGGGGATTTATAGTTTTCCTTGCGCCTGACTTCCAGGAACACTGCAGTCGTAATCACCCTGTGTTTCGGTGGAGCCAGGCGCTGGAAAAAATCACATCTCCGGCGGCAGCCTGCCGGATTTGCCGGCACGGCTACCGCCGGAGTTGTAATGAGGCCAATAGTCTAACAGAAATACGGATACCAGAATGTTACTATAAAACAGAGGCAAAGATGAAGCTTCAGAAATATTATCGTGGTGCATTTGAGTGGGGATGTTTCCATTAATTGATTGAACCCTCACTCAAGTGTGCGCCATCGTGTCTGCCTTGAAGAGTGACGCAAGCACTCGCATTTGTCCACTTCAAGCTTCATCTGGTAAAAACCAGGAAAAATTACTCATCCAGACTCCTGATGGATTCATCATAATAAAGGATACCAATGTATTGGTCGACCGGTTTCAGTGGATTATTTGCATGTTCCACCTTCTACAGGATCGAAACAATTCGCAAGCAACGTCTTGCACCAGGGTCTAGTCTCTTCTAGGGACTTAAAAACAAGTGGTGCAGCACACTCAACATCTCTGCAAGAAGGGAGAAAGTAACTGAGTACAAATCTCACGGTTACCACCATCAGAATCATTCAGAGCGCAATCTATCCATGGATGTGCTTGGATCGTGCAATCATATGAGGTGGCAGGGCTTACCTCAAGGTGCAATCATCCAGAATGAGAAGGTTGCATTTTCATCTGATCACCTATTTAGATCTGGCTAGAGTCAGTCATATCCATCAGAACAATGAACGTCTGAAAATATAAGCCCACAAAGACTCCAATCAGGCAACACTAATGCAAACCCGCCTACAACAAGCCAAGATACATTAAAGAGAGTGCAAATAAATAAATAAATAAGATATCAAATTATGACAACGCAGTACAAATTATGCTCTGCTGTACTAGTAGACATTTGACTATGCAGTCACCTTTGCCTTTCATGGTGCACATTAATGCAAAACATAAGACTATGCAGCCATCCCTGCGTCTCGTGATCTGCCCGGGGTCATTCGGAGTTTGGAGGTAAGGGAAAAACAATGCCGGTAAAGGATTACCGGCATCGCTTACCGCTACAGGCTATTCTGTCCAACCAGACTGCTATTAACGGCATCATAAAGTACGATGCCGTAAATAGCGGTCTGGGCGCGCACACGTGACACATCATGCCGGCATTAGCGGCATGCCATAAACCGGAGAAGATGGGCCTCATTACACGGAAGGCGGTAATCCAGGGTGCTATTAGCACCCTGGACCATGCCGGTAAATTACCGGCACCGCCTTGGCGGAAAGGGGATTTACCGCCCCATTCCAAGGTTGGAGGGGCGGTAAATCCCCTTTCCGCCATTGCCCTTCCCCATTCCCATTTCTGCCCCATAGGGCTCTATGGGAATGGGGAAGGCGCTAATTACGGCACCGCAATTTTGCGGTGCCGTAATTAGCTCCGAGGTCCCTTAGCGGGTTGGTACTTAACGCCTGCAAGAAGCAGGCGTTAATTCCTCCAACCCGCAAAGGGACCTCGTAGTACGGCGGTAAGGGTTAACGGTCACCGTTGCCATTAACGGTGACCGTTAACCCTTACCGCCGTCCGTGTAATGAGGCCCGATGACAAGTGAGGCGGACATGCAAATAACGGCCTCATGAATGCAGAAAAAGTGCATACCGGCATGGTGTAAATACCGGCATCGCCGACCAGGCGTAAAGAACCCTGAGCAGTGTTTCCAAGTGCCACAGGTGCACACAATAGGCACAGGTGGAGGCAATGGAGTCAGGGCCAGTACAAAAGGAGCACACCCACACACCACACCCCCTCCCACACCAAGATGATACCAATAGTAGTAGCATTACTGGAGCTGGAAGCCCTGCTTGTAATGCCTCAACATCAACAACAACAGCCGCCACCACAGAGGAGACGCAGGAGGAGAAGGAGGGTGAAACAGGCCCAGCATGCCCCACCAGTGCAGCCACCGTTACCACGCAGGCAGACCCCAATTCCTCGCATCAGAGTCAGTCCTTTCAACCTAACCCCTGAGCAGATCCACACCCTGTACCGTCTGGACCAGGACACCATCACCACCATAGTGGACCTGATACACGACGACATAGTGAGCCCCAAGAAATACGCACCGCCATCCCCCCTCTACTGAAGGCACCTACCAGCACACAGTGGGGCACATGCATGGCATGTCACAAACCTTATTTTCCTGGATACTGAACCAAGTGCTGGATGCCCTCCTCAAGCACACAAGGGACTACATATCCCTACCACGGACTCCCCAGGAGATATTCGATACAAAAGTTGCCTTCCATGCACTGACAAGCATGCCAAATTGTGTAGGTGCCCTCGACTGCACCCACGTGGAGTTGGTGGTCCCACATGCCATGGAGGTGGTGTATCGCAACCGCAAGCAATACCACTCCATCAATGTGCAGATGGTATGCGACACCAGCAAGATCATCACACATTGCTGTGCCCGATATCCGCGATCAACTCATGACTCTTTGCTCCTGCAGAACTCCACGCTACCACGCTTCATGGAGCGACATACTGGAAGACGTGCCTGGCTGCTTGGTGAGTTGCCTGATTGGGCCATGGCAGTGCATCGGGGCTGTGATGTGGGTGGCTACTCCACCTGGGTGGGAATGGGGGGGAAAGCATACTCCACCTGGGTGAGAATGGGGGGGGGGAATGCATAACCACCTGGGTGGGAATTGGGGGGAAATGCATACTCCGCCTGGGTGGGAATGTGGGGGGGGGAATGCATACTCCACCTGGGTGGGAATGTTGATGTCAGTGCACGATGTGCACATCACCGAACCATGTGCCCCAAAGCATCTGAAACGGTACATGGCGCCCAAATCCCACAGTGATGAAGTAAGGCCGACAACTATCACTACATGACTAACAGGTAACCAGCCCACATCCCACAACACATGCACCACTCATCAGCGGCCCTCATACAGCATAAAGCCAACATGCACTATGCAGTGCATATGCACTATGTTGCTGTCTACAGCATATCACCACACAGGACAATCATCCCTGGTGCATTGAACTGAGCCAACCAGGGATACCACAGTGTGTCACTGGCTCGGCACACCCATAGGAGTGCTGCATGTCACCATGGAAATGATCAGTGCAGAATGCCCAATATTGAACTGACTGCAGCCAACGCTCCCTACTACCAAATCTCACAGAACACAACACATCACTGATTTTACTACAACACTGCTGTATGCATATATGATGCATGTGCAACAAGATGTCAGTGCACAAGTGAATCATCTTGAAGATGCAACCCACACGGGGCGCTGTTGAGCAGCCGACAAAATGGCTGCCTAGCCTTTCAGCTCCGTGTGCCGCTGCTACGAATCTGGCTCCATCTGCGGTTTGCTGTTCTCCCCCGATCTGAGACCTGGCTCCCACCCTGCTGATACCCTGAGCCACCTGCCTGTGAAATTTGGCCCTGATTCGGACCTTCTGACTCTGGATTCGGCCGCGGGCTCTGCCCCCCGCGCTGGGCCGCTCTGGGCCCTCGCACTTCCGACGGCGCCGAGATACCCCTGCTGTTACTGGCGGCTCCGCGGCTCGTTTGCCTGACTGGCCCTCTATCAGGACCGCCGCGGCCGGCTGTCCTGGGCTGATGCGAGGGGGCTGTATGTGTGACCCACGCCGGCCGCGCTGATCCGACGTGGGGTACCGGCGCCTGCTGCCTGGATCTCCCTGCCCGCTGCCTTACGCTCTTGCAGTGCCTCTGCCTCGCCTCGCTCTACGCCGCGGCCGCTGGGGCGCCGCGGCCCACCTGGAGGATATCACCCGGCAGCCCGGAGACCTCGCTGGACGTCGCTGGAGCTGGGTCGTTGGCCGCGTGTGACGGCCGCGGGGGCCCTGCGTGGTCTCGCTGGGACTCCGCCATCCTGTTCCTGCGCGCAGCCGGGCGGCCGCTCATGAGGTGAGGAGTTGCGATTCCCTGGCCCGACCCGGCTGCTGGCCCCCGTTTCCTCGCTAGGACTGGGCCCCGCGGCCCGGCGTATGCCCACTACACCTCCTGAGACCCACAGGAGCCAACTGCCTGGTCAATCCCGGCTCGGGGTGACCCTCCCCCGATAGCTCTGCCCGCCGACAAGATGGCGGCCTCCACCACGTCCCTGTGACCGCGCGGAGCTACTGCACCCACACTAGTCCTACCACGGCACTTGAGCCCTCAGGCTTCGCGCCACACGATGTCCAGCAGGTCCAGAAACACCAGCAAGACCGGGGCCATGGACAAATTCGCAAAAGCCACCCCGAGGTCTGAATCGCCCCATGCATCACGCGTCCAGGACGAATCACCACCCCCTGCGGAAGGGCCCCCTGCAGACCTGACGATCATGATGGAGTCAATGGCTAGAAATTTTGCAGCCTTTCATGAAAAACTGGACGACATTAATGCAAATGTGGCGTCCCTGAAGGCTAAACTAGATCAGCAGGGGGTGCGAATCACCGAAACTGAACACAGGATCAGCTCTAATGAGGACAATATAGTCACACTGCAGAGTACGGTATCTACCCTTGTCGCAGACATGAAGTCGGTAATGGCCAAATGTGATGACCTCGAATCCAGATCTCGTAGGAACAATATACGCATTATTGGTGTCCCGGAAAATGCACTGAAGGGTCGACTTGAACTGGCTGTTGAGATCCTCTTGAAGGAACTTTTAGACAATCCTGATTTGTCCCCCTTCTTCACTGTTGAAAGGGCTCATAGAGCACTGGCTCCGTGCCCCAAGCCTGGGGACTTCCCGAGGCCCATTATTGCGAAAATTCTGAGCTTCAGAGACCGTGACCAGATCCTCCGCCTTGCACGTGAAAAAGGCGAGCTCAGATTGGACTCACAAGTGATTCGACTTTTCCCTGATTTCTCGATCGGAGTTCAGCAGGAGCGTCGCCAATTCATTGGCGTTAAAAAGCTGCTCAGGGAAAGAAGTGTTCCCTATGCCATCCTATTCCCTGCGCATCTAAAGTTCACATTTAACAATAAACTTTACTTCTTCACCGTGCCCTCGGAAGCAGTGAAATTCATAGAAGCACATATTCCCCCTCTTCCGCCCGCTGACATGATGGGGAATGTCTAGATTTTGCTTGTGGCCTGCCCTTGTTGATCGGCCTCTGGCCTTTAGATGGTTCCACTGCACATTGGCCTTTTTCACAACTATTCTGCTGTTACGTTTATGTTTTTCACATGTTCTGGGCTACACTCGCTGCACCTACTTTCTCAAATAAGCTCCTGTAAGTTGATATGCTGAACTACTCATTCTGCCCATGTTGACTTCCAATTATTGCTGAGTGGCATGCTTCTTGGATTCGCATGCAGGCTCGACACGGCCACCTATAGTTGCAGCATCCTACATTACCAAACCGCACACACTGCTTGTTTTCTCTCGAATTCCTTTGGTTCCAAGCACGCTGGCACACGGCAATGGCGTACCCCACTGCGATTGCACTGTTCTTCATAATTTTGTTTTGGGTTAGCCCCTATTGGGCTCTTGCACAGATTGGATCATGTTGGGGTCGACCCGACTGTGCACTGGTTGGGATGGGTTGGGTTCACACTGCTAAACTTGGGTTGGTGGTGAGGGTGGGGGGAGGGAACGGGGTGTTATTTACAAAAGGCACACAAGGTTGCATGAGGCGCGCACTAAAAGGCCACGACTGCAAGATTGATTCCGAATTTTGGAGAACGCACTATTGGTGGGTCCGTGATGTCCATTGAGAATATATGTCATGTAATGGAATATCCGTCACCGCAATGTCTACCGTCATAATGTCATGGAATGTCCGGGGGTTAAGTAACCATACTAAGGCCCGTAAAATAATGGCCTATGCCAACAGGCATGGGTGTGGAGTGGTGTTCCTACAGGAGACCCACTCCGATGGCCACATCCCTAGATCCATGGCTCCGACCTGGGGGCCGGCAAGATTCTTCACCTCCTATTCCACTCAATCCAGGGGGGCTCTAACTATGATTCATATGTCCATTAAGTTTACACTGCACAAAAGTTACATTGACCCTGAGGGACGCTATGTTATACTGCACTGCACTCTAGTTAACAGAGAATATTTACTTGTCAACACCTATTGCCCCAATGTGGACTCTCCTGGATTTTTCGATACTATTGCCTCCATCCTGTTGGGATATGTGGGTATACCGATCCTCTGGGGTGGGGACTTGAATCTTATTCTGGATACGGTCCTGGACAGAACTGGTGCTGCCCCCCGTCCCCTGTCTAGTGCCGCACGCAGACTGAACTCCCACACCAAGAATCTAGACATTTGTGACGCCTGGAGATCGCTACACCCCCAATCTAGGGACTACACTTACTACTCATCAGTGCATGATAGCTCCTCCAGGATAGACCTATTTCTTGTGTCAAGGGGAATCATGGGTGGAGTGGTGGACTCCCAGATCCTACCCCGCACACTGTCTGATCATTCCCCTATTACACTCTCGGTGAGGCTGGGTGTGCCTGCCCCGACATTTAGCACCTGGCGTTTCAAATCGGATGCCCTTAGGGACGTGGTGTTTAAGGCTGAAATACTTGCTGATATCCAGTCCTTCTTTGAACACAACACTCTCCGAGATACCTCGGCTGCAGTCAGATGGGACGCCTTCAAAGTGTATATTAGGGGTATGTCCATCTCCCGTGAGGCTGGAGTGCTGAAAACGATCAAAACCGCACTGGGTCGATCTGAAGCCAAACTGAAACAGCTGGAACTGCAGTGTGCCACCAGGCTGACCCTGTCACGCTTACCCAAGTCTCCGATGAACTCCGGGTGTTCAACACGCTTGCCGTCAGCGAAATACAATACCTTGGCCGCCCTCAAGCAGCCAGGAAATATGGGGAGGGGGACAGGCCCGGGAGAACGTTGGCGTCACTGATTAAATGGGAATCTGGCCGAAAGCAAATCACCTCCATTAAAGACAATCTGGGCAATGCTCAATGGGCTGACCAACAAATCCTGGACACATTCACTGATTTCTATAGGTCCCTCTACTCCCAACCCGCTGAACACACTGAACAATATATGCGAGAACTTCTCAACCAGATCCCCACCACAGAGATTTCCTCCACTACTCGGGACGGGTTAGACTCCCCTATTACACTTGATGAGATAGTGACAGCCATTTCCGACTTGCCCAAAGGCAAAGCCCCGGGACCTGACGGCCTAACTGCCGCCTTCTACCAAGAACACGTCGCCATAGTAGCCCCCAGGCTTCTTGAGGTCTGGAATGAATCGCTCCGATTATCTATCCTCCCTCCCTCCATGCGCGAGGCAGCTATCACTGTGCTGCTCAAGCCCGGTAAACCGGAGGATGAGTGTGGGTCCTACCGACCCCTCTCCCTTATGAATATAGACACGAAGATCTTTGCGAAAATCATTGCGAATCGTTTTTTGCCCATTATGACGTATTTGGTCCATGAAGATCAGGCCGGCTTTGTACCTGGTAGGTCTACCTCCCATAATATTAGGAGACTCTTTAATGTGATGTCCCGCATCGATCAGAATACGCAAGCGGTGGCGGTCACACTGGACGCCCAGAAGGCCTTCGACATGGTCTCCTGGAAATACACATGGCTTGTTCTGGAGACTATGGGCATTGGCCCAAACATGATCAGGTTCATTAAATTACTATACACCTCTCCCGTGGCGAGGGTGAGGACCAATGCGTTGACGTCCGACCTTTTCACACTCTTTAGGGGTACCCGACAGGGTTGCCCCTTTTCCCCAATACTGTTCGCTCTAGCAATTGAACCGATGGCGGACTATGTCCGTGCTCATCATGCCCGCAAGGGGATAAGACTGAAAGACAGCCCCGAGATTATATCTCTATATGCGGATGATGTTTTGCTATACATCCGAGACCCCACGTTACATCTCGACCCAATATTGAGAGATATCACCCGTATTGGCACCCACTCCGGCTTCACCATCAACTACTCAAAATCTGAGATCTTTCCGCTCACTCAATCCACCCAACAACCCACCACTGAATACCCCCTCCGTTGGTCACCGAAGGGCGTTAGATATCTGGGTGTGCAAATATCCTTAACTAAATCCACCCTCCTTGCTGATAATTACTCTGCGGTAGCACAGATAGTCGAGACTAAAGTCCAACGGTGGCGCGCCCTTCCGTTATCCATCGCGGGTCGGCTTTCCCTTATTAAAATGATCCTTCTCCC
The DNA here is from genome assembly GCF_040938575.1 of Ambystoma mexicanum. Classification (NCBI taxonomy): domain Eukaryota; kingdom Metazoa; phylum Chordata; class Amphibia; order Caudata; family Ambystomatidae; genus Ambystoma; species Ambystoma mexicanum. The sequence continues at coordinate 1,191,709,035 of NC_090926.1, forward strand.
CAAACTTCTTTACACTTTTGGCAATATACCTGTGTGGCCCGGGAAGGGCTACTTTGCTAGACTACACACAATTTGTGCACAGTTCCTCTGGCACTCTGGCGCAGTGCGCAAAAAGTGGACGGACATGACACTCCCATATAGACTAGGGGGACTCACGGCTCCGGAGCTATCACTCTACTGGTACGCGGCCCAGGCACAGTTTGCCACTCACTGGTACCCCGGTACCCCAGTGCGTCCCCATGTCAAACTGGAACGGCTGGCGGCGACTGGCACTGATCTAATGTCCATCATACTAAATCGGCAATACACACCCGACTCTCCCATTGACCCACTCAACACGACCCTATTAGCCTGGGCTCGCCTTCTGTTTCAGACACCGGAGGCCTCCCCGTACTACAAATGGCTTCCTGTTTGGGACTTTCCCGGCCTAGAACCCACTCATGATGCGTCATTGGCTCGACACTGGGGGGAGCTGGGATACCGGGCACTGACGGACTTCCACCCCAATGGCAGGTTTATTGACCCCCAAACTTGGAAATCGGGCCACACAGGGTCCGCCTTGGAGACCCTTCAATACTTTAGATTAAGGGCTGCGTTCCGTACCAAATGGCCCTCATTTCCTGAAGAGCCCCCTGACAACTCGGCCATTGCATACATCGCTAACTCTGGTGGTGCCCGTGGAATAGTCTCAGCACTTTACAAGATTCTTCAGGCCACTACCCCTACACCCACCCTCAAGGCACGAGTTGAATGGGCCGGCGAACTAGGCCTGGAGATATCAGACGGGACCTGGTGGGCTATGTGCCTACACACCCAAAAAGTCTCCCTCAATTTCCGTTTCCGCGCCATGCAGTACAAACTCCTAAATAGACTATACTACACTCCGCACAGGACCTCGAGATTCGCCCGGGCTGCGGTGCACCCCTGCCCCCGCTGCGTGGCCATAGAGGCTGATCACTTACACATGTTCTGGTCCTGTGACAAATTGCTTAGATTTTGGGAAAGTATTCTAGAAACACTCACGGCCATCACTGACACTGTAATTGACCCCGACCCGCTGGCTGTCCTATTTGGTGCCTGGAAAACAGATGACACCAGGGGCTCGGCTAGATTCCTTAATATTGGTTGTATGATAGCCAAGAAATGCATTCTTCAGAGCTGGAAAAGTCCCTTCCCCCCGACCCACCAGAAATGGCTTCACATGCTAACTTGGTCGCGCAACTGTGAGGAGGAATTTATATCTATGCTCCCTGCCACCTCTCGCCCCAGAAACATCTGGACGGAGTTCAACTCATACCTGAACTGTCAAGGGGAGGGCACCTCCAGCTCTGTTTCGTCCCCCACTCCTTCAGTGACCATCCTTACTACATGAACCCATACCTACATGATTCCCTTATGTCTGTTGTCTGACGCTATTACCACCAATGTACTATGCTTCATGTATTGCTTCACCTTATACTGTCTAAATTGTGATTGTTGCCTTGATGTGTGTACCATGCTACCTCTGCCGCCAAAAATAAAAGTTTAAAAAAAAAAGAAGATGCAACCCACACAATTAGTCCATTGCACAGGACACATAGCAGGACCTGAAATGGGGTCAATGCATCCAGGGACATGTGCATGTGGGCACAAATTACCTGCAGCCATGTGAGACTAATACAGTTGTCCAACATGAATGTGCGAACATTTACCTTCATTCCCCTCTCATGTAGGTGATGGTGGCTATCCCTTGAGGCCGTGGCTCCTGACCCCTGTCCGAAACCCACAGAACAGGCACGAGGAGGACTACAATCGTTCCCATACCCGTACACGTGTGGTAATTGAGCAGACTTTTGGCCTGTTGAAGGCACAATTTCGCTGCCTCAGCCGGTTGGGTGGGGCACTCCTCTACAGCCATGAGAAGGTGGTCAAGATCACCATGGCATGTGTAATGCTGCACAATATGTGCATCCGCCGGAACGTGCCCTTCCCCCTGACATGGAACTGCTACCACCTGATGATGATGAAGGGGAGGAGGAAGATGTGGCAGGACATCATCACAGTGCCGATGCACAGGAGGGATGTGCTGTGCGGCAGTCAGTGATCGCACAATATTTATGACACACAAGTCAGCAGAGAGTGACATAATGTTAGGACATAGGGCACTGGGTGTGGGGATACATGTACACTATGCACTGTGCAAGATTAAATGACACATGCGCTATGATGAATGTCTACTCTGGTTATTTTTTTGTAACACAACCGGTGTATTGAAACTAAAAATATGAAAGTGAATAACAAACCCTCCACCACCCTCACCCCCCCCCCACAACTCTCCCACACACCCTCACCACCCTCCACCTCCCCCCACAACTCCCCCACACACCCTCACCCCCTCCCACTCACCCCACAACTCCCCCACACACCCTCACCCACCTCCCCCTCCCTCCACAACTCCCCCACACACCCTCACCCCCTTCCTCCTCCACCCCACAACAACCCCACACTAGTCCCATAGGGTCCACGGAGCCCACATGAGGCTGCCAGTACAGTCATTCAGCGCTCCCGGAGCCAGGGGGAGGCATGTCCCGTCGGCACTGCGCACGCAGCGACCGACGGAGCGGGCTGGTCTGAGTAGAGTTGCTTGTGGACGGTGTGTCCTCATGCTGAGGCTGTTGGCCGGGAAGAGCAGCTTCCAAAGCATCGGCTATGCGGCCGAGAACCTCACAGAGGCGGTTTGTGTTTTCGGTGATGGACTGGCCCAGTGCCCTCAAATCCACACGCCACTCCTCCCTGGCCTGCCGATTGTCCTGCACAAATTCCGATATTAGGGCAGAGGGCTGGTCAGCCCGCTGTGCTCCTGCGGCTGTACCAGTGGCCCTGCTGGGGATTGGGCTGCCATGTCCTGTCGGCTCATCCTCCCCGGGACTGTATACGGGACTGATATGTCCCTGTGTCTGTTCTTGCCCAGACTGCTCCGGTGTGTTGGCATCACCAGTGTCACTCATGGATACCTGGAGGGTGGACAATTGTGCTGGGGTGTGGACTACTTCCACATAGTCGTCCTCAATGCTTCCCCAGATGTCATTGGGGCTGTCCTCAACTGGGAGGGGGGATGTGGCTGCCACCTCCGCAGCCACACTGGATCCCTCCGAATGTGGCGTTGCACAGGTGTCTGCAGGCAGTGCAGTGAGGGCTGGGGGTAGGGGTGGTGTGCCCTCCACGTGCCTTGCTGTTGCTGGTGGTATATGTCCCAGTGGTGGCCTCCTTGCTGGGATACGGCGCCCCCTGGCTTTGCCCATAGATGTGGAGGGACGGTTGCTGTCCTGCTCCTCACTGTCATGCTCACTGCCTGTGGGGGTGAAAGAGAGGGACAGCATGAGTGATGTTTGGATAGCAAGCATACATACATTGGTACGACCGCACATCCACACAATTGTTGGTAATAGGCATTTGTGTAGGGAACGGCACGTCATTCCATACATGGGTGGTACATGCAGGCATATGTCGGTGTCACTGATGTTGGCCAGGTACTGTCTGACATGCACACTATTTAGATCATGGACGCTGTGTGCCTCATGGAATTTGCTACTTTGTGTGGTATGTGTCATGTACGTTACGGCCTTGCACCAGGCACCGGCTTGTGTCTCACTTGCTTCGGCATACTTTACAGGGAGTGTGTGTGTGGCCGACCATGGCATCACTCTTTGGACAGACATTTGCCATTGACTTTCATCACTTTTGGATTAGCAACTTTTGCTTTTGACACTCACCTCCATCAGCTGATGACGTGCCGCCACACTCCATCTCTCCGACCCCTTCTATGGATTCTGGCCCAATCATGCCCGCTCATGGTTCCTCCCACGGTGTGAGCTTAATTGGAGAACTTGGTCCTCCTCCGGTCTCCAAGGCCTGGGCACGGTTTGCAGAAAGAATGTTCTGCACCCTCAGCCGCAGGTCATCCCACCTTTTGTGGCAATCCTTGACCGTGCAGGGGGTGTTGCCCACTGCGCCAACCTTCTGGCATACTAGTGCCCAGATTTCCTTTTTTCACAACACGGCCTCCCTCCTCATGTCGCTGCTGAACACAGTCCCCGCATGCTCATGTAGGGTGTCTACGAGCATCTGGAGTTCATCTGGGCTGAAGCGCTCCTTTCGGAGGTGGGCAGATCCCTTCTTGGGTGCTTTTGGCATTCCTGGATGGCTTGATTAACTTTCCAGACGTTCACCAATGTCCCAGGGGTCCTGTGTGGTGAGGATGGCAATGGATTGTGTTTTCAAAGATGGCTGCCGTGCTCCTTCCAGTTCCTGTGCGATGACGCTATTTCCGGTTCCGCTATTTAACAGTGACTGTAAATAGCGGTGACCGCTATTTACAGTCACTGCTAATGCCGCTTTGGACTATGGCCGTAGTGTTATCTACGGTGCGCTTCATGCCAGTAAGGGCTTTTGGGGGCCCTTTTGCGGCATGGCACTAGGTACCTTACCGGCATGGCGCAAAGCTTGTGCCCGCAAAGTCGTAATAGCCCGCTTCTGCCAGCTCGGACACGCTATTTGCGCCATGCTGGTAAGGGACGGAACTTACCTCCAAAGTCTGCCACCACCACTGCGTCTTGAGGATTGCATTAATGCGAGCAATCAGATTATGCATCCACCATAATTTCATGGTCTGCTTTGATTCTGGAACGCCATTGTGTGTCTTGCTCTGCATTTTTTTTTTTTTTTAAACGTATTTTATTGATTTTGGTGGGAAAAAAAACGTGCAATACAACGAGAAATCAAACGGTGGTTCAAACAAGGGAGGGGACGGTGCAAGGGGGACAGGGGAGGGGGAGGGAACAAACAAATCAACAACAGTCTTCATGTTGCAGCGAACTTACAGTGGACGGATGGGTTAGGGCCTGCGACCCAGAGTTTCAGGAAGCAGGAGGGGTCGCATACAAGGGCTGTCCTTCGAGTGCTGGCATCAGGGGATAGTGCCAGTGTGATGCTACGAGATTTCAGGGGGGTTTGTGGTCGGCGCTGAAGCGTATGTCTCTGAGGAGGGCCTTCCATGATTCCAGGGTGCCGCACTCGGTTTCGCCGCTTGACGTGATTCCTTCTTGCCAGGCCCTGGTTTCAGCTACTGTCCATCTCTCGAGTTCTTTGAGCCATCGTTCATGCCTGGGGCCCGACGGCGTCTTCCAGGCCATTGCAATTGTTCTCTTAGCCAGGATGCATGAGATGTCCATTAGTCTGACAGCATGCTTGGACTTGCTAGGTCTGGGGTAATTCCCCAGGAGGCACTCGCCGGGGGTCCATTCGTACCTCGTCATTCCAGCGTCCATGCAAGTCTGTTTGGCTTTGGACCATAGTGTCATCGCCTTAGTGCAAGTCCAGAACATGTGGATCATGTCCGCTTTATCATTCCCACACCATGGGCATGCAGGGGAGGATGTCTTATTGAAGGAGGCGACCCTATGTGGGGTCATGTATGTCCTATACAGGACTTTCAGTTGAATCTGGCCGAATCTGGTATTCCTGGACACTTTTTTGGGAAATATTAGCGCTCTCTCCCATTCTTTATCCGTGATCAGGGTCTCAAGGTCCGCTTCCCATTTCGCCCTCAGATCTTCGCCTTTAGGGTTAGGTTTGTCGCATAGTCTGCTGTAGAGCCTGGAGACTGGTCTCCAGCCATCCGAGAGGTCATGCATTTCTTGAAGTAGAGGGTCAGGGGAGGGTTCCTCCGGCCAGCCGGTCCATTGTTTCTTGGCAGTCTGTTTAAGGCGGTGGTACCAGAGGAACTGGCCCGGGGGTATTCCTTCGGCGGCCTTAAGAGATTCAAAGTCCCTGAATTCCCCTTCCTCGTACATGTCGCCCCATGTGTATATGCCGGCTTCTTCCCACCTCCTTGCTGTGGAGAGGTCTGCATCCGTTCGGCAGGTGTCTGCTAAGATGGGGTTATCCGGAGAGTATGGGTGTTGTACTCGCCTGATGTAGCAGGACCTGGCCCATATCTTCCTTCCCAGGTCAATCACTTGTGAGGTGACCAGGGATTGCCGTGTGGGGTGCCACAGGGTTTCCTTGGGGATCACATTGTTCGAGGATTGCCTCAGTAGTTCCGTCTCAGCCGAAGGTTCGTCCGAGAGCCATTTCGTTATGTGACTCAGCTGGGCAGCCAGATAGTATAACTGGAGATCCGGTAGCTTTATTCCACCCTCTTTGTGTGGCAGGGAGAGAACAGATAGCGACAGTTTGTGCCTGTGGGGGCCCCAAAGGAAGTCCCTGATGATAGCCTCCAGCTTCTTGAAGAAGGGCAGTCGAACGTAATGGCAAATGTTCACGAAGAAATATAGGAATCGGGGGAGTACGATCATCTTGACTATTGCTGCCCTGCCCACCATGGCCAATGGGAGCTTGGACCAGAATTTTATAGAGCGTCGAAGACTCATGATGGCGACCTCAGTGTTGTGTTCGTGCGTGAGTAGCGGGTTATGGCTTACGTTGATCCCCAGATAACGGAACTTGACCAGTTGCCAACCTATTCCTATCACTGGGAGATTGCTTTCTGGAATGTTGCGTAGGCCCGCCAGGGGGAAGGCGGAGGTCTTGCTCCTGCTGAATCGGATCCCCGAGTACTTCGCGTAATTATCTAGTACCTCCAGTGCTGTCGGTGCGTTAACTTCGGGAGTGCTTAGGTAAAGGAGGACGTCGTCTGCGTATAGAGATATTATGTGGTGTACAGTGCCCACCTTGATACCAGCGTCGAAAAGCTGCTGCCTGAAGTATAGTGCAATCGGCTCCAGGCCCAGTATGTACAGCATGGGCGATAGCGGACACCTCTGTCTCGTTCCCCTTTGTATTTCCCAGGCTGCTGATACCATTCTTCCCGTTTTCATTCTCGCCATTGGGGAATTATAGAGGACCTCGATCCACCTGGTGAAGCATCCTCCGAAGCCAAATCTTCTCAGGACCTCCCTGATCCATTCCCAGTATATGGAGTCGAAGGCCTTGATAGCATCGAGCGACAACACCGCCAGGTCCTCGTCCCTCTCGTGTGTTTCAGCCATTACATGCTGTAGCCTCCTGAGGTTAGCAGTGGTGTTGCGCCCAGGTACAAATCCGTTCTGGTCTTCATGGACGATGGATCCCACCACTCTGGCCAGCTTGCGAGCTAATATGGATGTGAGGATCTTGGCATCGTAGTTTAGCATGGCCAGAGGGCGATAGGACTCACAGTCGGTGGGCGATTTGTGTGGCTTGAGCATAGGGACGATTATGGTTTCTTTCATGGTGTTGGGGAGAATCCCGTTCGTGTATGCCTCCTGGTAGACCTTGTGGAGAACTGGGGTGAGGATGGACTCATACGTCTTGTAAAACTCAGGTGGGAGGCCGTCGCTGCCAGGGGCTTTGTTGTTAGAGAGGGACCTGATCGCCCCTTGTACGTCCTCAAGAGTGATCTCCATCTCCAGTTCCTCTCTCTGCTCGAGTGAGATGCGGGGAAGTTCTATCTCCTCAAGTGTGTCTATAATGTCTTCAGTAGGAATTTGCGTCTTGTGGGCATACAGTTCGGTGTAGAATTTGGCAAAGGCTTCATTGATCCCCAGCTGGGTCGTGTGGGATGTCCCATCGGCGTCCCGTATCTCCACTGGGAGGTGTTTGGGGTGTTCCCGCTTGCAGAGCCAGGCCAGTAATCTCCCTGGTTTGTCCGATTCTTTGTGGGATCGGGTGGTATGCGTGGTGAAATCGAATTTCTCCAGTCTTTCCCATGCTTGTTGACATTCTGCACGGGCTTCCTTCAATTTATTCTCGGCCTCTGTGGAGTTGTCGTGAGCAGACTCTAGTCGGGAGATCTCAGCTTCTTGTGCTTCGAGCGTTCTCTGCAATTGCCTGCGAGTACCGCCGGCTCTCGATATGATTTCACCTCTGGTCACCACCTTCATAGCTTCCCATAATGTGCCCTAGGAGGATACCGACCCCATGTTGATTTCCAGGTAATCTTCCAATTTTTCGGCAAGGTCTTCCCTGAACTCGAGATCTTCAAGTGCTGCAGTCGGCATCCTCCACATGGGGATCGGGGGTCTGGGGCCCCTCAACTGCCATAGCATGGTCAGTGGGGAGTGGTCGGAGATCGTTCGCCCCAGGTACTCTGTAGCTGCAGCACGTGGGGCGAGCTCCTTGTTGATAAACAGGTAGTCAATTCTTGTATGGACTCCGTGTGGGGCTGAGTAGTGGGAGTAAATCCTGTCGGCCGGATGGTGTTCCCTCCAGATGTCCACTAGATTGAGCTGCTCCAGAGTTTCCCTCAGGGCACGGGATGCAAGGTTGCTCGGGTGTGGGGGGGGGAGCGATCTGTCCGCGCTTGCGTCAGCAACACAATTGAAGTCCCCTCCCCATATGAAGGTGCGGTCCCGGTGCCGAATCAGCTTTGTAATCATTGTGGTGAGGTACGCCGGTATTCCGTGATGTGGGAAGTAGGAGTTGACCAAGCAGACTGGGGTCTGTTCCATTGTGCCCCAAATCACTACGTATCTCCCTTCCTTATCTTGTTCACTCCCCTCCATCTGGAAGGGCACGTCCGGGCTTATCCATATTAGCACCCCTCTAGCGTATTTGGAGTAGGGGGACCCTCTCACAGTCTCAGCCCATCGGTCTGCAATCTTGGACATGGCCTCCGTCGTGAGGTGAGTCTCTTGAAGGAGTGCAATCGAAACTTTCTTCCTTTTGAGATAGGATTGTATACGATTGCGTCTGAGGTATGAGCCCATACCCCTCACATTCCATGTCATCACAGTGAACTGTGCCGCCATCGGGTCTGAGTTTCGGATTTGATGCGGGACTCGGTCTCCGGAGTCCGGCTCTGCTTTAGTCCTCCGTAGGTGGGCTGCGGGGGGAATATCACTGAATTCCGGTCGTCGGGGTCACGTCCTGGACCCATCTCGGTCTTTGTTGGCGAAGGAAGCATGAAGACTGTACAACTAATAAAACTAATAACAAAACTCAAACTGGTGCGCCCAGCGACTACAACATTGTCGCGGTGCTCAGGCGCTCTCGAGCCGTCGGAGCCCATCCGGGAGTCGGGCGCGAGCTGGGTCAGGCAGGTGCCCAGACCGGGTGAATTCTACGCTGGGGGTGGGGCGAGGGCCTGGCGGCGGAGCCGAGCGAGGCCGTTTCCAAGTGAAAAACTGAAGTTGGATTACCTTCTGTGTTCCAGCGTCATGTACGATAGTTCTTACTATTACTCGGGGGTCGATTGTGGGATCAGGGGGGGTTAGGCCTCATTCCGTGAGTTGTCCTTGCCATCCGCCAGGTTATTATCCTCTAGCCACATGTTGGCTGCCTCTGGATTATCGAGGAATACCACTCTCTCTTTGTAGACGACCCTGAGGCGTGACGGATATAGCAATCTATATTTTAGGTTCAGTTGTCGGAGCCTAGCTTTTATCGGGACAAATGAATTCCGCTCTCTCTGAACCTTCTGCGTATAGTCTGGATAGATGGAGATTTTGGAGTCCCCTCTTTCGATGGGGCCCCCCTCCCTGGATCGCCGTAAGATAGTTTCTCTGTCCTGAAAGTTCAGTATCTTAGCGATTATAGGTCTGGGGTGCGATCCAGGGGGAGGGCGCCTCTGGAGGGATCTGTGGGCCCTCTCGACTGAGAATCCCTGGGTCAGTTTGCCAGCCCCTATTTCTTGCAGCAGAAGGGTTTCGACGAAGGATGTGGTATTTGCCCCCTCGTTCCCCTCTGGGACACCCAGGATCCTGATGTTGCTCCGTCTGGCCCGACCTTCGGCCTCCTCCGCCCTTTCCTCCAGGAAGGCAACTTTCCTCTTCAGGAGGGCAACTTCTGATTTCATGGCTGTGGTGGCCGTGGGTGTTTCCTCCGTCGACTGTTCGACGGTCGTGACCCTCTCCGCTAAGTTGCGAGCGTCTTGGCGGATCAGTTGAATATCAACTTTGAATTCGTCGATCTTAGAGTCTATATGCGTTTTTAGTGAGGCTATGGCATCAAGTATCTGAGAGTGGTTATCGGCGGCCACCCCTTCGCTCGTCCGGGCGACTTCAGAGGAGCCGGCCCTGGCTTGAGTGGGGGTCTTCACCTTGGTGGAAACAAAGGAGTCCATGGTGGCGGCTCTGGTCTTATTCTTGGCGGCCATCTTGAGGTGATGATTGCGGATGTCCTAGGCCTCAAAGGATAGATCGCTTGCGGGGTTGCTAGTGAGGCCCTCTTCTTAGCCGAATTTCGGGCCGTGAGCTGTGTTTTGCCCCTGTGTCTGGTTGTGCGGCCCACAGAGGCGGGTATCAGAAGAGTAAGGGTAGGCGGGAGGCCCCTCTCGCGGGTGAAGCGGGATCTCGCGCACCTTATCTTGTGGGGCTGGATCGGTAGAGTGACCCGAGCCAGGCCAGTCCTCTGTCAGACGGGCGGCACCCGGCGGAGTCGTTTTCCTTTCTCGTGCTTCTGCTTCTCCCCACCAGGCCTGGAAGTCCGTTGGGGGAGGGATACCCCTCGTAGGCTCCGCTATGCGATGCGAGGCGCCATCTTGGATCCGATCAGAGCGGGAGGGGGGAGAGCCGTTTTAGGGCCGCAGCTGCGTCTGGGGGGTCCAATTCGGCGGGCCCAGTGGTTATTCAGATGCAGAACCGCTTCCCCCAACCGCACATTCCTCTGCAAGGGCTGGGGCCGCACATGAGCCGGAGAGAAAGGATCAGGAAACAGCGTCTCGGCCGGAGCTCGGCAGATCAGCTACCGCTCGCCATCGGCGCCAAGCCACGCCCCCCTCTTGCTCTGCATTAATACTAGATTTCAGACTTAGGCAGCCACAGCGTACAGCTTTACAGCTACATGTCAATCTATGCAGCCACCTCTATGAGTCACAGTACACATTAATGCTAGCAATCAGACTAAGCAGGAACCACTGCATGCCACAGTCCGTCTTAATACTAGTAAGCAGACTATGGTGGCTTCACTGCATGTCAGGGACTTCTTTACTGCTAGAAGTCAAACTATGCAGCCACCACTATGAGTCGCAGTCCACAGTGATGCTAGCAATCAGACTATGCAGGAAGCACTGCATGGCACAGTCCGCATTCTCAGCCGCATGTCACGGCCTTCTTTAATACTAGTAATCAGACTGTGTAGCAGTTAGCAGTGTATACCATGCTCCACAATACAGAGGATTTAATCGAATATGTAATGAGGGTTTGATTTCTTTTCCCATTAGGGGAGTCTTTCAATTACCCCCGGCGGACATGCTCTACTAATCAGTGTGATTGCAAATCCTGCCTTGACAAGAAGCACTTCTTTTATAATTGACTTATGTATAAATCAGGAAAGAGGAAATTGACGGAGAAGTTAATTGGCAGCTTATCTGACCTGAGGACTGTCTGCATCCTGTTTACACGACCAAGTCACCCGAGTGGTGTTATTACGTCCTATGCAACGTCAGTGCGGGGCGGGGGATTAGAAAAGGTATTCATTTTCAAGATGACTTTTCTTAAAAATGTCAAGTGATTGCTCAAGCAAATTAATATGACCCGAGGTGGACTTTCCAGAAATGAGCTCAAGGCTACAGTTCTTCAAGAACCTTTATCGAAACACTGCTGCGCACTGCATGAAAATTCAACGACGACGAGTAATAAGACTACAGGGGCGGTAGCGCTGTATTCCGGAGGCACTGCTAAGAATGCAGTGAATTGTAATTGGTTATTTATATAGCGCTTAATTACCAGAGGTGTTTAAGTGCGGACTGGGGATCGAACCTGTGTTGCTCCTCATCATTTTGCATCATTTTGCATCCACAGCCAGCGTGTTGCCCCTGAGCTATCCTCCCGAACAAATTCACACTTCTTTTAGAGGTTGATAATATGTGGGATCTGTGGTCATCAAATCCTGTTCACTTTGCTCCCAGGTTAACTGGCCTGAATACTGGTACTCTTCGTTATTAAAAGGCTAAACTATTCCTTGTCACAGTACTTACATGGATGGTAACTTACCTATATGTCCAGAATACATTTTAAGTTACTTAACTGCAGTAACTGTAATAACATTGTTAGGGGCAGTTCTATTCAGCATCCCTGTACTAGCAAAAATATCAAATTGAGACACTAGGCCAGCAGCAATACATCTTGTGTTGTCGCTGCCATCAAATGTCCATGTGGTCATCGTTATGTTGGACAGGCAGTGAGAAAAGCTTTTGAAAGATGGGTGACATATGAATTCAACACACGCACACGGAACCATAAGTCACCAGTGGTTAGGCATTTTACTGATGATGGCCATACTATCTCACAAATTCGATTCATGATCCTTGAGGTTGTACACAAACCCATGTACAGAAAACTCAAAAACTGATCGATAAATCCAAGGAGTTAATAAAGAGCGCACGTTTTGCAAGAGAAACAATTTTTATTACATGCAAATACGTCCAGGAGTATAAGACAGCTCCATAGAACTAAAAACTGAAAGCTCACCCGACACACCCATTTCAGTTACAAGTTTAATAGCAGAAAACCACAAAATCTACATATCTAATCTTTATAAAATACATGTCAAACCCACATTTCCTATTGGATAACCCCTAGACAAAAATCTAAACACCTATATTTTACTGTCCCATTGGTCAATGACCTATCTGTGATAACTTGAATACTACTCCCTGTGAATGACCTAATTGGGCAGTCAGCAGAAAATACTTTGTTCTAATTGGCCAATTCTATTCAGGTAACCCGTTGCAACAATGGATTTTTCCTATTGGCCAGCACAACTTGAGATGACTTACAGTGTGCATGCCCCCTTACACGAACCAATTACGGAACTGATGTGAATCCTGTATTAACAAAATTGGCACAATATTATGTCCTCTTGAGACCAGGTAACGTGGCATATCCAAGCAGTTCTTTGACCTTGCAAATGTACTTTTTGGCAACACCTCTTGAGAGTCCCATCTGAAAACATGTTGCTTTCCTTGTGCACATCCATCCCTATATCTCTTGGGAACCAGGTGGCTTTCTAAAAACACAGCCGAGGCACTGCTCTTGCGGACACATTTCTCATATTTATTTGCTCTATTCAGATTGACACCTGCAGTTCCAATGAACCTGCCATTTCTCGATGGGGGCAGTATAACCACAACCTAGTTTAATATTCTAGCACTAGCTCAACACCACGCCTTGTTCTCACCAGACTGCCCTTTGCTCCTGCTGCAATAATTTAATCATCAGAATATAATGCATTATTTTCTCAGCTCCTGTGGACTGCTCGGCCTTGCACCATTAACTACTACCTGTGCAGTGCTTCCCCCTCCCTCCAGGGACCTTGCAGTAAGGGAGGCAAAGGTGGCCGACCTCCAAAAGGTGGGCGTGGTGGGCGCAATAGGGGATGTGGCCAGGATTTGCAGGGCGCCCCTAGACCCCCGTGTGTGGAGGACCAATCAGGGACACCCATGCCCCCTCCCCATGGTTGTGGAAAACGTAGCTGACACCATCCCATCTCAGCCCTTGTTGGACCGGCCCATTTTGGCACCTGAACCGGCACAGGATGACTTCCAGGTCAGCAAGACTAAGCCACGTGTGGCAGTGCAAGTTGCTGTCACCAGGCCACGTGGATCTGGGGTAGCAATGTCATCTGCTGCCCCAAGTAGGCAGGGTGGGGAGGCTGCAGGGGCAGCTGCGGCTCCATCCACCCCAGCTCTGAGTGTCCCAGCCGGGACAGTGTCGGTCCAGGTCCATCAAACCGACGTCACCCTGCAGCCAATGCCTGCACCAAGACATATGGTCATTGTGCATTCGCACACTTCTAGTACCTAGTCCACCTGCGCTTCTGCCCCTACTGACCAGAGCAGCGTAATCCACTCAGGATTCGCACCACCTTTGAAAAAGAAGAATATGGGTGCTCTTGCACTACAGGCCGAGACCCCAGACACGGCTACACACTCCGGCATGTCAAGGAAGCCTAGCTTTAATGACACCAAACTTGATGCACTTGTGACCTATGTGTCGGCACATAGCCATGAAATGGTGGTGACTGCAGGGTGCAAGTCCACACCTGGTCCACGTAGGGCACACTGGCAGACCATCACGGACCACATTAGTGCCCTTGGATTTGTGAGGCGCACAGCTGATGATTGCTACAAGCGGTGGAATGACCTGAAACGCAGAGCAAAGAACATGCTGGCTTCCAATCATGCCTCTACACTGGTGACTGGCGGTGGGTCTCCACCAGAGGACAATCAACTCACTGAACATGAGTCTGTTGCTTGAACTTTCGTCACAGAGGAACAGATCCAAGGTGTGGGAGACCTACCAGATTACGACTTATTGTCCGGTGAGTGCCCATGCATGTGTGTGTAATTCATGTGTATGTTGTTTGGGTGACGGGTTCTGATTGAGTGCCAGGTGAGGGTGTGTACTCCTGAGTAGTATGGGTCACCCATGTGCTTCCTCCAAAACATTCACCGGCCTTGGATTTGGGTATGACAGTATCCCTTATGCCCACAGTAGCCAATTAGCGCCACATTACTGCAGTTGCCCTTGAACTGTCATCTTGCAACAACATTGTTCTGAATTTTTCAGTGTTCATTCAGGCTAATTGTTTCAATTCTCCCATTTTTGCAAACATTTTTCAGCCCTAATGCCACATATGTGACATGCTTCTGTCATTGATTACACCCCACATTGGCCCACATTTGTTACCTTGTTATGTGAATGATTAGACCATTCAGGCTGATTGAGTATTGGCCTGCTCACATTTATTTTTGGGGCCTGTTTGAATGTGGAACATGATAGTTGTTTCCTGTCAAGTTTAAGTGACCAACCATTGATGTGTACATCTGCCTGCAATCACTGTATTATTGTACACTGGATGTGTGGCACATGCGTATTTTGTCACACTATTTAGCATTTTTCATCTCATCATGTCCATCTCACATGGATGGGTGACAGTACTCATTCACTGACATATGGCTGTACTTGTCAAATGTACCATGGCTAGGCTACATGCCATCTGTGTGCTGGCATGTGTCATGTATGTGTATTGGACATGCCACTCACAGGCTAATGTGTGATGCCAGTGCTACTCAGCATGCAGCAAATGTCTTGCTTTTCCATGTTGGTATCCTCAGTGTCTGCTTTTTGCCTCCGTTCCAACTCATTGACAGTGCATGCATGCCAGGGTTATTGTCATGTGGGACATGTGTAATTCATGTACTGGATCTCTGGCTTGTCAGGCCTATGTGTGTGCTATGGTGCTCATGCCTGTTTCCATTTGTTGTCTTTCATGTTTTTGCAGGTGATGACACACTTGATGCTGTTGAGGTTGAGGAGATGGTGCAGACCCAGGAGGAATCTCAGGCACGACCGGGCACCAGTGCAGGACGTGGTGTGGTGGTGGGTAAAAACCCAATCTTATTGCAGACCATACTGCCTAGGGGTGTCTCTGGTTGCACCTCCCCAGACCTCTATGATTCAGGTGCTGAATCGGATGATGAGACTTATGTGTTGTCGCAGGTGAGTGTTTCTGGCAGGGATTCTGTTCTGTCCAACCCACCTGCACCAGGGGTAGAACCCTCTATGGGGATGTCAGTGTTGGTAAGTCCGCCTTTGGCGGTTACGGATGCAGGGTCACACTCCACAACATCTGATCCTGTTCCTGTTCCTGTTCCTGGGCCAGCAGATCAGAGCGGGAATGTAGTCAAGCAGCTTCAGGCAGTGCCAGCACAGCAAGGTGCAGATCGCCTTGCCCCAAGAAGGTGTGGTGCCCACCGATGCGGTGGCCGTACGCCACCAGGCAATACTGTATGGGAAAACTCCATGTACGGTATAGCAGCACAACAGGGAGCATCAGTTGAAATGATGGCTCAGGCAATGGAGAGGATGGCCACTTCCATTCTCCCCCCTGAAAGGCAGATGGAGCAACAACAGCATGCAACAGACTCCATTTGCCAATCACACAGGGAAGACATGTTGGGATCCAACAGGGACCAACGGGCGGCACTGGAGACTCTGCAGGAAGCCATTTCTGTAGAGTCACAGTGCCACAGGGAAGCCGTGAGGTTAGAACTCCAGTTCCTCAGGCAGACTCTAAGTGAAATTGAGGCTTCCCGAAATTTAAGGTCAGACAGCAGCTGGAGCAGCTCACACGTTCGCTCTCAGCTGAGCTGCAGGCAACTCGGGAGGAGATCCGGGCATCACGCGAGGCCATGCGTGCATAAATGCAGGCAACCCGTGAGGTGCTTCATGGGGATCTCTGCACTATCATCCTCCAGAATCTGACCCGCATGCTTGCTGCCATGGAGGACCATACCAGGGCTTTGCGTGGGCTGCCTCCCATAGCACCACCACCTCCTGATGCAGAAGCAGAGGGGCAAGAGAGCGACAGCAGCAGTTCTCCCACAATAGCGTAGCCACGCAGGCCATGAGCCCATGTAGGTATTTTTTTTTCAGAACATCCACGCAGGTGGGTGTTGGTGTGCACCCTGTCCTCAAAACTCCTGGGTGGCCTCCCCCCCCTGACCTCCACATGGGCATTATGGGGATTTTTTTTTTTTACATTTTTTTTTTTACTGTGTGTTGCCTTGTGTGGCTCCCGTGGGCATCCACTGTGTATTCCAGCTGGGCACATGCAAGCTTGTCCTGTCTTTGGGTTAGATGCCTGGGTTCCTGAAACACACATCCCTCCTGCTTCCCTTTCCATGAGCTTGCAAAGGGTGTGACCAAGTGACAGTGATTTACACAGTGACATTGGGCTCCCATGAGCTGCGTGGGCAGTCTGTAGTCAAAACTGTGTGTACATTCCTAGTGGGGATTGTTGTTGTATTGAACACTGCATGGTGTATTGATATGTGCTTGTGCATCCATGTCTTCCTCCTTATTCACAGGTACCTTCTTCATGTCTTCACAAGGTTGTCTCCTTTGCAGATGCAGTTCATGTTGTATGTAGTACACTGACACATTTGCCTGACGTCAGCACTCTGCAGTTGGAAGGGGTGGATGTGCTGGTTTATTCAGGTTGTAAAACTTGCACTTCTTTGATTTGGTACTGTCATATTTTGGAAATGTTTCATCCTGTGTTGCTGTATTGTGTTGCTGGTAAGTATTTGGCCTTGTGTGCTGTTTGTTATTGATTACTGGGAGCATATTGTCTGTGGCCTGTTTCCATTTGGGACAGTGCACTTTGTGACACTTGTGTCATGTGTTGTGCATTCCTTTGTTTGCTTTCACATTGCATGACATGCCATGGTGTGTTGGGTAGCGGAGATGGGGAGGGGTTGGGTGACATGGCGCTGTTTTCATGTTCTATTTTGCAAGGGGGTAGTCATTCATGCAGCATAAATGTGTGTCTTTTTGTGACACAGCATTGGTTGGCTTTCAGTAGGTAGGGATGCACACAATGTAACACTTCCAGGTGACCAATCTCAGGCTGGTATGGTTGTGACAGTTGACTGTCCCTTATGTCATCATCATTGATTGTCCGCTGGTATGTGCCAGGGCTGTGTGTACTCCACAGGGGTGTGATTTTAGGTGAAATAATTAGCCACCAGCTGCGTACGGGCTGCCTCACCACGTGCCCTTTCCCCTCCCATGCACAGCGGCCGTGCATGTGGTTGGGAATGTGGTGGCACCACCATGTCCACCGGCAGGCACCTGCGGGTTGCAACGTTGTGCAGGACACATGCTGCTACTATGATCCTGCACACTACTGGGGGCGCGTATAGCAGCTGCTCACCCGAGCGGTCAAGGGAGCGAAAGCGTGACTTCAGCACTCCGAATGTGCACTCCACTATGCCTCGGGTTGCAATATGGGCTGTGTTATATCTTACCTCGGGTGGTGTGGTGGGGTTCCGAATTGGCGTCATCATGTGGGTGCTCATAGGGTAGGCACTGTCCCCTGGAGAGGTGATGATGGGTATCATTAGTGGGGTTGTAAGATTACTCAGTATCTAACATTCATGCATGTGCAGAGGCATTTATACTCACCAAGCAGTCATGTATCGCCATGCCGCTCAGCTTGTAGGTCCCGGTTTAGGGTTGATATTTTGAAAATGAAACTGTCATGGGTGGACCCTGGATAGTTGGCAAATACTGAGGTGATGATTCCCTTGGCATCACATACTACCTGCACGTTGATGGAATGCCAGTGCTTGCGGTTTCTATAAATGTGCTCAGTTGCCCTGGGAGAACGTAGAGCCACATGGGTGCAATGAATGGCACCTAGCACTTTGGGGAAGTGTGCCACCCCGTAAAAATCCTGGACAGCAGCCTGCCTTTCTGCAGGTGTTCTGGGAAGGTACATGTGCCTGCAGACTGATGGGCGTGCAGTCATGATGGCCAACACCGGGTGTAGGCAGCGTGACTGCGTGGCCTGTGACACCCCCCCACTATGGCACTTGTCCGCTGAAATGAACCAGTGGCCAAGAAGTGCAGTACATTGAGCACCTTTTCCAAAGGGCTCAGTGCTTGGGAGCACAGGGTGGGTGATGTGAGGTCATCCTCCCACTCACTCACCAGGTCGAGTATTATGTGAGGTGGAAACTTGTACCTCCCATACACCTGGTCATCAGGCATCCCAAAAAGGCTGGTCCTGGGTGTAAAAATTCTGGCCCTGACGATCCTCCTCCTGCGGTATCCCACGACCACTGCGGCAAGGAACGGTATATTCATCGTAGCGTCTGAGCTTGTTTGTTGTTTGCGCACACTTTTATACTGCGCGGGTACACGTACGCCTGCTTCCTGCTGGCGTAGCTTTTTTCCGGTTTAGCGCGTCTTTTTTGCCGCACGCATTTGCCCTGTTCGATTCCATGAATATGTGTTGTAGGCGCGCGTGTGGCATTCCGTGCATTTGCCTCCTGTACTTCCCCCGTAACGCCCACATGTTCTCCATTCCGCGTGTTACACCCCGTGTTCCGCCTACTTTTGTTGTGTGCGCCGCGCTAAGTGCGCTTTCGCTGTGTGCGTAGCACACGCCTTTTGATGACGTGTGCGCCGGCGTGCGCCACGCAGGATTTTAGCGCACATCCCAGAATTTACATGCGCACGGACTTCCATGAATCGATGTGCGCGGCTTTCGCACGCTTGCACTGCGATTTTTGCACTTGTGCTGCGATTCGCGCACTTTCGCACGCTTGCGCTGAGATTTTCGGCGCACATTAATTCCATGAATCGGCCTGTTAATCACTGTCCCTTCGGGCCGTTCTTTCATCTTTTCATCATTATTCTCTTACTTTCTCTCATCATATCTGCTTTTCAAGTGTTTTTTGTTGCAGATAATACATTTTGTTCTTATTTAGAACAAAGTTATCTATCAGATCAACTTCTATAATTGGCATTGGCCTTCTATTTTTAAGATATATCTCTGATTAATATATTGGTTATTGAGAAAATCTCAAAGGTATTAGAATGTAACCACTTTCTATTACACCACCTCATGGTAAACATTTCTGGAGCAATGTTGCCCTACATTAATGAATTGATAATTTAATTAGGAAGGGTTTTGCAGCAATATCTCTGTTGCTTCTGAAATGTTTCTCAAATGTATTTTGAGAATATTATTAATTCTACAGTGTATGCATTACTTAACAGATATTATGATTTGCTCCTGGTGAAGGGATTATTTTCTTGAAACTTGTTGAGACAACTGTACAATATAAAGAAGAGTTAAAGAAAAATATGATATCTCTTGGGATTATGTTGCACTATTGAAATGTATTCTTGGAATGTGGATCCTCAGGAGATCTGATAAACTGCAAAGTTCTCCACCAGTATATAGGTGTGCAGAGGACAGGTTTCTTCCATTGTTTGTATTGTTGTTGTTACAATCTTTGTGTCAGGAATGTTTACCTCACCTGCACCCAGGTTTCTGAAATACATTTGAGTGTGTATTAATTAGTACTAGTTGAAGGTGTGCACCTGAACACCCACCTGGTTTTACTGAATTGAAAGGAGCCATTTATAAGCAAATGGGTTTCTCTAGGAATCCCTGCTTGAAATGCCACACTCTGGCACAGCCCAGATAAGCCATAAAAATGTTAATCAGGCTAGACATTGAGCAATTCTCCTGAAAAGAGCCAAGGCAGACTCTGAACTCTGAGCTCGGCAGCATGGGCTGATCTACCTCAGAACTTACTTAACAAAAGCCTAGCCTTTGAAGTAAAGGGAATGGGGGGGAATCAAAAGAAGGCTAAAAGGTTTTGCTAGAAGGAGACACCTATGCTGTATTTGAATTGAGGGAATGAGGTCTGAGCTTTCCCAAACCAAATCTTCCAATATTTGGTGTTGTCACACTGTGGTAAAGAGAAGTTATGCCAACTTAAGGAAAGTGAAAGTTAGGCGTTCTGCCATGAATTAGAAATCTGGATTTTCAGATCTTTGGGAGCAATTTGGCAGCACACGTGACTCACTTCAATGGAGATTTGCTCTCACCTTGCTGCAAACGGGACTTGACTTGCCTTCCGGCAATAGATTGGTTGGCTTATTTCCAGGGGTGGACTGGCCCATAGGGAACTCTGGAGATTTCCCGGTGGGCCACTGCCCCCCAGGGCCTCTTTTGTTGGGTAACCTATTTTATTTCCATATGTTCTCATCGGAAAAGGGTTGTCCTTGCTGAAAATGCATAATATGGGGCCACTTTGAAAATTATCTCCAAGGCCTCTTCTGGTTCGCAGTCCACCCCTGCTTATTTCCATATGCAGAGGATTCAAATCAGCTGTGGATCCATATACGCCTGCCTTCCTACCTAGTGCCCAACATGCCCCTTAACCCTACCTCTTCCATTCCTATTTCCTCTAACTCACTCTTTAACTTCCAGAGGATGCACAGAAACAGTCACTGACTCGTCTGACTCTGCCAGCTGGCTTGTTGGCTCTTGCCCATTTAGTAGGACCACATCTGCGGGAATATTGAAGGGGGCCACATCAAAGAAATTAATAACTATAATGGAACTCAGTGCTATGCATGGTAAGTAACTGTGAATATAACCTGTGTCTCACTGCAGGAGACGGGGGCATGTGCAGTAGCAAAGCCAGTCCTTTGATCATCCAAGCCAATGTGAAGCGCTCCAGTCAACTGCACCTGAAACATATCGACTATGGTGAACAGATCAACTGAACATGATGGAGTTGTCTATGAGGTTCAATGCTGTTTTATTTTGTACAATAGGAAAAGGTAACTCCTAAAGGTTCTAAACAATAGGGATAGCATTTCTAAAATGTTTTGGGCAATTACTCAAAATAGTGAGAAGGGATTATCTAGGAATCCCTTGGTCCAACCAGGATTCCCTACACTCATTTTGTGTTCCAGGGATATAGAACCTGGTTGACTCATCTCACAGTCTAAGTTTACAGGTCCCAGCTGCTTCTTTGCTTCATGGTCTGTCTCGGGGTTATACCACCAAGCTTGCTTCTTGACTTCAGCTCCCAGCAGGAACTTCGTCCCTCTTACTCTAGGGTTCAAGCTAGTCTCATATGTGATCACCCTCTACCAGCTGTTTACCCATATGAGTCAGTATAAATACCTCAGACACACTCCTACCAGCAAGTAATTCTCCCCTTTTGCTAAGGGTACATTTTAGGCTCGGATATGATCTCCTTCAAACCATGGGTCACCCTCCTTGGCTTAGTTTTTGGTCAGGCTGTATTTTCATAACACACCAGCCATGGGTCAACTTCATGGTCCAAAGTTTATTTTGTCTCACTTAACATCTGTCCTCTTCCCAACCTAGTCTACAACAGGCTCTTTGATGCCTCTCCTTCTTGTGCTCTGGCCTCCACCAATAGGCTGGGAGGATAGCTCAGGGGGCAATGTGCTTGTTTTAGAAACAGGACAGTCCTTGGGCTAAGGCCTATAGAACAGAGTAATCTTGCCCCATAACCCTGTTCAGTGGATACTCTCTACCTGAAACCAGTCTCCAGCTTCTCTTTTCGTCCCTCTATTTGATTGATGCTGCACTGAGCAGCATGCTGGCATCACTGTTTCCTTGCATACTGATTAGTCATTTGTGACTTAATCAGGTATCGAGTTGGGGCCTGATATCTATTCTGAAATCACATTTATTTCATGTATTTTATTTTTTACATTTGTATAGCGCTCAGGCAGCCAGTGGGCACCGCAGCGCTGTTACTTGTGCAGAACGTGGTTACATTGGGAGTCACTCTGTGGGGATTTGAAGACCAGGGACTCCCACCCACTGTGTCAAATGCTACCAGCACGAGTTATATAGAGGATTCCTCAGAACCCTTCAATGAGCCATAGGTCACCCTATTCCAGAAGATCAGGGCCTAATGTTAGGGATATTCTGCGTTGCAGCCAATAGCATAAGAGAACTCATGATGTTACCCCTTTTTCCCCCTTTACTGACCTTCCCTATAAAAGAGTGATTTTTGAACCAGTCACCTCCCCTATAGAATCCAGACATGGGTGCGCATCTAAAGCATCAAGCAAGGATGTGTCCTTATGTCCAACCCTGGTCTTTGATCCTATCATGGCAAGACAGTTCACCACCTTCAAACCTGCACCTCCTGAGTTGGACATAGATGTAGGCACACATTTAGGATCCAATACTGGCACTCCAAGCCAGTCGGACGCATACATGCATCCCCCCTCTCTTTGCGATACTTAAACCAACACAAGCTACTAAATTAGCCTTCACACTGAAAGGGGTACATTCAAATGGAGTAGCTGTGGTTCAACATCAGACATCAAGTGTCCAGTTCCCACTGAGAAGCTACACACAGGCTAAACACTTACACCTGACCTCAAAGTAGTGGTGCACACTTTTAAAGGTTCGGTCACCGCCACACGCACTATTACTCGGTATTACCCAAACTGACCGTGGCCGAATTGACCGCGGCCGAATTGACCGTTTGTTTTGCGGCTGAATTGACCGAATTTATATATGTGGGGGGTGGGTTTGGGGTATTACATAATGTAGGTGTATTGGGCAGGGGACTGCGGGGGGTATATTTTAGCCAATTTCGGACACACAAAAAAAGGTCAATTCGGCCGCGGTCAGTTGTATTCGAGCAATTCATATACAACCCTATTACTCATCAGAATTACAGACAAGAGTGTAGAAATCAAAAACAATTTGAATCAGACAGAGCTAGATTGAGACTGGGAATAACCAATCAGTGACATTGGTTAAACAATATTGTAAATGGTAATTTATAAACCGCTTAATACCCAGAGTTTATAAGCGCTGAACCAGGGATCGAACGTGTGGTGCTCTGTGTCGTCTTGCATCGAAGACGAGCATGTGGCCCCTGAGCTATCCTCCTGAGACAATATGGATCATCAACCACCCTTCAAAAGGGCACAAGGCCCTGCATTAAGTTTCACAAACCCAGCTACCAACTGGAAAGCAGAGGTAGCGCAGGACAAGGGGAATAACCAGCACGCTGCAATAGATCATCCTCACAGACCCTGGCAGAGAGCAGAGATAGAGAAGGTGAAACGCCAAAGAGCTTGCTCAGGGATCTCACGCTCTGGCAGAGGTCAGACAGAAAATAGGGGAGACAGCCAAGAGCCTGTTGAAGTCCACATCTCAGATTCCAGTCACACAGGAGAACAAGAACCAGAGAGACTGTTGACGGGTATTTCCAAGATGCTCCAAAGAGTCCAAAGGGAGGGAGGAAACCTATAGCTGGTGGGTTTCAAAAAACACAGTCTGAAAAACACACAAGCAAGGGAGAATACAAAATGTTCTTATAGGAGTGTATTAGGTATTATCAGTATCAGTCCTGGAGGATGACCCAAAGCTAGAGAATAAAGATAGCTAAGTCACAGACTTATCACAAAGTATGGAGAAAGGACTAATTGCTGGTAGATGAGGTCAACATTTAAACAGGGGCACTAAAACCCTTAAACCTTGGCGTGAGAGATAATACGTGAGCTGGGTGTGATAACACTGAGAATGTGTTTCAAGATATCGAGGGTTGCTATACCCAATATCCTGTGGTTCAAGCTGGGTCTAAAACCTTGAGAATGTGGTTAAAGATATGTTACGATGCTATAACCCTTAGACTGTGATTCCAGAGCTAAGAAGCACGCTGGGAGTGATTATCCTGAGAATGTCTTTCAAGACATGACTGGGTGCTTTATTTCTTAGACTGTGATTCAAGAGCTAAGAAGCAAGCTGGGAGTGATAACCCTGAGCATTTGTTTCAAGACATGGCTAGGTGCTATAACCCCGAGACTGTAATTCCAGAGCTAAGAAGCAGGCTGGATGTGATAGCCTTCTGAATGTGTTTAAGAATGTGCTGGGTGCAATAACCATGACACTGACAGATGACGCAAGTGAAGACCCAAATGCAATATCCCTGGGGCATTACAGTACAAATAGAACATCTCGGAGGTCTAGGAACCACTTATATAGACCTTTGCACCACTTTGAGTCACCACATCCTGACTACCTACCCTTATTGTGTTTCAGTTGAAAACCCCAAGACAATTTCGGTGTTTCACTCATCCACCCTACTGAAGACTCCTGTGTGTTGTGTTGAACCCTTCATCAGACAACATTTGTCATATGAAGAACCTCAAAATGCTTCAACTAATCTCTGGCACTAAGGTCATGCGGATAGGTTATGGTATCAGTCTTCCAGAAACATCTAGCACCTTCATTAACAATCCACCAGGCCCCACTAGATCCTATGACAACCTTTGGCATGTGCTACGGCAGGAGTCACACATCGGCGCGGTCTCCTAGCAGATGGTTACCGTAGAGGCCTCCTTCATCATATCAGATCCCAGACTATTAAGTAGGTTGGTGGCAGCATGATATCTAAAATATATGCTTACTTAGAGTTCATGTGACTTGATTTTAAAGAACATGATTATCACCCGTTAGTGTCTTGCTGCTAGAAGTAAATACAGAGGTATTGCGATGCAGGCACAATAACAGGAGAGAAAGGCACAGACACATAACACACGCAGAGCGTTTTGCAAAGTCTATAGAACAAATGGACAAGATCATCAAATCCAATCGAAGAATAGAGTTCCTCCTAGTCGGGCAGAGAATGCTACAACCATCCAGAGGACTGCTCATGTCACATTGAACATTGTCGTCTGTGCTTTGTCAGCAGAAAATAAGTATGTTGACATTGTAGCCTAGGCATTAAGGAGCTCTATTAAGAAGCATCTTCAGGTTAGCCAGTGGAAGTCATGCACATATGATGAAATGACGCCGCTGTACCGCTTCATACATCAGGTTTGGTGACTAACAATTCAAGAGGACTAGGGGCTGTTCCCAGCTGGCAATATTGGCACTGAGCTGGCAGAACCAGTGTCTAGAAGATGGTTTTGAGGAATTGCCATCTGGCAAGGGTGCAAAGCCCTGACCTTTTTATTTTTATCAGTACATAAAATGATGCAGGAAATTCTATCTCCAAAAGGGTAATCTGCTAACCAGATTCTGCTTTTGTCAACTCTAGACAAAAGCAGAGTATGTATCTGTGACCTACTGCATCAGTGGCACAGAGCCGATTCCTGGGTCACAGCTGCCTATTTGACAGCTGCAGTGACAGTCAATTCCCTGCAGCACAGGGGCTGCATTTAAGATATTCACCCTTGTACCAAAACTATGAGTATCATAAATTACCAATGATGGAGACAGGATCATCTCCAAAATAAAGCATTGCTTGAGTTTAGACATAGTGCATGGCACTACGTATGATCATCACCACCACATGCCAATTGCTATTGCACATGTGTCAGCTCCTGTGAGTCCGCTCTACTGTGAATTGTGATGTGTATGCTGGTCAGCCGGGCGTGGCGTACCAAATGGCAGGACAGGAAGCTGAAGGGCCTGGTTTCCTCTTTGATCTGTTTGTGAGGGCAGGTAACATCCTCTGCTTAAAAGAGCTGTCCGGGGACTGTGCATCAAAAGAGCACACCCATTCAAAAGGAGTAGCCTCTCACCAGGTTGCTGCATCTCTAAATGCCTTTGTTCGTAGTGAGAAGGGAAGGGGGATGATTATGATAGGCAGGAAGGCTCGGGTCAATGGAAAGAGACTTCCACAATTACGTTTCTCCATGTCTCGCATTTTCCTGATCCCCTCCATTACCTCTGGAGCAAAGCACTTAGGTGTGACATCAGAGAGGCAAAGGTCAATCCATTTCCCAGCATGCATTGAACCACTTAGGCAAGAGATCTTTAGGCCAATCACCTGTGGATTTGTGCCTTTAAAGGAAGGGGCCTTCCACCCTTTCAACAGATTCTCTAAGTTCCTCTCAGATCCTTCATGGCTGCAGATACGCTCAAAAGAACTCATTGGACTTCCTTTGGGAAAGATGTAATTTCTCAAAGCGTTCAGTGTGAGGTGAAGAAGGAGCTGTCTAAGGCAGAAGGAAGATCTGTCCCCTACCCACTCCCAGGGCACATTGAGAGCGACCTCTGCTGTGGACCAGGACCTACCACTCTGCCCCAGAATCAACAAAAGCACACCCCGAACTGTTCCTGGGTCTGCCCTGACGTGCATCTTAGACAGCCATCATTCTACCACAGTGAGCGTACTCAACACCCGCTTGCTGATTGGGCCTACACGATCCAGCAAATCCAAATTGAGCTTGATCTGCTTGTGTCATCTGTCAACACAGGATCTGACTCTGTCAGCCCACCAAGAAATGAATCCAGATGTTGTTGACTATGAACTGCCTCCTCGCTCCTTTGGATCCTAGAGATGGCTAGGTCCTGATCACACCTGTTTTTCAACTTCAATATTCTTTGCTTTGGCTATTGATTTACCTACGAACCTGGGCACTATGCCCAGAGTGCTACTTCCCACAGTCTGTCGCATCTTCTCTGTTCTTCCAGCCCATGTAACCACAAAAGGTGAAGGAGGTACATTTCTTAGCGGTCCATATTTCACCTTTAATATTTTGTGTTTTGGTTTGTGGAAGTGTGAGGGCTGCGGGTCATTTTACCCCTACTCCTCCTTGTACTCCTCCAATTTGTCATATTGGTATGGGGAATGGTAATGGCCACAATAGTCAAAACAGCATAGCATTGATGGTATCATCAACATGACCGGGCTGTTCTGCTCCAATGGCCACCTCTCGACCCATTATCATGCTCAAACGACAGAGTCTGAGTTCTTGGCACCCTGGTCCGGAGTGCTTTCCCAGGCCCCATCGTGCTCCAAACCTTCACTCGACACCATTGATCCTCAGAACTGACTAGATGCTAATTGACTCTACAGGTCCACGACTGGCACGCTCCCGCCACGGAGCTGCTTGACCCCTTGCTCACCGACACCACTCGATTACACACCACAACTTCACATCCCAGCATCAGCTCCTCCTGCGCTCATCGTGCATCAGCGGGATAAAGCACATTATCATTTAAATTATATGAAAGTGGGTTATAGGAGCTGCTAATGGCCCGCAGCACAGTTTTGGGAACAAGCAAAAAGAGTAGGCTCATCATGTTGGCAAAGGACACTTAACAGACATACTTGTTCTGCTCCAGGGAGGCAATATTCTATTATAGCATTATTCCCTCAAAGGAATTAGTGTCACGATATGCTTTTAGAGAGATTCCTGTTCTATTGGGCCTCGACTGGGTGCAGAGTGCGTGTCTCCTTTTGTTAATTATTCTCCATTCCAATTACTGCCTTATAGAAAATGGGGTCTTAGGTTCACGTTTCCCTTTCTTGCATGCCTCTGTAGCTCTTGCTCCATAACCTAATTGTATCCATATTATTGTACCCTATTACTGTATCTCTGTAGAGTGCCTGTGTGTGTGTGAGAGAGTCTTGGCAGCTCTCTCACACACAGCGCACACTTATCAGACCTGGTAGATATGCAGAAATTGAAGACACGTATCAAGAATTTGATGAATACCAATTTTCTGAGCCGAGCTGCAGAAAGGACACTTAGTGAGGTCGCCCCACGTGCCATCAATGGTCTTAATTTACTTTTGCAAATTGGAATGAGCTGCACTGCCTTTCAGTGTGGTTTATCTGACAGTTCTGTGTTATCAGTAAATGCTGGGTTCTTACTGCGCATCCTACAGGCATAGATATACTTCCTCGTCTGTCGCTCCAGCATAGTGTCTTTATGCATCCCTTCTTACGCCGCTTGTTCTGAGAACAGCTTGGGATTAATGCGCATACGTATATTACGCACAATAAGCAGATCTCATGTAATGTTATTAGAATTTATACCGCTCACAGTTGCCGTTTCCATGGTCTCCGGGTACTCTGGCAGATCCGAAAGAGTGATTGGATTTGGTTAATAGGGAAATGCTAAATATCGGTGTTGATGTGTGCAGACTGAACGTATCCTACGCCCTATATGCGGGTGGGTATCTCTGTGCTTTGTGTCACGAGCAATGAGGGCATGGTACCAGAAAGGAAGCATTGTGTGCCCATGGTTCTTTGACCTGGGCTGTGATATGCAAGTTATAATTATAATTGTTCTTTTATCATATGATATGGCATTTATAACGCGCCTATACACAAGTGTTTCAAGGCGACACGAGGCAAGGGAGGGGGAACAGAGGGAAGACAGATAACGATCTTACTAGGGCAGGTGAACATTGAGAGTGCAGAGGACACGGGAAGGGGAAAAGTGCAGAGGGGAGGCAGAAGGGGCAGTGCAGTACATGGGATTGACCGTAAAAATAACTAGAATAAATAAAAGCAATAAGTAAAAGGTGCGGCCAGCTGGTGGAAAGTGCAAGGGTAAGTGCAGACATAAGGTGTCAAGTGCTGGCAGGGGGCTGTAGGGATACAGAAAACAGTCCTCAAGAGCGGGGGTTGCCAAGGAGGCTGTGCAGGTGTGCATGTGGCGTGGGACGGGACCTGGGTCCGAGGTCAGAGCGAAGCCAGGTGACCAGTGCAGTTTCAGTCAGGAGTTCAGCAGGGGAGAGGAGGAGAGAAAGCTGAAGCAAAGAGGAAGGTTTCCGGAACCAGAGATGGTTCTGCTCAAGTTTCAGGGAGGCAGGGAGGCTGTTGCAGAGGGAGGTCCCAGCTGAAGAAAGAGATCTACCACCAACTCGTTGCTTGGAAAAGCGACTGACCCTGAGGGAGATGGAGGCGGATGAGTCAAGAGATCGAGAAGGAAGGTATTTAGGAAGAGGAGTTGAAGATATTGAGGCCCCGGTCCCCAGAAGGCCTTATGGAAAATGCAGAGGGTTTTGAACTTAATCCTCACAGCCACTGGGAGCCAATGCAGAGATTTCAATCCTGGAGAGATATGATCCCTGGGCTTGAGGCCAAGGACAAGCCTCGCAGTCCTATTCTGGGTGAGTTGCAGAGGGCGGAGAGTAGAATCAGGCAGATTTAGAAAGAGGCCGTTGCAGTAGTCCAGCCTGGAGAGAACCAGGACTCTGGAGACAGTGAGCTTCTGGGGGAAGGAGAGGAAAGGAAGAATACCTCTGATGAGGTGCAACTGGTAGTGTGACTTCTTAGAGACATCAGAGATGTGAGGAGAGAAGGAGAGTGTGGAGTCGAAGATGACCCCGAGGTTTTTAGCCTCACAGGTGGGAGCAGGATGAGGGCCAAGGGAGACTGTCCAAATAGTGGCAGGAAAGGAGAGAGCGGGTGTGCCGATGAGCAGAATCTAGGTCTTACTGGCATTAAGGCAGAGATCATCGGTGGCAATCTGTTCTCTCTTTTCAAACCCAGAACAGTAGATGTTTTTGCCTATGATTCGAAGGGCGGAATTTAACTCTCTCTTTTTTTGTGGCAATCCTTGGGTCATACCGATGACATGGTCTAGGGGGGTCCCTTTGGGTAAAATAACCTGTTTAAGTGGCCTATTTACCATCAACATTTGTCCAACCGTTGATACTACCAAATCCTTTATCTGACTCCCACTCTCCAGACTTTCATGGCCTCTTAGTTGGGCATTCCATTTTTTTATCCCCTTAGGGTTACCCACCTGCCCGCCCATCAGCCTAACTCTAGTTATTTCTGTAAGCTTTTCCATGCACATTATCAGCATTACATGATCACTAGCATCAGTTACTCTGGTCTCCAATAGCGGGTATAACTTACTCACAGATGAATTAATAAAGACACAATCTTTTCGAGTACTGATCCTTCCATTTGACCATGTGAATGAATTTGGGGCCGAGCTTGCCTCCATAGGCACAAGATCAAACTCGTCCAAAGCTCTCTGCCATTCCCCTGCCCTCACCCTCCCTTTCCTTCTGTTGCTAAGAACCCTTCCTACTCCTCCTCTTTGAACTGATGCACAATGCACATTAAAATCCCCAACCACGAACACCATAGCACTAGGATGATTGACCATCCATGGTCTCAATGATTCTGCCATAATTCCACGTGAGTCAGTCCCCCAGGTGGGTCGTAGAGTGTTGCAACCAAAATCGGCGGACAAGCCTTTACAGGATTTTTCAGGATGGCTGCCAGAAAGTTAGGATTTGTAGGGCCCTGAATAAATTCAACCAGATTGAAGGGTGCCCGAGCCCTGATGCACAGGCCTCCCTTGGGTCTGCCTAGCATAGGGGCTTTGCTAACCGAAAGATCAATGTGTAACCGTCCATCATAAATGGTTCACAAAGCCATGTCTCTTGGAGACAAAAACATGCCACAGTTCTTAAAGTAAACAATGATGCTGGATTGCGAAGAGAGGATCCATGGCCTCTTGAGTTCCAGGATAAAATCGAAAACCAGGTTGAACCGGGCGTCTTGACCTGTCACTATATTTGGGAAGGAATATCTGCCCATATTCTCCTCAGCGCAGAATTATCTTCCCCTTTCTTATAGGCAGCATACTGGATCACCAGTTCTCTTACCTTCAGATCCCCCGTTTTAAGCCCTTATGGCAGGAAGACCCACATTTCAAAGCCCAACTGACTTAGGGCCCCCACATTTTTACAGATTTTCTCCACCACAACAGGTGAAACACAGATTACCACTGCCCAGTTGACTAGACTATCCAATTTAGGCAGTTCAATTCGTATTGGTCCTTAGTCGTGATCAAGGCTAAATCCGGGTATCATATGGAGTAACTCCAATAGCCATGATCTATAAAAAAAAGGGCTAGATGGCGTCATGTTTTTCTCTGTGTACTTTATGGGAATCAAGTCATCATACCAAGCTGGGTCACTCCACTCTGTCTCCTTGATCTTGGGCAAAGGTCTTAGCTGTTTGACTCGGTCTGCCCAGGTTACAGAGATCACCTTCTCCGGATGATCTGCAACTTGGGATGTCGGTCCATTTGCCAACTCTCTATTTGGTACCACATGGGAATTAACCACCTTCGAGATTTTCCTCTGAACATCCCACCTGGTGTTCAGACGATCTGCAGTCTTCCTGCTGTTTACTGGTGGGCCAAGGACTCAAATCATCCTCGACCAAACCTCCAGGCCCACAATTACGTTTTTTTAGGGGGTGGGGTTGCAGTTTT
Source organism: Ambystoma mexicanum (assembly GCF_040938575.1). Classification (NCBI taxonomy): domain Eukaryota; kingdom Metazoa; phylum Chordata; class Amphibia; order Caudata; family Ambystomatidae; genus Ambystoma; species Ambystoma mexicanum. The sequence goes on from NC_090926.1 coordinate 1,191,740,357, forward strand.
TGTGACCCAGCCATCCATTGAGCCCTTAAGAAGGACCTGTTGAAACTGTTAGTAAGGAAGGCTCCTTTTCCTCTAATTTGTTGATTCTGCTTCGATTTAACATCCAGCTTTGCCACGTTTGCCGATCTACTAATGATTCTATCATGCTTGGAGAACCTTTTTATGCGCCTTAACTTTCTAGGTGGTGGTTCAGGTGCGTTAAGCATAGACAATTCTGCACAGATAGATTCCATTGCTCTACTGTCTGACTCCGCCACCACATAGGCACTTTCTTGGACTATCGCTTTCTTCCTAGGTGAAGACGTGGCCCTTATTATATGATTCACCTTTTGGCTTATCAGATCCTCAAGACCGGGCCTTTAGTTTTTTTTAAAAAGAGTGACAGTTCATCTCTTGTGGATTTTTGTTGCTCAGCCATCCTGGCACAAAGCTGGAAATTAGCTTCAATTTTTGCTTCAAGGGAGTCCAAATCTTTGTTCTTGCAATGAGACCGGCTCCTCTCTCTTATAGGATTTATATCTCCCTCTCCGCTCTCGCTACTATCCTCCTCGTCCTCACTTCCCCAGGAGCAGATTCGGACGAAGTCATGAAATTCTCCAAATTTGGCATGTGCAAGAGGTTGGAGGACATCAGATTGTCTGCCTCGAAATCAGCCGGGGCCATGTAATTCCTTTTGGCAACACAACAAAGATTCAGCAAAGACCCATTGTTGTCACTGGATATTATTGAGTCTTGCTCCAAAATTTTACTCAAGGGCTGGTTAGCTGCACACCAGGGGGTTCTCTGCACCAGCAATAATCAGGCTTTAGAGCATCCCACAGCACTGAAACATCTATGCTAGACTTGCAGAATCAGATGTTGACTATGCTGGACGATAACAAATTGGGGATGCTGATGCTTTTAGACCTTAGTGCAGCGTTTGATTTGGTGGATCACCACCTTCTCATCAAGGCGCTTAGGGAGAACGTTGGTTGCTCGGAGGGAGCTATCGATTGGCTCCTATCCTTTCTTTCCAAACGCCAAGCGAGAGTACATTGGGGTAGCAGTTTCTCCGACCCATGTGACATCATATTCGGAGTGCCTCAAGGGGCTAGCTTATCCCCAATGCTTTTCAACATATATATGCGCACTTTGTGCAGCCTTCTGGTGAAAGCCCGAGTGTCATTTACAAATTACGCAGATGACACCCAACTCATATTGGAGTTGGGGGTAGGAATCATGCCACGGACAGTGAAGTGCTCACCAAGGTTTACAAGTTAATTGACGACTAGATGCAGGCAAACTGGATGTGCCTGAACGACTCTAAAACCGAATTGATGTTGTTTGGCTCCAGTCGTCAGTTGGAAAAACTAGAGGCAGAGTACAACTTTTTTCAAATTAAAAACGCCATTATCCAGGTGGTTCCCAAGGTGAAGACTCTGGGTATGATGGTCGATTCAGTCGTCGACTCTCACGCCCAGACTAACTTCCTCCAAAAAAACTCAGCATACTATCTCAGGCTTATGAAAGCAATCAAACCACTGCTTAATGAAGTAAACAGGGCAACGATAGCCAGAGCCATTATTCTCTCACGGCTCGACTATGGGAACGCCCTGTTGTTGGGGGCCGCATTCAAGGATCTATCTAGTTGTCAGGTGATCCAGAACAACGTGGTCAGATTAGATAAAAATCTGAAAAGGAAAGACCATGTTACTGAAGAGAGGCTTGCTCTGCACTGGCTCAGAGTAGAAGAGCGCATCAAGTTCAAAGCTCTCTGCCTGGTACACAAGTGCCTTTATGGCACAGCGCCTGCCTACTTGAAAACACAAATAGTGCCCTACAACCCCAGCAGAAACCTACGCTCGGGTGGAAAATGCCTCCTGCACGTGCCCAAGTTTAAGCTAAAAACAGGGCTGGGCAGATCCTTTCTTGTGCTGGCTCCTAAACTGTGGAACAGCGTCCCTGAATCCCTTAGGTCTGAAGACTGTTCTTCAAATGGCATTTCTAGTATTATGGGGAAAAACTAACATGAGTGAGTTGTTTTTACTTATTTATTTTATTGTTTTGTTATAATGCACCTAGTACCGTACCTGAGTTTGGTTTCTAAGCACGGATCCAGGATTCGAACCTCTGTTTTTCTGCGTGGTCTTTCTTCCAAGGCCAGCGCATTGCCCAGGTGCTATCCTCCAATCACAAACGCTGTTTTACATTAACAATATTGCATTAAAGTGCAAACCCAACACAAGTGTATGCTTACAGGGGAAGTACTGGCATTATAGAACAAAGCGAACATCAGTGTGTTTTTTACAGTTGGAGTTATTTTATTTTTGTCCAAAAAGAAGGAACAACCATAATTACAAATACTTGTTTTGTTGGACAAAGTCATCATGGGTGCGTTCGTCCAACTGAGGTACTGGCATAATTAGCCAATACAAACAAGTTCTTACAGTGGACATGCAGGCATATAATGTGGAGGACCTTCCAAATGTTGCAATTTTTGGTTGGCGGTTTCAATGAAAGGTTTAAGAGACCTTATTTCTCACAGTATGGTATCAATTGCATGTTCCACAGGTGGCTACAGTGGGAGTCGGGGGTCGCTTTTCAGCCTTTCATTGGCAGTAGAACCTGCCTGTGTTTCCAATAGGATAAGGGTAGCTTTTGAATATTATTCCCTGAAGTCATGCTGAAGTGACATGAAGCAAAACATGTCAAAGACTGCATATTAGCAGCCCAAAGAGAGTCAAATTGTAGAGCAGATAGCAAGCACTTCTAAGAGTGATATGTTCTTAGAATGTGATATTACAACTATACAACGCTTCAAATAACCTTGTTATCATGAAGATCTTATCCAGAAAATACATCACAAAATGCTCTTGTGTACTGGTGTGTACCTGCCATCTTTGGGATTCTTTCATGTGTTACCCTACAGACCAGATGGCATCTCGGGAGGATAGCCCAGGGGCAACTTGCTCACCTTGGTAGCAAGATGACACGGAGCAACACAGGTTCAATCCCCGGGTCCACGCTTAGAAACCTCTGGGTATTCAGCACGTTATAAATAACCTATCATATCATAAATAAAATGGTATGCTATCCTGAAAAACTGGATTGAACTGAAAATGCACAATTTTAAACCATTAAATAGATCCTCAGTGCAGAGCCCTGAGACCCACTTGCATTGTGCTACCCGGGTGTGCCTGGTAAGCAGAAGGCAGCTAAGTTAAAGCTCTAAATATCACTTAAAGGCAACCCGGCAGTTCATCCCATCGTGCATGGCACTGACAGTTTTGTTATCTACTTGCCGAGCTAATGATTTCTAGAACACTTGTCAAAATCTTCTCTTTATATTTATTTACTTTTCAAGTGATTTTTTGCCTCATTATATCAGCACCTCGCTTTTGATAACATATTTTTAACTACTTTTTCTGTATCACCTGCCTTTCGAAAAGGAGTTCTGCAGGATCATGATGACTCTGTTAAAAATATGTGAAGCTACTTATGTGACAAAAAGTAGTACAATTATTATCATGAAGTTTGTACTGAATGCCACCCTGCTTTTATCTATGCATTTGTGTAATTGTGAGTTTTATAATGAGCTAACTTGCAGGGTTCCTGCTTCGAACCATATGGGAAAAACGGTGGGTGGTCATAATTTCGAAAAAAAAATGTCGACAGACAAAAATGTCGACAAAAAAATGTCGAAAAAAAAAATGTCAACTTTCGTTTTTTTAAATTATATATTTATTTTAGGGGTTCGGGAGTTAAAAAAAAGGGAGAAATTTAAAAAAAAATTTAAAAACGGGGGGTGGGGGGGACCCCCCCATTTAAAAAAAAATGCATTGATAAAAAAAGTCGTCATTTTGTTTTTCGAGATTTTTTTTTCGATATTTTGACGTTCGACATTTTTGTTGTCGAAATTATGACTATAAACCGGGAAAAACAAAACAGACATTGGGTACAATACAGAGGTGTGTCATATATACATGGCAGCATGGGAGGCAGTTACACCCCAAAGTAGTCTGCTTTGTTACAGTCGGTATCAAAGAGCTGAGTTGAAAGTTGGGTCACAAGGCATGGGTTACACTTTTGCTAAGGCACCATGAAGCACAGACATGCTGGTGCTGGCAGGTTATTCATATTACAAACAACATAACACAAGTGGATGTAGGAACAAATCAGGCAACTTTTCCCAGAAACAAGGCAGGCGAATTTGTGGTTAATGGGTAATCGATAAGAATGGCCAAAGGGGGACAGTGCTAGTCATACGGTATAAGGGCGGGAGAGTCAAGTATAGGAGTAAGTTAGGGTTGGGAAGGTTACTTGGTGAGTTTACACCAGCATGTCTCAGTTAGATCTTCCGCAGATTTGCAGAGGTACCATGTCGGGCCGTGTTAAAGTTTAACTTTGCCACTTTAGGGCATAACCGATGTTGAATTTTTTGTCAAGCCTACAACAAACGAACCCCAATTGCCTTTTTGTTCCAATAGAACAAGGATTATTGGAAACCCTTATGGACACTTCATAGATGCATCTTTTCAGTGTTTGAGCACAAACTGCCCCTTAATGCCTGGGAGACTCTGGCAGCCCACATGGATGCATCGATATCAGGATGCTATCAAAGGTCCCATAACAGTATGACTAATTCTGTATAGTATTAACTCTAGTACACGACGATCCTAGAAAAGGTCCATACATTCTATATAGAAACCATGTTTTGCAGAATACCTTACAAATGGCTGCTGAGAAATATACATTTGACGTCCAAAGACCAACGGTCTAGTGTTTCTCAAGATGGACGCCAAGAAACGGTCATGTGAGCTGGTACGTGGCAGACCAGAATGCATAAAACAGAAAGTGAGACAGGATGTCGATGTCTTCTTGCAAACTGTTTTTGCTGTGGAGATCCACCAGCCCTCTCTTCACCCTTTCCAGTCAGGTTAGGTCATTAATCAGGTAAAGAAGACCGGGTGGTTATGTTCTTCCTTGTTTTTTGTGTATTTCAGTTCATGTTTGTGGCGCACTGATCACCAGAGTCTTTGATTGATGTGTGCTTCTACTGCATCTAGCAGTCGTTATATAAGAACATCCCTCTTTTGTTCACAAGCTGGACATGGTCATATCCTTCCTCTGTTAGTCTACTGATATTATTGAATACAAGCAGTGGGACATGTGCAATAGGGGTACGTGCCCTAGTCCTTAATTACGGATTCTTGCTCACCTTGAAAGAGTCCATCCTGTGAAATTAACAGGACTTTCCCCTTCCGAGATCTTGTACAGCCCCTTCCGTTTTCTATCCTTTAAATTGTTACTCAGGAAGGGAACTATCACCACACTAATTGACTCTCTGTTGTCACACTGTCCAGCTCATGAGTTGGTGATCCAGATTGGGGAATAAAAAAGGGACGCAACCATTAAGTCACCCCTGGCCTGTGTAATCGGAGGCTTGTGAATGGAAGATAGCACAGGGGCAACGTACTGGTCTTGGGAGCAAGTCCACACAGAGCAGCAGAAGTTTGAATGCCGGATCCGCGCTTATAAACCGAACTCAGGTACGGTATTAGGCGCTTTATAAAAAATCAATAAAATCAATAAATCCTTCACCTCCTTGTCAAGTATAGCAGGATGGGGGAAGGATTCCATAGTGGCAGTGTTAGATACTATTCCATGGTTCCTAAAGACACTTGCTGCACCTAAAGGCCGGAGGACCCGACACTTCCAGAGTCAAGAATAAACAGAGGTGGAACAAAAATGCACGGCATCGATGCAGAACCTTTTCTTCTTAATAAAAGATCACCTGATTCCTCCACCATCATGTGTGTCTTCCATGTCACCTTTAACAGTCCCCTTGATCCCGGACCAGATAGACAATTGTGAAGACTAAACTTGTGGGGATGAAGGTTAGCCACATATCTACAATAACATTGAGCTCTGTATGTATCACTACTCTGATGGGCAGATATTGCAGGTGTCGCTAAGCCAGGGTTGTCCAAATCCAGGCCTCGAGTGCTGAAAACATGTCATATTTTCAGGATATCCCTCATTAATATTCATGAGATAAACTTGCATAAAATAATTTTAAATGTATGCAATTATTTTCTCATGGATATTAATGAGGGATATCCTGAATACCTGTCAGGATTCCAGCCACCAAGGCTTGGAGTTGGACAACCCTGCTCTAAACAGATGTTTCAGACATCTCTGGTGATCACTGGGACTTCCAGATGGTGCTTATCACAAAGGACACTATGTTCGGGGATGGTTTAAAGAAAGGTTACTATTCTATGAAAAGAATGAGTGCCGTGAAACATGTTGGCAGCAATTCTGTTAATGATTACGGTAATCGGCTTTGAACACGAAGATCCTTGCGATTGTGCCAAACCCAACTGGGGATTCAGCAGATGCTACAGTGTCTTCCTTTTTCAAGTACATCATAATGTGTGGGCCACATGGATGATCATGTTACATGGATAAAGTCAGAAGCATAGATCGACAAGTAGAAGGAGTTTACTCTCCAAGCAAGAAATACTTCCAGCCATAAGGTGTTTGCCCCTCCAGCTGGTAGTAGCTGCAGTGGTACAGACTAAAGGCCTTCTCACCAGAAAGACCTGAAGCGGGTGAGCGCGCATGCAGCCATTGCTAAGCATGCAAGGAGATCTCAAAAGACATGTAGCTGCTCAACATTCAGCAGAATGATCCTGCTCTTTGGTTTGCCAGTTCACAGCCAAGCGCTGCTTCAAGAAGAGGAGACAAAGTACAGCAACCAGACGAGTCAGCTCAGATGGTTTGAGTGCTTGGACAAAGCCAGATAGAAGTTACTCGCTCTTCTAAGCGGGAGAATATACCAACATATGCCTATTCTTCACACAACACAAGTAATCATCAGAGTGTTGTCTCTTCAACAGATCTGAGTGAATTTTACATGGTGCAATTGGATTTGTGTCGTAGATCTTCAAGGTGCACCATTTCACATCCCCATCACCCCTAAACATCAGGAGTTGCTTTACGACACCCTAAACCCAGCTCCAAGCTCTGGAATGCAGAATGGTGCTGTTGCTCCCTCTGAAAAAACAAACAATATGTTTTACCTGTATCTGGACAATTGACTGATCAAAGCAAGCTTCTGTCAGAAAGCTTGGCAAGTTTTTCAGACCTTCTTGAAGGCGCTCAGTCAGCTATGCCTGTAGATGAGCCAAGTCAGTGCCTCACCCAGTCTCAGGTCCCCCTGCTCAAGAAAGGGCAGCACATATCTGGGAGATGTCTGCCATCACATCTTCAGAGGTAATGGAGGAGGAAGGATAGGGGAAGAAAGATGGAGATAATGAGTCAGGAACAAAGAGGGGTAGAGAGGAAGAGAGAGAGTGTTAAGTGACCCTCATCAACACTCATACACCAGGGAGAGAGAGCAAGAGAAAGAGAGGGATGCAAGGAGCAATGCAGCTCGGGAGGAAGAGGGAAGGAGTGAGAGCCAGAGAGGGAGAAATATAAAATGGAGACCCCCCCAGCCCTCCTCAAGACGGGCTGCGTAGTGACAGAGGCAATGGGAGTTCGAGACTAGTGTGAGAAAGGAGACAGAGAGGGAGTGTTTGGGAGAGACAGACTTGGAGAAAGAAACATTAAGAGACAAAGCGAGAGAAAAGAGATAAAGTCAGAGGTACACAGAAAGAGACATACAGAGACAGGTAGGATGAGAGAGAGAGGTAGGAAAAGGCAATACGACAGAGATAGACAGAGCAAGAGAGAGAGAGAGAGAGACACATGCACACCTAGGTAGAGATAGAGAGAGAAAGAGAGAGAGAGAGAGAGAGAGAGAGAGAGCAACATAGAGAGAGAGATACAGAAGCAGAGACACACACAGATAGCACCTCACCCAGCACTCATCACAACTCTCTTCTCTACGCTGGTGCTCAGAAACCTAGACTCCAGTCTACTCTACTCCTTGTACTTCCCCTGTACTCTTTTGCTCCCCTCAACAATCTTCTCCACACTCCCTATGCAACCTTCCTTGATAATATCCCTCGCCATCACTCTAGCATCCCACCGAATGTCCCTCTAGGCAGAACTACTCCCTCTTCAAGCTTCTACTCCTTGTCTTTAAATCATGTATTGTCCTTGCCCTCCACTACATTAAAGGCTACATTTCTCCTTCTCTACTGTCCTTCTGGAAATGTGCAATCTACATCTCTCTGCAACCTACCGGCCCCTGTCCCCACAAAAGCTTTGAACCTCGCTCCCTCTCACTCTAGCCCCTCTTGACTGGAATGCTCTTCCCCTGACATCAAACAATGCAATCAGTGGAGCTGTTCAAGACTAGACCCAATCTCCCCTTGCTAGGCAAACAAAGGGGCTCTGTAAGAGGATTGAATTCAACACTACAGCTAAATCAATGCCTAGTCTGGGATACTGAATGGAAACCATTATTGATATATCTTTATGTCCAGTTCATGCGTTCCGGATGACTACCCCTATATAACACCCCTCTCTTGGAATCCCCCTGACCCCACTGAGCCAAGAAGTAGTTCTGTTTTTGCAAGTTTAAAAGGTTTATTTGATAATTTAAACAATAGATATATATGTCACACTTTATAATAAATTAATAATTGAATATCACACTTAATCTGAGCAGTAATCAATAATGGATAGTCTGTCACTAGCACACTTTTTTATAATCAATGATGAGTGGTTATAGGATGGATATGATAGCAACAATACTTTTATGGTTTCAAATGGATGCAATGTGGAATGAAATGCAGTAAAATAACTTGACAGGATTTCAGCAAAAGACAATGTAATCACTTTCTTGGACAATTCACCCCCCCCCCCTTAATGCAATGTAAGGAGATGAATAGAATGGGACTCAGTTCTTAGGAATGCAATCAAAATAGAATTCAGTTCAATTCCCCACCAGCAGCTTATACAACAGATAGGAGTTTTGAAACACAGGCAAAATGCTTTGAATATGGTGACAATGCAGTGAGAAATATGCTGAAAATGGTTTTAATTCCCTTTAGGAGGTTCAGGGTGAGTGAAATATACTTGGGATGAGTTCAGGCTCACTTTAGCAAGGATCTAGGAGTAACTAGCAGGTTAAACACATTTTTGGCAAAGGAAAGCAATGAAGCTGCTGTTTTCACACGTGGCTGGATTTTTAACCAAATTGCAAATCACGGTAAAATTCGCGAGTGCGAGAATCGTGATTACGGCGAAAGTATACGGAGCTTGTTGAAAAGCTGAGATTCTAAGCTTTCAGAGGAAAGTTAAACCAAGTTCCTATCCCAAACAACAGGTTACAGCTTGCAGCTAGAAAATGACAAGTGACAGCTTTGCAAATGACAGGTGACAGTTAGGAGGCAGTTCTTGTTAGAATAAAATAGATTGAATTATATTATTTTAACTAAGAGACTGGTTCTGCACAGTTCTGCTAGGTACTCACAATATATTTAGAAATAGGCCTCGCCACAGATCTGGTCAACAGGTTTTCTTCACTCGCCACGGACGGTTTCTGCGCACAGCGTCTGGGTCAGCTCTACTCTGCTGGTCTGGTCTGGGTCTCTGGTTCTGATCAGGTCTGTGGGTCCGGATACAGCGGTCTCCGGTTCAGCTGGTCTCTCTCTGGATACAACACTGCTCCCTGGCAAATGGCCAGAGTTCTTGCAAAGGATTCAAACAGCTCCCCTGGCTGTGAATAGTGGCAATGATTTGAGGCCTGCTAAAGAGGGATTTAGCTTGTAGTTGACCTCTTTGCTACAAATTCTGAAGTAAAGTCTTGGTCTCTGAAGGTGGATAGATTGAAGTCTCTATGTTGGCTCTCTGGAGGTTGATGGAGGTAAAGTATGGATTTTCCCGGCAGAGCGTCCTGCAGAAGATGGAATAGAATGTCCCTATCTGTCCTGACTGTCTGCTTTTATGTGTTTTGAAAGTGGGTGGAGAGGCTAGCTTTCTAGGCCCTACCCCTCTCCACTTGTCATTGGCCACTTCCTCCTCTTCCCCTTGATTGGGGGAATGAAATGAAGTGTCATTATGATGAGGTCTGTTTATGATACAGAGAACCCACCCCTGTCAACTTTACACACAATCTATATCTGATCCAAATACATACTTCCCCGATAGACAGTTGTTTGAAATTACATACACACATCATGCATTTACTGATGGTAGCCCCTGCTCCAATTCTGTCATTTCTAGGAGCTTGGGTTCAAAAATGGCAACATATTTCACTTTTTGGTCGGGTAACCAATATTGTATTTGTCCCCGCATTTACACAAATGTTCGCAAAGCATGCAGGCATTAATTGATGAAGTATCAGACTTTTCACAGGCAGACATTTTAAGTAATACCCTCTTAACTGCTAGTTTGCCCCCAGATCATACCACCGGTTCTAAAAACCTCTTAAAATGTGGGCAGAAAAATCACAAGAATTATGGTATCATTTAAATAATTATGACAAATCCGTACTATGAGTTATACATCTTTTTCTAAAACCATATTCTGGCTACAGGGGTGTGTCTTTTCAGGTCACATGGTACAGAAACCAGTCTTTCCACTTTCTTCAAGCTCAGCCTCTGTCTCCAGTTTCTCCCCCTCCCAGTTTCTGCCAAGAGGAAGCCACTTTTATGACCCCTGCAATAAACCATCTGCCTGGGTGAAGGGGGTTGCATTGTTCAGAGGAAGCCATTTTTACGACACCCCCAATAAACCATGTGCTTGGGTCCTAGAAGGCCCATTGTTCAAGCTCCTGCAGTCTGTAGGGGCTCCCCTTAATTCAATTATCAGAGAGATGGCATATCCTTAGTGTGGCCAGCAGGAAACAGCCAGGCCTGGGAAGTTACTGTGAATCAAGTTTCACTCCTGATGGGGGTAGTTGCCAGGCAAAATTGGAATCTCTTTAAGCCAGTTTTTAGCTACATGTCATTTCTGTTCCCAGTTTAAATCAAACATACAATTTTTACACATGCAGCTACAATGCTGATTCTAAGTGCAAAACTATGACATTTCAACAGTTACAGACTATGTGACACTCAAAAGTAGGTCACTCATTTACTTTAACATTTGGATTTTTAGTGTCTGTAGTTCAGTTTAACTTAAAACTGCTGACTTCATAGCTCAGCTATTTCTGTTATAAACATCATCTTCCCGGATTCTGTAAGCACACAAAACTGCATTCTTCCAAATGTCTGCTGGTGTTCAGTGAAAGTTTTTGAATATCCTGCAATGTTTAAAATGGGCATTTGAAGCTTGCATTCAAGGAAACATAGGGTGGTTTTAAAGCGCTTCGAAGCTAACCGGCGCTGCTGTTTTCCCTTTGGCAACCCATTTTACTCATGGCACCCCTGGCCCATCACGCTCGCACTGGTGGGTGGTAAGTCAGGTGACCATTTTAATGTGCGCAACAACTGCGCGGTTTTCCTGGATTCTGGCGCAAATGTGTGCTTTTCGCCATCTTGGATTTCCAGGGCCCACAGCACCAAATGTTGTAGCATAATAGTCCAAACGTGGGTCAGAACACCCAACAGCTCCCAGTGATTTCCTCAATAGTCAGCGTTCCCCATTACCGATACATATGCATCCAGAACAATCACATCAATAAATATTGGCCTTAGTCCTACAATCTCAGACTTATTTTCCTCTAGTCTTTGACCCTGTTTATGTTCTTAGCTGTACCCTTGCAAATATGCAGTGAGTCCACCTAGGGACCGCCTCTGCTATTTATACCTCTTCCTATGTGTGGCCTTTATGAGAGAAATGGCTTCCTAGCGGCAAATAAATGCACATACATACATGTATAAAGTATGGAGAGAAAGAGAGAGACCGAGATAAACAGACACAGAACCCGACAGAGACATATAGACAGAAACACACGTGCAGACAGAGGAGAGAATGAGAGACACTAAGATAGACAGGCAGAGAGCGATTAATACGGAGAGAGACATAGAGCAGCAGAGAGAACGAGAGAGAGATTTAAAGAGCGACTAATGGAAGGTGGCAAGAGAGAGAGAGATCTACATAGAGATAGATAGAGAGAGACATACAGACACACACACAGAAACAGAGAGAAAGGTATAGGGAAAGGTAGAGAGGGTGAGAGAAGCAAAGCCAGAAAGAGTGAGAGAGAAACAGAATCACATACAGAGTTACAGAAAGAGGCAGAGAAATAACCTGATAGACAGCCGAGATGCAGAGAAAGATTGACAGTGACAGAGAGAGACTGAGAGAGAAAGACTCAGGGAGAGAAAGAGAGAGATAGAGACACATGAAAGTTGATAGAGAGACACACACAGACACTGATTAACAAGACGACAGAGACACTGAGAGTCAGAGAAACAGAAACAGAGGGTTTGGGAGAGAGATTGCTAGACAGTGACAGCAACAGGGAGTGACAGAGCAAGAGAGGGAGACACACAGTGACAGAGAGAGATGAACATAGAGATAGAGAAAGATGCATGAGTGAGACAGAATGAGAAAGAGAAAGTAGGAAAGAGATAAAGACAAATGAAAAGTGATTGAGATACAGACACATTAACAGGCAGAGAGAGCGAGTGAGTGAGAGAGAACGAGACAGAAACTGGCACACAGAGATCAAGAATGAGAGAAAAATATACTTTCGCAAAATTCAAAAGCCAGACATATTTTTATCCAGGTTCCCAAGCTTGTGGTCTGTGAGTGGCTCTGCAGCTGGGGAAATGCTGACATATGATACTGCACCAAGTGCCGGTGCCTGGAAACCCATCAGCTGGTTCTGCCCCCCTTTCTTTTCCAACTTCCCCTCATCTGTCCCAGTAGCTGCTCCTGGGTTCAGCAGCTACTGCCTCATCTCCTCCAATTCTCCTGGATTATTTTCCTACTAGGTGCTGCTCCTGGTGTATGTGGCCACCATTACAATGGTTCCTTCTCCTTCCATTTGTTTGTCGGTGGTTGCTTCTGGAATACGCAGGTGCCTTTTTCATACACCTTTCTGTTTTCCCCCCCTCCCAGTCGATGGCAATCTCTCTTCCAGCAACACTCTTGTTTCTCTGGCATTGGAAGCTCCATACTCCAGCTACCTTTGTGAGTGAAGGAGTGTGTGTTCACACCTCAGGGACAACACCTGCGGTCCCCTCTCCATATGCCTTTATTTGTATTTCTTCTTCCCTTTCCCGTGCTCTGCCATCGGAGATTAACTTCCTTCCCCAGGAGCGGACGTGCCTGTCAGCCGGGAAGTTAGTCCTCCTCTCCTATTGATGGTGCCACATGCTGGCACTGCTCTCCTTGGAAGGTGATAAGGTTCCCAAAGTCTTGGACACATTTTTGGTTTTGCCGCTTTGGTGGCATAAGCCACCTAATCGCTAAAACATTGGTACTGTAAACGTTAATAAAAAGGGGAAAGGGGAGTTCGGGAGCAATGTATGGCACTGGTATGGCAACTTGCCGATGCTTGGCTATGAGATGGCTGAAGCACCAGCCTGGCCTGACTTAACTGGATGCCCGTTTGCATGCACCCGGGCTTTCTGTCACTTAAACTCCTGTTGGACTATGTTTAAAGTCCTCTGCGGAGTGATCTGTTTTCTAGCCAAATCTGTTTGCAGTTTGGCTCTGCTGCGGGCATCCCCGGCGCCTGCATGGCAGCCCGGCTCCCTCATCCAAATCCCAGGTAAGGCTAGAGCTGCCATGAGGGCATGTGCTCATCAAACAACACTCTCCAGTCTTAGGCTGGTTGTTTAAAAGCTTGAAACAGCTCACCCCTACAAATGGCCCACTTTCCCATCCTCTGCCTTGCACAACCCACCTGGCAGCTCCTCTCCTGAGGTCGGCAGCACTCCCGGCCTACTCAAGCATCCCACCTTTGGTTCCTACCCGCTGCTCTGTTTTATTTGTGTTGACTACTAGTGCAGCACCCCCCAGCATGTTGCTTCACGCAGCGCTTTGCATTTGCAGAGGAGGATCGAGGAGGTGTCAGAAAAGGATTGAATGTTGGAGTACACATGAGCTGAGAGTGAGCCCACACCATGACAGTATACCACCCTGTCTGATGGTAAAACCAAGCTGGGCCTTATTATATTACGAGTAACAAGTTACTCAAGTACTAGCAGAAGACATCAGGAAAGTGCTGTGAGGAGGTTTCAGCATGAACCTACTTGCGACTTCCAAAACTGGCCAGTTTTTTGTGGACCATTGGATATAAAATGATAGGGTCAGTAAAGCGTCACAAGGATCATGTCCTCTATGGCAATGGTTTTCCTCAGCTGAGGGTGATAGGCTTGACTATGCACAGTCATGGGGCGCAAGATCCGAATGAGGCAGCTAATGACAACACTGGTTTTTAGTTGAAAAGAATGTCCTAATGCATAACTTTATATTAACTTAACGGCTCTAGACCGGAATTTCTAATTCATTATCAAAATGCCTAAGTAACGGATTATGGAAAATGTGGCTACATCTAAACTGGTTGAAGGTACATACAAGAATACATGCCACAGAGGAAAGGCTTATTTAATTTGCACAGACCACCACAATTTTGTCCACCGCCGCATGGATTAGCTGCAGCCAAAACCCTGATTTCATCCGAGATAGGAGATACAATTGGTTCCCCTGATTCTTTAATTAACGCTTGCTATGATGGCAGTCGTGACGCTGCTGAGTTGCTAATGGGGCTGGGTCTTGTGCCCCTCCCGATACCTGTTACATGGAGGTGGCAATGCCAGGGGCCATATGAAGGCCAGTTGCATTGGAGTAAGCTCACATTATTGACGTTACCACTTGCGGGCATATCAAGTTTTTATATTGCACTTCATGAGGGACCCTGTTGGCTTCTGCGCGTTACATAGAACAATCTCACAAAACCCTGTACGCCCCTCTAGAAAAGGTGCCCAAACAGCAGGGATACACCCAGTAAAGTGCACAGTGGTAAGGAATGCTTATGAGAGAAAAGGCAATGAAATTGAGCAACTCCGGTCTCTGGAATGAAGACCCTGCACAAAAGCGCATAAACCGCTTTACATTATGGATGTATCCAGAGCTACATATCCGCATTTAAAGTTACTTTAAGTGTGCGACAAGATGGCTCAATGGTTTAAACAGGTGTTGGATCTGCAGGTCATAGGTTCAAACCCAGGTTAGATCAACTGACTTCTTCATCCTTCCGAGGTAGATAATAATAGTAGTTTGTCAGGGGAGTTGCTAGGTCTGGAAAAGACCTGGGGCTAAGCTGATGTCATAACTGTTGGGACTGGGGGCTAGATAGTCTTTTGGCTGTAGCTCCTGAGATTCTATCCGGGGCTACAACCAAAAGATCGGGGGCTATAGCCCCCTTAGCCCCCCCCTAGCAACGCCCCTGTAGTATGTCATATGTAAAGAACTTCATAAAAACAAATCAGTAAAGCAACCGGAGCATACATCATATGTATGACAAATCGCAACATCGGAAACGCCTCCAAAGTTAGGTATCCGCTTTGAAGTTACTTTCATTATTGATGTCTCCAAGGTTACAAAGTGTTCAACTCATCTATTTGTCTTTTGTGTCTTCTCTCTTCACAGTACTCTATTACTGCCTCTCTTGAAACACTTTTATGATTACCCTTTCACTCTCAAATTAAATTCAACTTTCTTTGTCTTGTCTTGTATTTACAATCTTTGTATCGTCTTGCTACCAGCTATATTGCTGCACTAATATCTTTCTATATCCCAGCACGCTGTCTCGGTTCTTCTTCTCGCTTCTTCTTCTTGGCTCCCCGTCCGCTGTGTGCACAGTCTCGTTTTCGTTCCTTTGAGCTTCTTACACCTCTTCATTGGAACGTACTTCCGCTTTCTCTTCACTCTAACTCCACTTATTCTCTCTTTCCTGGTTCTCTGAAATCTCATCTATTTCAAGACGTTTCAGTGATAGTTTCCTGGGCTTTATTGTTTATACATTTATTTTGTAACCACGTTGTATCCTATGTACAGCACTTTGGTTTAAGGTGCATAGTAAAATATAAAGAAAATACAAATACAAATACAAAATGCAAAGGAACTGGTCAATTCTACAGGTTGTACTCGGTGGGTGTTGAGGGCATGTTGCTAGGGGGTTACCAGACATTTCGTTGAAAAAAAATGGTCGACGGGACATTTGGTCAAAACCATTTGGTCGAAAACCAAATGGTCGAATTTTTTTATTTTTTTATTTTCATTTATTTTTTTGGGGGGGTCCCCCCACCCCCTTTTTTTGTAAAAAACCCTTTTTTCCCTAAACTAAAACCTAAAATAAAATATATAAATAAAAAAAGAAATTCGACCATTTGGTTTTCGACCAAATTCCGTCGACCGAATGTCTTTCGATGAAATGTCGTTCGACGAAATGTCCGGACACCGTCTAGGGCTTTTTTTGAACTAATGACTATTGTTAGCGGCTTGTTTTTCGGTCTTGCTTGGTGGGGGATGGGGGCTTGGGGTGGGTGTGGACATGGGTAGATCGACCTCTGGCTACCCTACTGCTAGGCTGAGGAGTGAATTGTCTCGGTGGGACTTCAGCGCACATAGGCTGAGAGTTTGGGCCACCAGCAGGTAGGAGGCCGACACTAAGTGACATCCAGTCTAGAGATGGGCATGGGTAACAGTTGTGTAAGTGGCTATGTCAGTTGTGGGGGCTACATTCGGAATTAGTAATCGAGTGTGAAGGCATGGCATTTGCTCAGGGCTAGGGGTATGTGCAGGCCCAAGCTGTCGGTCCAGTGCTAGAGCAGAGAAGGGGGCAAACACAAAAGATTTGGCAGTGGAGGTTTGGAAGGGGGTAGTCGCAGAGAGTCAGGGTTAGTGGTAGATGGTAAGGCCATGTAAAAGAACAGCTTAGAGTAAGGAAAGCCCATCTTTATTTTACATCCCAGTGCATTGCCTCACGCTTAGCTTCTCTTATAAGGCCACCGTTTTACGAAATGTTCATTTAGATGTTGACTGGAAGGAACAAAATGTCTTTTAGAGGCCGGGCTGTTGCCTTATATGACTTTTGCTAATTCGGCAGCTGTATATACAGGCTTTCTCTCCGGCCATGATCTATGGCTTAGAATCCCTATCAGAGATGGATCTAGGTTGGCTACAGGTGATCCAAGGAAAATTTTGGCATAGTATCCTCGGCCTTGCTCCTTGTATACCAATGGCTATAATTAGATTAGAATCGGGCTTGATTTCTCTTAAGGCACTCGTACTGATGAAGCGAGCATCAATCTATCTAAAAATGACTCGTGATACCAGTAATGGTCTACTAACAGCAGTCCATCAAGAAATGGCCAGGGAGAAATCGAGTACCACAACTATTGACCAAATGACTAAACTGTATTCTGAAATTGGGTGGCAAAATAAGAAGGGGGGTTACTCAGAGAAAGCTCAAAGGGCTCTGTGTAAACGTATAGATCTCAGGGACTGGATTGAACATTTTGAGCATCTAGGGAAGCTGAGAAGCTACAAATTCGTTCAACATAGACTTTATGATTTTAAGAAACCACAGAGATTCCTCAACATATGTCCATCAGTCAGACTCCAACGGTTTATCTTGTTGCTCAGACTGGATCAACTGCCTACGCTGACTGTTACGGGAAGAAAGGCCAAGATAGCTATTTCTTTGCGAACATGCCGTTTATGTAAAGTTCTAGATTTGTTGGAAATGGCAAAGCATCTTCTAACCGAATGCACTGGGATGGCTAGCACATTCAAACCCCTGTTGGATAAATATGTCTTCGACAATGAGTATATTAAGGATGATCTTTTTTGGAACCATTGTATTAATTCTAACAGCATGCGTTTGTTGACAGCATTGTATACTATCTGGCTGAGGACTGAATTCAGACTGGACATAACACTCTAAATAATTGTAGGGACTGAACAATTGTATATTAATATATGTATTATAGATAACTGTATGGTCAACATTGGACTCATGAAGATGATATTTTATCTTTGTTTTTTACTGTATATTCTAATTTTATGATATTTATTTCTTTTGCTTTGTGTAAAGTTTATAATTTAAACTATATCACAATAAATAAATAAATAAATAAATATGAATTTCGCTAAAGTAGCTGTCCTGTTCCAGGTTCTTAACAACTTTGCACATTTCCCTTGGGTCATTCTAGGGCGGTCTACTGGGAAACGGTCTACTGGGCCAGTATCTGGAGGGAAGTAATTATGAGGAGGGGGTATGATGTGGCATTTAATATACGCGCTCAGTAGAGAACGCTCTGAAGTTATGGTGTCGGGAAGAGTATGGGATTTCTGTGGGAAGGGGTTTTGGCAATGTGCGTGGGGGTCAATTAGGAGGAATTTCATGTGCATTTCTAACGCAACCCCCCGCGCGAAGGTAGGGCGCTGGTAGTTCTTGCAGGCTGACGAGCACTTGTATTGTATCGCGTGCTGCGCAAGGTGGTGTGGGGGTATACACCTATGCTTATACCACATAGAGATAATACCAACCTGGGTTCCATTTAAAATCTGCACACATTCTACCACTAGGCCAGTACCACGAGTTTCATCTGCCGTACAGAAAATGAAATATAAGATTTTGCATCAAATCACAGGGGAATTCAAAATATAACGGTGGTCAGTGATCCTAGACTTGATAACATGTCAGTGTAAAAGGGGTTTGGGGGAAAATATAAATATAGAAGGGACATATTTCCTGGCACGCACATCACTGTTCTCAACACCCATCTTAACATTTGTATATTGTCAGGTATTTTTTTTATATGATTTGTGGAAGACTCAATCCAAATAGAACCTATTTTGGCCTGTTTTCTTTACCTTTCTTTTATAAGCATTTTGATTACTTTCCAGGACTCCACCTTGTTGCCTTCCTCCCTCACAGGAAGCGGGTTACCCATAGTACATTCTTCCATTTCCAGCACTTCCTGTGATATAGATAACAGCTTTCATTTCCAGCACTGCCTGTGCTATAGATCACACCTTCCATTTCCAGCACTTGCTATGATATAGATCATGCCTTCCATTTCCAGCACTGCCTGTGCTATAGATCACGCCTTCCATTTCCAGCACTTGCTATGATATAGATCATGCCTTCCATTTCCAGCACTGCCTGTGCTATAGATCACGCCTTCCATTTCCAGCACTGCCTGTGCTATAGATCACACCTTCCATTTCCAGCACTGCCTGTGATATATATCACACCTCACTTCTTCACCTTTACCCAGATACATCTGAGCTGAAAGCCAAGCAGCACTCCCTGATCCTCCAGTACTATGAGACTATCAATAGCAAATCAGAGCTTTAAAACTAAACATAACACAACTTTACATATACGGATTTAAAGGGCACCCATGTACTTTGGAAAACCTACAGTGCTTGAAGGCTTCTAGTAGTTTAGTACCTCCTTAAGAGCCCTTTTTAGTTTTACACATTCTCGCACATATTTCCTCTTGCTCATCAATGGCACCCTCTCTCAGTGGCTTCCTCCCCTGCTCTTTTCCCCTTTTCATTCTGCATCCCTTATCACATCCGCCTTGCATCCAGGTGCCTATAAATGCAACATGCAAAGAACATTGCCAATGCTTTTTAATAGTCTTGCTCCTATTTTCCCAGTCCCACTAACTGGCTGGTCACGCTCCAGTCCACTTGGGACTCCAACCAACTGTCCTCGACCCACTCTACGTGGGTGCTGCGCCCGGTCGCCATCCACTGAGACTGAGATGTTCCTTTTGGCAGCTTTTGGCCTCTGGGCAGTCTTCACTGCTCAGTTCTGGAGCGGTACCGGCCTGCTTGGGGATCTGGGCATCGACGTGCATGCCATTTTGCTGATTCGGTGCATTTCCCAGTCGCTAGATACATTGAGCCGGGCTCTTCTAGTGTATCCCATTCTTATTATGAGTGTGGCTTCAGATGTCTCTAGTAATTAAATGATGTCCTCCATCTCATGTATTCTCAGTTGTTCTTCCTCTGCAGAAAGTTCTCTCCATACTTTCGATTGAAGATGGCTGGTTTCCTACTGCTGCTTAGTCAGGATCCCAGTTATAATATAGGGGATTACCTCAAAAGTGGTACAGCTATTGAGGGTTCTCAAATAGTCACACAAAGAAATTCAAAAGCTGTGAAAAATAAATTAATAGACCGTAGTCCTAATTTGCATGGTATCCAAACAGGGATATCCTAATTATTTTACCTTGTAGCAAACTGAGATAATCAAATGAACATTTTCTATAAAAAAAATGTTTTTTTTTTTTATTTTACAAAAATTGGAAAAGAGAAATTGTGATCTTGAAAGTGACATGAAATTTACAGTAAGAAATAAACATTCCAAACAAATAAATCTGAGTGTACATAAACACATTTGCCATGGTTTAACATTCAAATAAAGACAAAAAATATGTATGAAGAATAAAAAACATTAAATTCAATTTGTTTATACAAAAGTGTAAATTCACTTGTACAGGTCTGCCAAAGTCAGGATCCCAGAACATGAAGATGGCTCTTTGTAAAGTATGGAGCATTCTCTCTCTCTCTCTCTCTGTCTCCCTCTCTCTTTCTGTCGTTTGCTCTCCATCTCTGTACAATCCCTCTCTCTGCTCTTACTCAATGCTTACTGTCTTTCTGTGGTATCTTTCTCTCTCAGTCTCTTTCTCTCTGTCTATGTCTCTCTCAATGTCTCTATCTCTCTTTCTCTCGCTCACTCTCCATCTCTCTACGATCTCTCTGTGTGCTCTTTACAATTGTTTTCTGTCTCTCTGTGCAGACATTCTCTCTCTCTCTCTCTCTCTCTCTCTTTCTCTCTCTCTCTCTCTCTCCATCTCTCTCTCCTTCTCTTTCTCTCTGCGCCCCCCCCAGACCATAGAGGGAAGACATGGGATATTGATATATTCTCAGAATCCCCCTAAGGCAAGGGGGTTGTACTTTATGCTAATTAGAGTGTTCTGCAATCGTGCCAGAGTGGGTTGGAGGTCAGGGTAGTGGGGGTGGGGTGTCAGGGTGGTGGTATAAAAAATCAGTATTTTTGTTAGGCAACCTACAAAAACCGAAATTATGACATAGAACCTAACATATTAAATATTTACCATGCACAATAGTTATAAAGTCAGATATGCACAGGGCATGCTAAGCACATTACATAATGTTCACAATGCAGAATATTACTATATAGTGTATGGACACAACTAAATATGTGCAAATAGGAAGATGTGCTTAGGAGCATAGGCACAGTGCAGGGTGATATGGGCATTTAAAAAATGCATAATACAAAGTGCACTCATTGCAAAAGATGTACAATGCACAGTATGTGCACCAGACAATGCTTAGAGTTTAACGTGTTCACGTGCACATTATATAACAAATGAATGTTTACCAAGCAACGCATGGCCATATATACTGAAGCCAGTACAAACTAAGCAACAAGCACAACACGTAGAATGGGGAAATTGGCGACAATAGATTGTTTACCATGCAGCATGTTTGCAAATAACGAACATGGGCACTATATCATGCGTAAAAGGAAGAAAGTGTACAAAGCAGAGTATGCACTTGACATGCCAGTCACACTTCTGAATATTTAGGGTGTGTGCAAAGCAGAATATACACAACATGCAATAGGTGCAATGAAGACGGTGTGCAGGTAAGAGTATTGCAGAGCACATGATAGTGTGCAGAGGACAGGTGCAGGATGGCCAGTGTACAATGAGGACGGTCTACAAGGCAAAATATGCAGACTAGGCATCATGCAAAAAATGCTAACTGCAGAATATGCACAGTGCACAGTATGGGCAATGGAAACACAGACTGAGCAGCGCAATAGCTAATGGTATCCCAAGGCTCTACTTTACTGATTGCATTTGGCATCACCCCTGCGTAAGAGGGCAGCTTGGCCCTCTTTCCAGGTAAGGACAGAGAGGGTTTCTCATTTTCTAATGGTCTTTTCCATTATCCATTCTAGGTTTCCGTAAAGAGCAGGGTGGCACTCCTCCCCGCTCCTGTAATGGACTGGCACCCGGCATGACTAATGCGCTAATGGAGGCCACATCTTTTATGCATTGGACAGAAAGTGATCATCTCCGGGAAGAGGGCGGAGTCTATCGGATCATACATGGAGGAAAGAAAGACATATCTGTGCTATTCGACCTTAAAACAATATTAATTCTGAACACCTGGGAGGTAACCTGCTGACTGGGAACGGGGTCTTTGGGTAATAGCCCTAAACCTGGGCGGGGGGGACGGGTGGGATGTCTCTAGGGAGAACACAGAATGCGAGAACTAGCCATTTGAAATAAAACAAAATCTTAATTATTGTATTGTATTGTATTTTTTGTATTGTTTATTTATTTATAGAGCGCACCGGGCCGTTAGGCAACTGGGCGCTTGTGGAAATCTTAAGATACAAGATACATAAATATATTACAATTCTTAGGTTTGTTTGTTTGTTTGTTTGTTTGTTTATTTATTGTGCGCACCGGACCCTGGGGTAGCAGGGCGCAAGAGAACAAGGAAGTTTACAGCTTGGTTACATACATTAGAGTTACAAGTTACAGAGCATGTGGAGTGGCCATTACTTGACTTTACAAGGTAAAACAAGTGCAGACAATCAATCAAATCCAAGGCGAGCGAGCAATATAGCAGGTCATAGCGTGTCAGGTGAAATGTGAAGTACATGTAGAAGTGCAAGGGTAGAGAGTCATTTAAATCTCATTCTCAGTAAGCCATTTTATGGAGTTCTTTCTGAAGTTGTTGAACGTTTGGTTAGCTCTGAGTGCATGAGGTAGGGCATTCCATAATTGCGCTGCCTTGACTGGGAAGCTGGATCCTCCAATAGTGGCTAGTTTAAATCTGGGTACTAGTAGGCAGTTAGGGCTGACTGTCCTTGTAAGTCTAGTGGGATTTTTTCTGTTGAAGCGTTCTGAGAGGTAGCGGGGGGCTTTGTTGTTTAAACATTTGTGGATAAGGGAGGCAGATTTGAGGTTGATTTTTTCTTGGGTGGATAACCATTTGTGTTTACGTCTTATTTCTGAGATATGTACTCTTCTAGGGATACTTAGTGCCGCTCTAAGTGCGTTGTTTTGGAGCACTTGGATTCTATTGATGATTTGTTTGGTTGTCCCTATGTAAAGGGCGTTGCAATAGTCTAATTTTGATAAGATGAGGGCTCTAGCTAGGATAAGACAGCTGTCATCTGATAGGAATTGTTTCCCAGCTCGTATTAGTTTGCATGTATAAGCCGTGGATGAGGCCAATGCGTTCACCTGTTTGGTAAAAGATAGTGTCGCATCAAGGTAAAAACCTAGGGTTTTTACTTCTCTAGCGACTTTGATGGTGTTACCATCGATGATGAAGGCTGAGTAGTTTTGGTTGAGTTTGGAAATGCGGGCTGCCGTACCTAGGATGATGAGCTCTGTTTTGTCATCGTTCAAGCATAGGCCATGGTTGGCCATCCAAGCTTGAACGATGCTGTAGACTCTGTTCACCAAGGCCAGATCTTCAACGTAATCCCCAGTAAGTGGTAGGAGAATCTGGGTATCGTCTGCGTAGTTAGTATAGGTGATACCCAGATTATCAAGATCGTCGTTACAATTTTGTTATTACATGAGCATTTTACAGATTCTTATACTTGTGGGGATCTAAAGTTACTATTACATAGCTACCTTACTTTTCTTATGATACCGTTACAGGTTATCGTTGCATAAAAATTTACATTTCTTATACTTCAGTTGCATGGGTTCAATTATGAACCCATGCAATCTGGATCCCCTGCTGCTAGATGCTGGATGTCTCCTTGAGGTCATCAGAAAGCAAGTACCTTCTATTCAACTAGAATACATCTCTGGTTGTCTAGCTGTTATGGACTACAACTCCCATCAGCCCATGCCATCATAGTTAATGGGGAGAGGTCATAGTCCAAAGCATATGGAGAGTCTCAGGTTGGACCTCCTGGAATTGGTCACTTAAGAGTGGACACCTTTATTTGTTGTGCTTCGTTATCTTCATAGAGAATGTCCTAAGCCCTATGCTGGGTAGTGGCACAGGGGCTTGGGTATAAGAGGTTCTGAATTCCAGCTGGGATGAGGTCTCTTGCCAGCAGATGCCATCATTCATAGTATCAGGCACAACACGCGTTAAAGGAGCATCATGTGACTTGGATACAATATCCTTGAAGTTTGAAGTTATGTTATGTAATTGGGCATTTGTGTAGTGCCTTTACCATTGGTGTGCTTCTAAAGCTCTGTGGGTTGAACGCCCTCAGGGACCGTAGTCCAGGAGTAGTGTAGTAAAATGCTTGGGTGCACTCGGCATGTGCAGAGCCAGGGCCGATTGCGTGCTGTGTGGCTGCATTCACTGCACGCCGCGGTGCAGCAGTTGTGTGAGATCAGTGGAATGTGTGCAGCAAGGCCACTGGACATGGGTAGTTGCATTCTGGCAGCGGTGGAGATTGTGAAAAGAATGATGGGTGCAGCTAGGTCGATTTACGTGGGGTGTAGCAGCGCTCTATAGATTGTATAGGTGATCATGGTGGCATGTACGTATGCGTGCAGCTTGGTCGAATTAATTGAGGGGTGCAGCTGCATACTACCATTTGTTGGTGCAGAGGGAAGAGTTAGCATATTGATGTGTTAGAGTATGTGTGTGTGTGGATGTGAGGCAGTCCTAGGCTAATGTCTCCCTTTTCAAAGCTTTTTTGGCCACTCTGAACGTTTGCAAAAGTTTGTCTTTTATTTATTTTGATTTTCTTCAAATATATGCAAATGAAAATATGTCATAGATGCTTAATAGAAGAATTGGCATTTGAATGCGTGTTCTTCAAACTGCCAGGAACAGTTGAAAGCATATATCACTACCAAATTAAATGTTTGGTGCATGGCTCATGGATAGTGGAGAACAAGAGAGCATCCCGCCAGGAAATCCGGAAGAGGCCCCCGAGACCCTCTTTCAACAGGCATAGGTTGTCTGATTGCATTGTGGAATACAACAATATATTGGAAACCTCCATGACATCAGAGAAATATCTTGAAAGTAAAAGTATTAGTTTAATAAATTCTGCTTTGCTCAATCCTTGGCTTTCGAGGTTTTCTTCTTCCTTAGCAGATAAGCACGTACTAATAAATTATTATTGGTCTTTGAAGCCATCCTTGCTTTTATCATTACAAGTACTCATTAAAATGTCACATTTGAACGCAGTCTACTTTACTAATCTTGCTCGCACAGCAGAGTCAAACCTCGAGGCCTAGACATCTTGTTTTCCCTGTGTTCACTGAGTAGCATCCATCATGGACTCCACTGAAAGGTCTGCCCTTTTATGATAGGCCTGCGTCCAACAAAGAAATTGGCACTCATGTTGCTCCAAAGTGTAAGGAGCCGTTACGTGTTGCCATAAACGTATGCATCTCCCCCCCACCACCACATTTTCAAGATTTGTGTGGTGGAGTGCAAATATGCAGGGCAAAGGGTGGAGTCTGCATGTGTCTGCCACCTTTTGACCTGCACTTTTGCACTACGCTATGCAAAGTGAACAGACGCTGCCTGACAGTGTTTACCTTTTAGTGCAATCATCTTCCGGAAATGGAAAACATAGAATTGGGGTAGTTCTGCTCACTCTGTGCTAACCGTTGAAGTGTTATGGTAGTGGGGACTATCGCTGCCCCAGGTACTGTGAGGTATACCCAGACCTTAATTTGCAAAAAAATTGAGTACATGAGTATTGCACAGGTTCCTGAAGTAATGTACCACGAAACGTTAAGGAATAATATAGAAAATGCATTTATTGTGAAATGTGCCCCTTAGTTGACACGTGTTTCGACCAACTCTGGTCTTTATCAAAACTGGGCACTTATTCTTAAAACATCCTACCACTCCAAAGGAGTGTGAAATCAGTATGTACAAGAATAAATGGGGTTCATTCCCTGGATTCTGATGTTTCATGGATCCCGGTGTTAAAGTGGGAGCCCCAACCTGATGGCGTACTGCATTCTGTTTACAACCAGGGTACTCATCTACACAACCCATCTTCAGGAAATGGTTGAATTCCCCGGCCCTGGTGTATGAGTATGATACAGCAAGATAGCACTCTCCCTCCTTCTCCAACTCTCTATGTTTCTCTCTGTCAGGGGCACAACACCAGTGGGCTGACTGGGCTTCACCGCCCACCAGCACCCCTCCGTGCCCGGTTTCCTGAAATTGCAGGTTATGTTGATTCGACCAGGCGGACCTACAGAGCCGTGGCCGGACAGACCAGGATACAGTTATTAAACGGCACCTTGGCTTTGCTGTTAACAAGAGCCCTGCAATTACTAAAGTAAAGCATTTCACTGTTAGCACCTGCATTCATATGCATACATTTTTAGGCAATTGAAATTGTGATGTGGGGTTAGTACTTGTATGTCAGGAAAGTAATTAGAAAGGTAGAGAGTGGGTGCTTTCACACTTGTAACATTGAAGCTACACAAGAATAGTCTCATTCGAATGGGTAAAAAAGTTAGAGGCCCCCCCCACACAAATAGGTGTGCCCTGCCCCACCATCTCTGAAGTTAGAACCTCTTCCAACATTTGAAGGGTTACCCTTCCCACCCTCCCAAAATGTAGGTTTTGTTGCGCTCCTGCTCTCTCTCTCTCTCTCTTAATATATGTCTCTTTCTATGTTGATGACTATGGCAGGTGCGCTTTTGCCAGCACAACTCTATCTGCTGACAAGCGTGGGGTTCTGTTTATGTTTTACATACGCCTCTATTAAACACAAAATTGACATTATTTAATAGCATTAACATTGTAATGTTTTATTTTTTTATTTTACAATGTTGATTTCTAGTAATCACTTCCAGTTTATATTTTAGTCGTAATTAGAACAACACTTGTCTTGCTGTGCTGAGCAAAACACATTAATGTGTGCAGTAAGATAGTTGGTCTCTGAGTCTGCATTCTGACAGCGGTGGAGCCTGTTAATTAGATTAGGCTGATCTTCTCGTGGGATGTAACTGTGTTCTAAAGACTGTTGAAGTAGTGTAGGCATGTGTGCAGCTAGGCCAAATTGATCGAGGTGTACAGCTGCGTTCTAAAGACTGTTGAGGTGTTCATGGTGAGTAGTAGCTATGTGTGCAGCTAGGCCGAATTGATTGACGGGTGTAGCTGCGTTCTATTGTTTGTTGGTGTAAAGATGAGGAGGAGCATATTGGTAGGAGTGATTGTTTGTGCTTGATGGTGAGAGACCCCTCTTCCTGGTTACTTTCCTGCGTCGGTTCGGGGTAATGGATCTCTGAGAGAAATTCCCTGACTAGTGCAGAGTATTTTGTGATTACCAGGTAAGAGGGTCCTTGTTTCTGATGCTCGGTTGTAGGTGACACAGGGCCCATTTTCCAGGTACTTGGTTATTGTTTATAGCAGGTGGACGGGTGTTCTTGACATGTTTATGGTTTGAGCTGTGCAATAATATCCCATCAGTGTTGTCCCTTCCGAGAGCAGGAGAGCTAGAGAGCTGACTGGTTGGAGGACGTAGTGCATATTCTTAGAAGATAAGAGCAAATCCAACCAAGCATAGTTGCTATAGCGCATCGGGTGCAGGAGTTCATGGCATTGTTCCTAGGTAGGCCAGGGTACCCTGTCTTGATCAAATACTGCCTAGTGTACCCGACGGGTGACATAATATGGCCCAATCGTAATGTTTGAACATAAGTGCTAGTAGGCTCTGCGATAGTGGCTTTCATGCTATTTCCCAGATCGGCACAGGTTGGCAAGAACAGGCCCAATCGTATTTGACTGACAGAGGAGCCCGCGATAGTGGCTCTAGTGTTAATTTCCAGATAGGTAAAGCTTGCCATGGGTTAAGAAGAACAGGCCCAATCATATTTGACGGATAGAGGAGCTATTATGCTCTGCGATTGTAGATATGCACAGTATTTCACGGATAAATGCTGACAAACCTACTCGTTGTGCTGATTACATTCATCTAACAGCATCTGCCTTCGGACGAGTACCTCTTTTTCAATAGAGTTACGCAGTTAAGGAAGCAATTATCAAATGTGTGTGTGCACGTTTATTCTTACCCTCTTTTTAAAAATGTAATGAATGCATTTTAATAAGTGGCTTGTGCATACCCCTCTCCATTATCTAATATTCTCTCAGTTCATTATTCCGATCTGTTTGTGCAAGTGCATTATCTGGCCGTATTTGCAGTGTGCACAGCATGGACAGTGTGTGGATGGACAGTGTTTGACCATGTGTCCAGTTTATTCCTGTGCAGGTTTCTCTACAGTCTGGAGGTGTATTGTGCAATGTGTGGGTGTATGGACAGTTTGAGGGAGTATGTGCAGTTTGAGGTTGCATGGGCAGTATGAGAGTGTGGCAGTGTGCGGGTATGTGCACAGTGTGTGCGTGTCACTTGTACTCTCGCTGTTACCACCACACTGATGACCTGATGCTGTGGTAGGAAGACCAGGGGAGATAGTATGATATGATGGGTTATTTATGACGTTCTTAATACCCCGAGGTTTCTAAGCGTGGACTCAGGGATCGAACCTGTGTTGCTCAGTGTTGCCTTGCTACCAAGGCGAGCACGTTGCCCCTGAGCTATCCTCCCGAGACCCGAGTTTTTGTGAAAGTAGGATCCGGAAGCACACAGTGGGAGTGTATTACCTTAGAGGTGTGCCTGTTTTTTTGTGCGAGTTTGTGTGTGTATTTGTGTGGGACTTGATTATCGAGCAAGGGGCAGTGCAGAACATTAGCAATGTGTATGACTGGGAGGCATGTAACTAGAGAAGTGTGTTCTAGCTGCCGGATCTGGTTGTACCATTTACGTGTAAACAGGCAGAAGATGTCGTACAGTTGTGTGATTGGTATTGAGATGATGCACTGAAGTAGCTCGGTGTAGTTTGGTCGTGGTGGGCAGCAATCCCCCCAGGAGGAACAGTTGCTAGGATTGCAATGCACATATGTGCAGTGGTGTGTGTGTGTGTGTGTATATGCACATTGTACGTGTTCATATGTGTTGCCTGGGTGTGTATTCACTGTGAGCGTGTATGTGCAGCGGATGCATGTGCATTGTGAGGGGGCAGGTGCATGTGCAATGTGATGTGTGTGTGTGTGTGTGTGTGTGTGCGTGCGCGCGTGCGTGCGTGTGTGTGTGCGTGTGTGTGCACGTGTGTGTGTGTGTGTGTGTGTGCGTGTGTGTGTGTGTGTGTGCGTGTGTATACACATTGTACGTGTTCATATGTGTTGCCTGGGTGTGTATTCACTGTGAGCGTGTATGTGCAGCGGATGCATGTGCATTGTGAGGGGGCAGGTGCATGTGCAATGTGATGTGTGTGTGTGTGTGTGTGTGTGTGTGTGTGTGTGTGTGTGTGTGTGTGTGTGTGTGTGTGTGTGTGTGTGTGTGTGCGCGCGTGTGCGTGTGTATACACATTGTACGTGTTCATATGTGTTGCCTGGGTGTGTATTCACTGTGAGCGTGTATGTGCAGCGGATGCATGTGCATTGTGATGTGTGAGTGTATGCAGGCATTTGTGCTGCGGTGTAAGTGTGCAATACATGTGTGGCTTCAAGTGCAGTTTATAACTGCATGTGTAGTGTAAATAGAGAACAGTTAGGGTTCAAGAAGGAGAGCGCCTCCTGGTGCAGGGTGTTAGACACTGCAGTTTGATACCCTCCGGTTTACGGGTGAATCTAACCTACTCTCATGTAGGAAAATACTAAAAAACCCTGCTTGTCATCTTTAGTATTAATTATTACTGCACCACAGCTCTTTCTGGTCCTTCACTTCAACTTCTGAACAGTGCTGAGATAATCCTGGGGGATTGTTGTGCTTGATAACACCTCCCCATAACATGTATGCCTCGTGGAGGGGTATGTGTGGTGTGTCGGTATCGGTGCTGTGTGTTTGTGCATAAAGATAGCGTATGGGCCTTTGGCAAGAGCGAGAGTGTGTATTTTAGGGTGGGCATTCGTTAGGGTGTGTGCATTGAGTGAGTGTACATGCATTGTCTGGGCGAATGTGCAGTGTAGTGTGTGGGTGCATTTACCAGGTGTGGGGGTTGGAACAGGTTTGTGGGCGTAGGCACCTCATGTGGGCATATAGGCAGTCCGGGGTTGTTTGTGTGCATTGTTTGGGTGCAGATGTATTGGGTGGATGCCTGGGCAGTGTCAATGTACATGCACTGTGAGCATGTATGTTCAGTTGTAGCCTGTATGCCCACCAAAAGTGTATATTTCAAATGCGAGGATGCGCGTGCATTGTGTGTGTTCAGCATGACGGTGTGTGCGAGTGTGTGTTGTATGTGTGTATGTGTGTGTGTAAAGAAAATTTGAAGTTGCACACAGTGCATTCTTTTTGTGGGCTTTCAGAAGAAAATGCCCCAAGAACCGCCACTATTAAAGAGTTCTGCCGAGCCTCGGTGGAAGCCTGCTAAATTTGGCAAGGAGCGGGGTCTGGTAACCTGTCTGTGGCATGTTTTCATCATAAATCTGTTGGCAAGTGGAAGTGGCAGAGATCCCAATGTTGAGGTGAGCGAGGCATGGCAGAGGTTGGCACTCGGCAGAGTCCATCAGGAGCGCTCTTACCTAATGTCCAGTTACATCAGGACTGGAGAGTGTATGGAATACTAAGTGTATGTGCTCATATACTTTTACCTGTTGGTGGCACTGCGCAGAGGATTATGGGTGATGTAATTCCCACAGAACGATAATCACATCTGGAGCTAACGTCTGTTTTTTCACTATAATGCCTACTTTAAAGGAACCGCTCTGGGCACCCTGCCAGAATGTAGGATTTTGATTTGATTGTACGTTTTGTCTCATGCGCGCTGGCGTGGGGAAAGCAAACTCAATTACCACTGTATGCACACATTTATTTATGTTGGCATTTGTAAAGCGCGCCTAAACCTGGGGCATCAGTGCGCTCATATTCTTAACTACATTGTATTGTTCTTGTCATTTATATAGCGCCTTTTCCCATGTGTATGGCCTGAACCCGCTGTGATGTCCAGGAAGAGGGTTAGGAAGAATATCCAATCATAGCTGAGTTCAAAAGGTAACTCTTGAGTTCCCTCTGAAAAATTGGCAACCTGGGGCGTAAAATAAATGCAGAGAGGAAGAGTATTCCAAAGCCGAGAGCCCAGAACTGAGAAGCTTTTGTCTCCTGTGATCCTGCATCTAGACAGAGGGAGCACAGAAAGATGCAGTTCTGTGGAGCACATGCATCGTCCAGGATCTTAAGGACAAAATCTACTAAATAGGTACATCGGTGCCAGTACCATGAAGACCGTAGAAGGCCTTGAGATGATGCGTCTTTGACCGGTGACCAGTGCAGTTTGCTTTGCAAAGGGGTAATGGAGGCCATTTCCTGAGGGCCTTAGATAAGCCAAAGCACTTAGGTTTTAATTAACAGACAGTGTTCTTGCTGGCGGGGGGAAAATGCCATAAATGGCACTGGTATCACCTTCACTAGAATTGATGAGGACCCATCTGGTACATCTCCCTAGGAATAAAGGGGATAGTCCATATAATCGCCATACTCCTCAGGGAGTCATAGAGTTTCAGGAGAGGCCACAAATGCCCATTAAAGAGGAACAGTTCTAACAGGGAGCCTTGAGGTGCTCCACATTCTACTGACATAAATGATTGAAAATGGTCTTGTTGAACCCTCTGCCCTCATTCACCCATAAAAAGAGCAGAACCATCCCACGGCCATTCTACATAGTCTGGCCAGCAAGAAGCGCTGCGTAACTGATAGATCAAGGTTCATGGTGTCAAAAGCCGCTGACAGATCTAAGCATCAGGCGGGAGAGGGCCCCAGTGGCCAGATGTGTGGGTAGGTCATTTCAAACTTTCGAAGGAGCTGCCTCTGGTCTGCGCCGAGGGAGGAAAGCAGATTGAAAGGGGTTCAAGATACGGACTTGATCCGGATCTTCCTGCCTTGACTAAACTAACTCCATGAAAGCCTTGCAATGGGCCTAAGTTGTTAAAGACTCTGGGATCCAGGCAAGGCTTTTTAAGAGGGGAGTCAGAACTGACCATTCGAGGGAACACACAAAGGATGCGTGCCTTGGCACGTTATTCTACTGTCAAGGCTGGAGTAGCAAAAATAAGGCTAGGATAAAAAGTGCCTAAATAAGTTAGCATATCCTTATGAGTCGCACCAGAGGAGAAACCAGGAGAAAGGCAGGATCTAGGCGTTTTTGCTGAAGAAATTTCAATGCTGTATTTTTTACTGCAATGTGTTTACCGATTTATTCGCCGCAAAATTCAGGGTGCGATCCCCATCCCCCCAACACTTAACCACCCTCCCGCCTTTCTCATTCCATATTGCCTCACCTAAAAACCCCAAAATTCCTTGCATTTTGGGGCACAAAGAATTATTTCCCAAATTATTTTCATTTTATTGACAAAGAAAAGGTTCAGGGATTCAAGGGTCTCAATAGGAGGTGTTAGTGCAACGTGACATAAGTAGGCGCAAAATAATCCTGCATGATCTGCCAAAACAGTTTGGGGCTACTGATAATATTAGTTACTTTATTTAGTAGATTTTATTTTCTGCATCAAAAATAGTTTTTTGTATAAGCAGTGAGAACCTGGTACAGAAGGTGAAAGTTCACTGGAGCCTCTAATTTCCTTCCGTACATCTTTTATTTATTTATTTAATGTATTTCTAAAGTGTTGAACAAGAGCCCTGAGGCATGAGAGCTCTGAGACTAAGGAATAACAAAACAACATGGCAGGTCGGCATACACGTTGAGGTTGAAACACACAAGTGTGTACAGTTATTCAAAAAGAATGGTTTTCAGCTTGCGTTTGAAACTGGCAAGACTAGGACACAGTCTCAGGTCAGGTGGCAGGGTATTCCCGAGGTGGGGGGTCGAGAATGGGAGGCATCCCCATTCAACAAGTGACAGTTTTGCTTTGGGTAGTTCCATTAGACTGGTGTTATTAGACGTAAGGCTGCATCTGTCTGGTAGCCATTTAAGTTGAGCTGTCAGATAGGATTTGTCCTTTTCCATAGAGACAAGAGAACGCAATGCACATGGTACGAAACATAACCCTCTTGGCTATAGGAAGCCAGTGTAGTGATGTCCTTGCTGCCGACACATGTCAGTTATTCGCAGGCCTGCTACTACCCTGAATGCATTGTTCTGAACAACTTATAAGCGGTTGATCTCCCCCTTACCCACACCCTGTAGAATGCTTGCACAGTAGTCCAGGCGACTGCCTATGATAGCTCTAGCCAGGGAAGCCAGGGTAGCACAGTTGGACATTCCAAGATATGGTATACGTTGAGCCAGGAGCTTGATGTAATATGAGGAGTTGGACACCAGTCAGCTAATGTAAGCCCTCATTGAGAGTTCTTGATCAATAGTGATTCCCAAGGTCTTCACTTTATTGAGAGTGGGCAGCAGACAATCTGCGATTTGAATGGAGGAGTAGGCTTGGTCTAACACAGCTTAGAGGGAGCGCCTAGGATTATAAGCTCTGTGACTGGACAGGGGGCCTGAGAGCATAAATGAGACAATGGAAGACTTAAGGGTTTGGGGGAACCGGCATCAATGATAAAGCACTGCCACACGGTCCACGAGTAACTCTGGGATTGTAAATAGAAATCCATTTGCTAATTTTCGAACTTCAAAATCCTATATCCTTCTGATCAGAGAATGATGGCAAGTACGAGTCAATATAAAAAATGTATCAATGCAGCAGGAAACCACAGTGGTAGGCACAGATTTAAAGTACTCCAACTAAGGTGCATGAGGAAACAAGCAGTTTACTACACTACCCGCTGCTCCACACTGATATGATATGATATAGTATTTATAACGCGCCTATGCACAAGTGTTTCACTGGCCA
The DNA here is from genome assembly GCF_040938575.1 of Ambystoma mexicanum. NCBI lineage: Eukaryota > Metazoa > Chordata > Amphibia > Caudata > Ambystomatidae > Ambystoma > Ambystoma mexicanum. The sequence continues at coordinate 1,191,774,077 of NC_090926.1, forward strand.
GTAACTAAGCGGCTTTCCATAGGGACAAGTCTTATAGTCTGTGAAGTGGTGGCAGAGCGCATGAGCGTGTGCACTGGGGTGACGGGTCGTGTCCAGAGCGCAAGTAAATATCCTACTTAAAATCAACACAATGATATGTTATTCATATAGCGCTTACGCACTGTACATATTTACATACATCATCAATGATGTTGATACGCATTTACCAACCTCAAAAGGGTGATGGGCTGAGTTGGCCTTGTGGGGATTCGAACCTGCAACCTGCAGATCACAGATAGATTGCAACTGCAAGCACTCAAACTGCTCAGCTATCATACCAGCTTACAAGCTAGACACCTATCACAAAAGCACATCCTGTGATCCCATAACACTAAGCAGAATATGACCACTGAATGAAGCCTAGCACCAATGCAGAAAACTCAACCAGGCAACTTAAATGAACCTGTGTGTGTATGTCTGGATGTGTGGAATTTAAAGACGCAAACATGGCTGGGAAGCAACGGAGTGCAGTACATACGGGCGCTGTAAAAATGGGGTGCTTGGCATATGGGGCTCTGTACATACTGGGAGCCCTGAGGGGGTTGCAAGTAATGGTACTTCTCCAAAATGGCCAATGAGCTGTGAGAGAAACATAATTGGGTGTGGGTGCGTCGTTTGCTATGTGATAAATTCTCCCTTCTCTAAATGTATTTATTTATTTATTTATTTATTAGTGCATTTCCATAGTGCACCTGACCCAAAGGTATCTGGGCGCAGAAACAATTTCATTTGTCAGGCAAATGCTTGGTGGCATTAATGCTGCCATATATTTCTGAACGATGAGGTATTGAAGTTGGGGCAAACACATGCACCTACGTCTATGGATCAGAGGTCTAATGCAACCACTGCAAGGGTCATTGCTTGACCTCATGGTCACAGGTTCAAGACCTTCCAGGGCCACTTATCCATTCATCCTTGATTTGTGTAACAATCGACATCTGCTATCTGTCTACAACTCCAAGATGCCTTTTTTTTTTTCAACCTGAGCCTGGATTGTTTTGTGATGTAAGTCTCCTTTTTGTGCTACTGTTCGAATCACCCATTACTACTCAAAATGAAAAGTACCTACTCCTAATGTCTATGCATTAGAGAATACTTCCACAGTCAAGATCAATATTTTAATGAAGCAGCTCAATAGTTCAGCATGGATACCCACCCACCAGACCTGATCATGTGAAGTGTCATAGCAACTGGCCAAACATAGCCCGGTTGACAGTCAATTTTAACCCGTACGGGGGTCAATTGTTTGCTGACATTTTCACCAACTTACCAGTGACAAAAATGGTATGGAACAGTGCTTGGTACAGTACACTTGGTGGGTACAGTACAAGTGCGGAAGGAGGCATTAATAAAAAACGTGATAAAGGGATCAAGGATGCTCGCTGTATCCTTTATGATGGAGGCTGGGCATGAATCCCCTTGGCAGTTAGATGGTTTGAGGCAAGCTATAATTTTTAGCACCTGTTGGAGTGACACTGGTGAAAATTCAAATTGTATAGTTGAGGTAGGAGTGTTGGAGCAGCGTAATTTTATTTACCAAGGCCTCCTGGATTTTTGTACACCAGGTTTGGTCTTTGTGACAAAGATCTGTGGGGGGAGAGGGTGATTCGAGTTCTCTCAGGATAGTAAAGAGTTCTCTTGTGCTACAACTAGCTTTATAAATGCCTTCATTATAAGTGTCACGTTTTGCTGCGAGAATTTCATATTTGTAGTTAGCAGTGACTTTTAAGAGGATCTCTTTCTTGATGGCAGTTGGGTTATTTTTCCAAATGATTTCATGTTTCCTTTTTTCTTTCCTTAGGTCTTTGAGTTTGGGGGTGAACCGTGCGTTCAGGTGGGCAGTCGTCTTACTCTTGCGCATATTTAGAGGTGCAAACCGGTCTACAGCATTATTGATAGTACTCTGATATAGTTCTACTAATTCTTCGGGATTAGTGGTTCTGACAAGGGTTCAAGAAAAGGCCTAAGGTTATTGACTGTAACATTTATCTTGTTTCTAGTTGGAATAGGAGGAGCTATGGCGTTAATTTTCACGGGGGGTGGGGAAGTTATGCAGTCAAGTAGGTTGTATGTCAATAAGCAGTAGTCCGTCCAAGATAATGGTTCAATAGCTGTTATGTTAGTTGTGCAGTTAAGATCTGCTACCAAGGCAAGGGTTCTTCCTTTGTCATGAGTAGGTAGGAGAACTCTCTGAGTGAGGCCTAACTCAGTTAAGGAGTTGGTTTGGAGTAGTGCTGAGTTGTCAGATGGATCATTAAAGCCTACATTAAAATCACCAAGCAAGAGGATTTGTGATGAAGGTTTAGTATTGGCTGAGATCACATTATTAATATCTTCTTCAAATTAGCCTAGGGGACCCGGGGGTCTATAGATTAAATGCATTGTTAGGGTCCGTGAAGTAGAGATTGGAAGTGTCACAGACAGTAGTTCACACGATGAAGTAGGATTATGTGAGATAGCTCTGAGGCCCAATGAGGCTTCAGCGATAAAGGCAATGCCCCCACCACTAGTTGAGTCTCTATCTGATCTGAGAACTGTGTAGCTGTCTGGAGTAGCAATAAGGAGGGAAGGGCCTGCTGCTGCATGTAGCCAGGTCTCAATTATTGCAAGGAAGTGCAATTTATTATCGAGAATCAGATCAGCAATTTCAGCTGCATGGGCGACTAGGGATCTCGCATTGATTAGTGCTCCAGTAATAGTTGGGCAGGTATTATTAGTGGAGGATTTGGGAAGTATAGGGCTATGTCTGGATTTAGTGGTGGATTTAATATTGTTAGGCAAAGGCTTCTTGCGGTTATGCGGCGGGTTGTTGGTAGGTGTGGCATGGACGGTAATTTGTACAATCTACCTTATCTAGAGCCGAGTCTGGTGTTTCTTAATTGAGTTTGACACGGGATATTCCGAGTCGGTAGTTTAGGGCTGGTGTAGGAGGTGCTGGAGCTAATGTCTTGGGTGGTATCCCGTAACATGATGTAGTCATTGGGAGTAGATGAAGGTTAGACAAGGTTAGGCTGACTATCAGTATATATCGGCATCAGTGGTGATAGGAATGAAGTAGGCTTGATCTCGTTGATAATTTTCAATGGCGGGAGGAAGGATGTGGGTTTGATTTCTTGGTCTGTAAGATATAGCTTGGGCATAGTCTTGGAATCACTAGATGTACGAGTCAGTAGTCTGGCCTTGTGGGGGACAGGCATGGACATGGAGGCTAGGGCACTTAGGATAAGGAGAGAGGTGTGCAGGCTCACCCTGTGCCGGCTCACGTTATGACATATGCTAAAGTTAAACATTTTACACGGTTACAGTGTTATGGCATTTCACACTTGACACGATTACAGTTGCAGATCAAAGTTTATGGACTTTCTGGAAGGTTGGAGAGCACCATAGAATGGAGATTGGAAAGTTGCGAGGAGATATACAGATCTGGGTTATGGCAATGGATAGCACAGGTTAAGGATGTACCAGATACTGGGAGAGGGTGAATGGATCTCATGTGAGACCTGCAGCACGTTGCAATAGTCCTTTAGAGTAGGGTAACTCTTACAGCCTCTTTTGTTAGCAAGATAATACAGGCATGAGAGACCGAGCAATAATGCAAAAATCACATAAGCAGATGCAGAAATCACTTAAAGGACTGAGGTATAAGTGGGGGTGGATCAGATACTTTCGGGCGATAGTGCGATACTGTGGCAGATGTCAATACACAGTGGGGGTAATAACGGCGGTGTACAAATCATCACTTTGGGCAGAAGTGGGCGGCACACAAATGAAACAGTGGTTGTACGACAAATATTCAGCATACATTTTTGGGTCACCAACCAGAAGAATTCATGGGTGCTTCCTCTACCAAAAAAAAAATCTTTCGACCCCAATATACCCACACATTTTAGACCCATCACCACAGTCCCATTCTTGTTGAAAATTATAGACAAAGGTGCCTATAATCAAATTCAACAAACTACTAGGTCTCCGTCAATCAGGCTTCAGGCCACAACACAGCCCCGAAACAGCCTTGATTGACCTTAAAATACAAATCGATGACCTGAAAGATAAAGGAAACTCAGCCCTCTTGCTCCTGATGGATCTATCGGCTGCCTTTGATTTGGTTGACCACAAGGTCCTATGTAATCACCTTTCCACAACAGTACACTTCTCACCAGAAGCTACAGCATGGATCAAGTCCTTCTTAAGCAATAGTTCAATGAGAGTGTTCTCAGCCTCGGCCGCAGCTGACCTTATCGCCATAACATGTGGGGTCCCTCCTGTACATCACTCACTATGTAAAATACATTTACCGAACCATTGTTGGATGGCCTGGTATCACATAAAATATTTCAGCAGATGACACCCAGATCCTTATCCCACTATCAGGTGATTATGACAAGGTCTTAGCCTTGATAAACAGAATCTACCTTATCATTCAGGTATGGATGGCCACACATGGTCTCTGTCTGAATGATGAGAAAACTGAACTTCTCCTCCTAGCACCCCTATCAATATTGCCAAATAGGGTTACTGATACCGTTCTTTCAATATTGATGGTAACAACATCAGAGTCGCCAGCGAGGTAAAAACACTGGGTTTTTATCTAGATTCCTTATTAAACAGGTGCAAGCAGGTCAGTGCTGCTGCCACTGCATATACTTGCAAGCTCATTCGGGCCTGTAAACCTTTCCTTTCCTCTAGAAGCTGCATCACTCTGGCCAGAGCCTATGTCTTGTGCAAAGTTGACTACTGCAATGGGCTTTATCTAGGATCCAATAAACTCATCACCAAGAAACTACAAATCCTTCAGAATAACGCTCTCAGGACAGCCTTGAGCATCCCTCGTAGACAACACATCTCCACTATAAGAAGGGATAACAACGGGCTCTCCATCAAAGAAAGGATACAACTAAAAACAGCATCTTTAACATACACATGCCTCAATAACTCGGAACACAGTATCTAACTGAGAAATTCTCTCTAAAACACTGTGCCCAGATCTGCCAACTCAGTCTATCTGCAAATCCCTAGATATAAACTTAAAAAATCAGGCGGTAGCAGCTTCCCGGTCCCAGCTGCTCAGCTTTGGAACTCTCTCTCCTGTGCTTTAAGAACTAATCAATCCTTCCACTGCTTTAGAAAAAATAGGAAGAACTGGTTCATCACGAATGATGCTCCATATTAGCCTATCCAGCCCGCTTCCCTCTGAACTCTGTTTAGCATCTCTAGCTGTAAATGACTACCCTTCTCTTACTGTATATCATGTACATAGACTATATATTCTGTACTGTCTTTTTATTATCTCTGTAAGCAACTATGAAACTGCATTTTCTTGGAATGCACCCAGATACCTAAGGTTGAGGCGTGCACTATAAATAAACAAACAAACAAACAAACAAACAGTCACCAGTGCAGAAACGACATCTGCACTAACTTACAAGGGCAACAACCACATATTGCACTTTGTGGTTTGTGCATTTATTGGTGTTAAATTGCCCTAACCCAGGCAATCAATCTTAGCAGGTCAGATAGCACAGCGAGTAGAGTGACATCCTGCAGAGTCCACAGCGAGTAGAGTGACATCCTGCAGAGTCTACCGACGCAGATTCGATTCTCGGCAGGGCCAAACTCAACCTTTCATTCTTCCAAGGTCGATAAATGAGCAACACCCATCGTGGGTAATAAGAAGCAACGCTCAGATGCCTGAGGGTTCGCAGCGCTATATAAATGCCAAATTATTATTATTATTATTATGCGGCCCCAAGAATGAAGAAGTAAAAACACAACCAGGGGAATATTTACTACACCAAAAATCTAAACCCATCAGCAGCAAACAATGTGTTTTCTCACTGCAGACGGCCCAGGTCACCGCCTTCTCTTCAGCCGGAAAACATGGCAGGCTATGACATCTCATCTAAGAAGCCTCCATTGACTCCCAATCTGCACAAGAATCAAGTTGAGAGTCTTCTGCCTTTTCTTCAAGAGCATCAACAGAACAGCTCTTCCTCCATATCCAGACCCACAGACCGCCTCACAACTCACCATCTGTGGCCCACAGAAACCGACTGCCTGCCATGCTTAAAGCAAAATCCACACCCATAGGGAGGCACACTTCTTCTGTCAGTGGTCTCCGCTCATGCAACGTCCTGCTCTGTACATGTTCCAAGAGCCCGCCATCCCGCGTGCAGTGGCACACATTGCTTGGCACACACGGCTTATGATCACTCACTCACATAACCGCCTGACTTCCAGTCGCTCTGTTCCACTCCCGCCTGATCCCTTGATCTCTGTACATATTCACTCACTAGCTGTCTTGCTAGGGCCCAGAATGGCTTTAAAAACGCATTGTTTTTCTTTAGCTGACCCTTCATTCAATTGCCACTCATGTTTTGATGTTTTATTGTCCTACTGTTGTTATTTTAAAATGTATTCTATTATTTTATACTTAATCTTAATTTTTTTATTATTACATTAGGTATGCATTTCTTACTGTATTTTATGATTCCTAGTCATTTAATCGAAACTGTGGCATCAAAATGCCACAGCATCGAAGTAAATGCATCGTCTGCCAAAGCATTTCAATGCATTTTTTGGTAATGTAAAACGTTACATGGAGCTGTCCAGTGCTGAATTTCAGCACTGGCCAGCACCTTGTAACGTTTTAATCTTTTTTTTTATATTGGGAGGGTTCCCCCCCAGCTTCCCCAACCCCCACGCCCACCACCCAACCCTAACCCTAATCTAACTCTTAATCTAACCCCAACCCCAACCCTAACCCTAGTGTAACCCTTAATATAACCGTAGCCCCTACCCTAACCCATATGTAAACCTTAATCTAACCCTAGCCCCAACCCTTACCTTAGCCCCGACCCTAACCCTAATGTAACCCTTAACCTAAACCTAGCCCCAACCCTAACCCAACCCTAACCCCTAACCCTCACCCCTAACCCTAACCCCAGTTTCGATTATATCATCGAATTATAGTCAATGGAAAGGCATTTCGATGGAAATACTTTTCGATGCCTAATATTTGATTGTATGTCATTCGATGCTATGGTTTTAGGTGAATTGACTAGATACTGGCCCTCATTACGACCTCGGCGGTAGCCATGCCGCTATTGGCGGCATGGCTGCCGCTGAAATCGCGTCCGGGTCCGGGTTCACAGAATGAGGAATTACCGGGCTATTCCGAGTTCGGAAGGCCCGGTAATTCCTCCCTCCAAGGACCCGGACCAAGTCCTTGCCCATTCCCATTTGAGCCCCCATAGGGCTGAATGGGAGAGGGAGCAAACAACGGGCCATTACGAGTTGGCCCGTTGTTTGCTCCCTCTTCCCCTCGCGGGATCCAGTAAGCACGCCTGGTTTGACCAGGTGTTACTTCCTGGGACCTCGTAATGAGGCAGTATGGGGTAAACGGCGCCGGCACCTTTTACAGCGCCGTTAACCCCGTACCGCCAGGGTCGTAATGAGGCCCACTATATTTTATCCATCTTGTATAGCGACCGTTACCTTTGGGTTGGTGTGAAGACTTTATATATGTTTTGAAATAAATAATGAATACAAATGAAACTCCACACAGCACCTGCAAAACAAATCTGTCTGAAAACCTGCTACTGGATGCTCTCTAGATGGGGCACCCCACCTTTTGGCTTTAAAATAAGCTTTGTGGTAGACTGTGAAAGATTGCCCTCAGGCAAGGGTGTAGAGTCCCTGCCTTTTTTTATTGCTATTAGTTAATAAAATGGTTCAGGTAATTCTATCTCTGAAAAGGATATCTGCTTATCAGATTCCCCTTTTATATGTTCTGTGCCAAAAGCATAGTGTACACCTGTGCCCAGCTGCAACAATAGCCTGCCGGGGCATAGAACAGGTTCAGAGGTCCCAAATGCCCATCTGACAGCTGCAGTGACAGGAAGCTGTCCGTGGAACAGGAATCCAAGGAGCACACCCATTCACACCAGGGTGCGGCACACCAAAAGGGCCTTTGATACTAGGGACAAGGGAAGGGTGCAGTGTTAGTGTAGACAGAAGAAGCTCAGATCAGCTGGAGAAAGGTTCCACTTTTTCTCTCTGCCTCTATCTTTCCTTCCTGCTTCGCCCCCCACTTCCTTTAGTGTAAAGCACTTTGTGTGTCATGTCAGGAGGCAAAGTCCACTTGTTGCAACAGCAAGGATTGGACCCCTAAAGTAGGCTAGGTTTAGTCCAATCACTTTGGGGCGGTTAGATTTTAAAACAAGGGGTCTTCTACTTCTTCTCAGATTCACTTAGGAATACACACCTAAGAAGAATTGTGTTGGACCTCTGCTGGGGGAGTTGACTTTCTAGAGCCATCCGCCAGTGAGGTGAAGATTGAGTGTCCAGGGTGGAGGAGAGCAGTGTTCCCTACCAATCCCTGGGGCACTTTGGGAGTGAACCTGCTGCTGGAACACAATCTGTATGCTCTGCCAGTCACATTGCTGCCGAGGACCTCACTGTGGTGAAAGACCCCTGATAGTGTGCACCAACCTCCCTTTCCGGGATCCCGAGGACAAGGACTGAACCTACGCTTGAGACCCAAGAGTAGGACTCACAGCACCCTGAGAGCCAAGACAGACAAGATCCCTGTTTTAGTTCATGCATCTAACTGGTTGAACTGTCGTTGAACCAAGTTCACTGCATCTCGAACTACCAGAACCATCCGGAACTGCCTTTAGCACTCACCCAGCTATTCGAACTTGAACTGTACATTCTGATCTGTTCACTACTGCTCCTCGGCTCGAACTACAAGCTCTTTGTTGTATCTGCCATTCTTTGAACCGCTTCTTGCCTCACCAGCTTCTTCGCTGCCAATCATCATCGACAGTCAAACCAACCCTGGTGGATCCTAGAGCCCCGACCATCGGAGGCTGGACCGAACCACTTGAACTGAACCTGCAGTTCCAATTGCCATACTCCTTCATCATCTTCTTGACCATCGAAGCAATCTTGCAGGCCCTCACGATCCGCAGATCCCCAGATCCCCATACACTTAATCTGACCAATCTTGTAGGCCAGTGCATCCAGTATCCAGCCTCTCTGAACTAACCGTTGAACCGACCCTGGAATCCCTAATCAGTCACTCACCTTCAAGCATCGCCTTTGACGCTCATCAAGCCCACGTTCGTCCATGCTCGACACCTCTGCCCATCTAAGACATTGTGATTGCTGCACCCAAACAGTCTCGAACCACTCAAACAGCCCCAAACAGCCTGGTTCACTGAAGTCGAACAACCAAGACGATACTAATGGCCCATCACTGGCCCCCTTGTTCACTTTCTGGGCACTGGAGACTAGTTAAATTGCATGCACACCTTTTTCCTTAAGACATATCCTTTTAAATATAATATTGTTGTTCTTGAAATTGCTAATTACCCATCTACTCTTACCCATAGTGATCAATCAATGTTCTCTTTTCTTCCATATTTTCTGTTCTTTTCAAAGCTGTGAGTTTTGTACAGGATTTCTATTTAATAAGCCTTGATTGGATATTCCCTTCATTTTGAGCTGTGGAACTTTGATTTTTGGGTCACTACTGAATTAGGTTCACACCGTCCTCCCTCTGCCCACGTAACCACAAAAGGCGAAGGAGGTATATCTTTTGGCTGTGCCTGTTTTATCTGTATGTTTGGGATCACTGATGGTTTTTAGAAGTGTGAGGGCTGAGTAGGAGGTTAATTCGCTGTTCACCCTTATTCTCCTACCCTTATGTCACAGGGAGCTGCAGTGTCGTTTGGACCTACACCTCTCCTGCCATGCTGCTCCTTAAGCCCTTGCATAACTGCAGGGTTTTGCAGCTCTCTGCCTTCTATCTGAGAGCAATGTGACTTCCCGCTGTAATGGATTTTTCCGCAGTAATGAAACCCTCTGCAGCGATGAAACGTTCTGCTGCGACAGCGCCTTTCCACCAGGAGATGTGACTATTCCATCTGCGGCTTGCTTAAGCACCAAGGAGCGATAGCATGGCAGTGCACGCGCTAAAAATCAATAAAAATAAACAATACAAGTAATCCATCAGAGCACTGTTGAGAAGCGCAGCAGGACGCACGGAAGCCTGTCCATCCAAGGATCACTTGGAACAAGTTGGGGTAACGTTTAATTTATATTTTAGTTTATTGATTTCTGAAGCACTTTGGCCAAAGTGCAGAACAATTATCTGGTGGTTCCAAAAATATAACCAATAAAACATACCAGACATAAAACAGATTAAAGCAAAGAGGAAAGTCAAGCGTTTCAAGATTTGAACAGAAGAAAGAGAGTGTGTAAGAATATCTAATAGAAAAGGGCTAAAGAATTCCAGTGATTAAGGGCCAAGAGTAACAAAAGAACGGAAGCGATATTGCGCACAGGGTGGCTTAGGAACAGCAAGCCGAATTTGGCAACGAAGAGTATGGGATGCTACACAGATAGAGACTAGAGAAGCAAGATATGGTAAGGCAAGGCCATGCATACAGTTATGGGATGCTATATAGATAGAGACTAGAGAAGCAAGATATGGTAAGGCAAGGCCATGCATACAGTTATGGGATGCTATATAGAGAGAGATTAGGGAAGCAAGATATGGTAAGGCAAGGCCATGCATACAGTTATGGGATGCTATATAGATAGAGACTAGGGAAGCAAGATATGGTAAGGCAAGGCCATGCATACAGTTATGGGATGCTACATAGATAGAGACTAGAGAAGCAAGATATGGTAAGGCAAGGCCATGCATACAGTTATGGGATGCTACATAGATAGAGACTAGGGAAGCAAGATATGGTAAGGCAAGGCCATGCATACAGTTATGGGATGCTACATAGATAGAGACTAGAGAAGCAAGATATGGTAAGGCAAGGCCATGCATACAGTTATGGGATGCTATATAGATAGAGACTAGGGAAGCAAGATATGGTAAGGCAAGGCCATGCATACAGTTATGGGATGCTACATAGATAGAGACTAGGGAAGCAAGATATGGTAAGGCAAGGCCATGCATACAGTTATGGGATGCTACATAGATAGAGACTAGAGAAGCAAGATATGGTAAGGCAAGGCCATGCATACAGTTATGGGATGCTATATAGAGAGAGATTAGGGAAGCAAGATATGGTAAGGCAAGGCCATGCATACAGTTATGGGATGCTATATAGATAGAGACTAGGGAAGCAAGATATGGTAAGGCAAGGCCATGCATACAGTTATGGGATGCTACATAGATAGAGACTAGAGAAGCAAGATATGGTAAGGCAAGGCCATGCATACAGTTATGGGATGCTACATAGATAGAGACTAGGGAAGCAAGATATGGTAAGGCAAGGCCATGCATACAGTTATGGGATGCTACATAGATAGAGACTAGGGAAGCAAGATATGGTAAGGCAAGGCCATGCATACAGTTATGGGATGCTACATAGATAGAGACTAGGGAAGCAAGATATGGTAAGGCAAGGCCATGCATACAGTTATGGGATGCTACATAGATAGAGACTAGAGAAGCAAGATATGGTAAGGCAAGGCCATGCATACAGTTATGGGATGCTATATAGAGAGAGATTAGGGAAGCAAGATATGGTAAGGCAAGGCCATGCATACAGTTATGGGATGCTATATAGATAGAGACTAGAGAAGCAAGATATGGTAAGGCAAGGCCATGCATACAGTTATGGGATGCTACATAGATAGAGACTAGAGAAGCAAGATATGGTAAGGCAAGGCCATGCATACAGTTATGGGATGCTATATAGAGAGAGATTAGGGAAGCAAGATATGGTAAGGCAAGGCCATGCATACAGTTATGGGATGCTATATAGATAGAGACTAGAGAAGCAAGATATGGTAAGGCAAGGCCATGCATACAGTTATGGGATGCTATATAGATAGAGACTAGAGAAGCAAGATATGGTAAGGCAAGGCCATGCATACAGTTATGGGATGCTACATAGATAGAGACTAGAGAAGCAAGATATGGTAAGGCAAGGCCATGCATACAGTTATGGGATGCTACATAGATAGAGACTAGAGAAGCAAGATATGGTAAGGCAAGGCCATGCATACAGTTAAGGGATGCTATATAGATAGAGATTAGGGAAGCAAGATATGGTAAGGCAAGGCCATGCATACAGTTATGGGATGCTATATAGATAGAGACTAGGGAAGCAAGATATGGTAAGGCAAGGCCATGCATACAGTTATGGGATGCTACATAGATAGAGACTAGGGAAGCAAGATATGGTAAGGCAAGGCCATGCATACAGTTATGGGATGCTACATAGATAGAGACTAGGGAAGCAAGATATGGTAAGGCAAGGCCATGCATACAGTTATGGGATGCTATATAGATAGAGATTAGGGAAGCAAGATATGGTAAGGCAAGGCCATGCATACAGTTATGGGATGCTACATAGATAGAGACTAGGGAAGCAAGATATGGTAAGGCAAGGCCATGCATACAGTTAAGGGATGCTATATAGATAGAGACTAGAGAAGCAAGATATGGTAAGGCAAGGCCATGCATACAGTTATGGGATGCTACATAGATAGAGACTAGAGAAGCAAGATATGGTAAGGCAAGGCCATGCATACAGTTATGGGATGCTACATAGATAGAGATTAGGGAAGCAAGATATGGTAAGGCAAGGCCATGCATACAGTTATGGGATGCTATATAGATAGAGACTAGAGAAGCAAGATATGGTAAGGCAAGGCCATGCATACAGTTATGGGATGCTATATAGATAGAGACTAGAGAAGCAAGATATGGTAAGGCAAGGCCATGCATACAGTTATGGGATGCTACATAGATAGAGACTAGAGAAGCAAGATATGGTAAGGCAAGGCCATGCATACAGTTAAGGGATGCTATATAGATAGAGATTAGGGAAGCAAGATATGGTAAGGCAAGGCCATGCATACAGTTATGGGATGCTATATAGATAGAGACTAGGGAAGCAAGATATGGTAAGGCAAGGCCATGCATACAGTTAAGGGATGCTATATAGATAGAGACTAGAGAAGCAAGATATGGTAAGGCAAGGCCATGCATACAGTTATGGGATGCTACATAGATAGAGACTAGGGAAGCAAGATATGGTAAGGCAAGGCCATGCATACAGTTATGGGATGCTACATAGATAGAGACTAGGGAAGCAAGATATGGTAAGGCAAGGCCATGCATACAGTTATGGGATGCTACATAGATAGAGACTAGGGAAGCAAGATATGGTAAGGCAAGGCCATGCATACAGTTATGGGATGCTACATAGATAGAGACTAGGGAAGCAAGATATGGTAAGGCAAGGCCATGCATACAGTTATGGGATGCTACATAGATAGAGACTAGAGAAGCAAGATATGGTAAGGCAAGGCCATGCATACAGTTATGGGATGCTATATAGATAGAGACTAGGGAAGCAAGATATGGTAAGGCAAGGCCATGCATACAGTTATGGGATGCTACATAGATAGAGACTAGAGAAGCAAGATATGGTAAGGCAAGGCCATGCATACAGTTATGGGATGCTACATAGATAGAGACTAGGGAAGCAAGATATGGTAAGGCAAGGCCATGCATACAGTTATGGGATGCTACATAGATAGAGACTAGGGAAGCAAGATATGGTAAGGCAAGGCCATGCATACAGTTATGGGATGCTACATAGATAGAGACTAGGGAAGCAAGATATGGTAAGGCAAGGCCATGCATACAGTTATGGGATGCTACATAGATAGAGACTAGAGAAGCAAGATATGGTAAGGCAAGGCCATGCATACAGTTATGGGATGCTATATAGATAGAGACTAGAGAAGCAAGATATGGTAAGGCAAGGCCATGCATACAGTTATGGGATGCTACATAGATAGAGACTAGAGAAGCAAGATATGGTAAGGCAAAGCCATGCATACAGTTAAGGGATGCTATATAGATAGAGATTAGGGAAGCAAGATATGGTAAGGCAAGGCCATGCATACAGTTATGGGATGCTATATAGATAGAGACTAGGGAAGCAAGATATGGTAAGGCAAGGCCATGCATACAGTTATGGGATGCTACATAGATAGAGACTAGGGAAGCAAGATATGGTAAGGCAAGGCCATGCATACAGTTATGGGATGCTACATAGATAGAGACTAGGGAAGCAAGATATGGTAAGGCAAGGCCATGCATACAGTTATGGGATGCTACATAGATAGAGACTAGGGAAGCAACATATGGTAAGGCAAGGCCATGCATACAGTTAAGAATCACACACAGAAAGGGAAAGAGAAGTCAGGATTCGAAGCAAAGCCATGAAATAGAATGGAGCGAAGAAGGAATAGAAGTACGAGGAGAACGGCAGAAGAGAATACAAATAGCAGAATTAAATATAGAGCGTAAGAGAGCAAACCAATCAGAAAATGAGAACAGTAAGAGATGCTGGAAAGGACAAGTGTTGCGATAAGTAGTTTAGTAGCATGGAAAGAGATGAAGCAGTGTGCCTTACAAATGCTATTAAGCTGATAGCGATATGAATGAGACATATTGAAGAACTGAGCAGTAAAGGAAAGAGAGGAGTCAAAACAGACACCTAGGTTGCATGCAGAGAGCTAAAGGGGGTGGGAAGAGAGATGGGGAGTATGAAAAGGGGCAGGTACAGTAGAGTCAGAAAAGAAAAGAATTACAGTTTTTGAGGCCTCTAGGTGGGGAAAGTGAACATGCTTCCAGGACTGGATAGCCAGAAGACAGGCGATAAGAGTGGCATGAAGGGAGTCAGAGAAAGATCGGGAAAGAAAGATCTGGGAGTCATCTGCGTAAATGTGTCAGGACCCACCAAACCGAGGCATAATGGAGGAGCAAAGTATACACCGAAAACAGCTGGGGTCAAGAACAGAACCCTGGGGGACGCCATGGTACAAAGGAGATAAAGTGGATAATTTGCCAGCCCAGGAAACAGAAAACAACCAGACACATACGAATGGAACATCGCAAAAGAGAACCAGAACAATCTAACGACAAAAGAGTCCAAATAAGAGTATTGTGATTAACAGTGTCAAGACTGAAAATAATTTGGAGTATATATGTGAACGAAAATAATAAATAATTATTTTATATGGCGTTTCATCCCATATTGTGCCGGCTTCTGGGCACCATAGCAATTTCAGAACATGGGTCATTTCCGAGCCATATCATGCCTGGTTAATGTTCGACAGTGTGACACTCATGAACCTGTTTCTCTGACTGTTGTTATGGCCTTAGCAGTTATGTTCAGCACCTGCTCAATCACAACTTTGCTGACTACAGGATCAGACCTGGTGGTGAAGGGGACCAATGTCTTCATCCAGCTGAGATGTGTTGAGGATCACACTACAAGGAGCTGTTTATTTTATGTTATGGGATACTTGGAAAGGGGATACTCAATGTCCTGTATGAAGAAGGCTGGGGGACAAGGTACGCAACATGGAAAGGGAATCAACAACCAAAAGAGCAGGGAAGGAAGCAACCACAAGGAACTACGAAATGTATTACTAAATATTGCAGTGAAAATCACACAATTATTAGAATATTGGGGAAGGATTGGCACCTTTTGCATTTGGACAAGGACCTAAAAGGAAGTGTGGATGACGCTCCAAGGATTACATTCACAAGGGCACCGACCCAGAAGAATACATTGAGCCCATCCATTCTATCGGGCAAGGCCATACAGCAAAGTACTAGTTGGTTACAACCAACAACAACTGGATTTTCAAGATGTCGTATGTGCACAATATGCAAATATGCACACAGCAATACCCAGGAATCCAGTGCAATGTGGGGAGTGAAAATTAAAATCAATGCGATAATTAACTGCAGATCTAAGTATGTTGTGTGTTCGATCATATGTACATACCAGAAATTACACATTGGGAGCAGAATCAGAGAATTGAGGACCCAGATACTGGAACATTTGTCTACTGTGTGGAGCCAAGACCCAAGGTTCCCACCAGTTGCCCATTGGAAAACGACACACCAGATGCATGATAAGAAGGATTTAAGATTTGTTGATTGATTGTTTATTATGCGCTTATACACAAGTTTTTCAAGGCGCAACCATGCATGGGAGGGAAGACATAAAGAAAGATATGGCAAACGATTTTATTAGGCATTGTACACTCAGATTACGCAGGTGAACATAAAAGGAAGTTTGTGGGGGGGCAATAGGGAAAAGTGCATCTAGTTCCCTCAGAACATTGGTTAAGTGCAGAGAGATACCACTCTCATGGGTGCTAACCAAAGTGCAGTAGTGCTGCGGCAAGTGCAAGGCCCAGGGGTAAGTGCAGGAGACTGGCGAGGATGCTTGGAACCTGTGAGGATCTGAAAGTGCACCAGGCAGCCAGTCGGCGAAACTGAACAGAGGTAGAGGAGAGAGGGAGAGAGAAGGAGGAGGCAAAGAGGAAAGTCGTGAGGAGTTTCCAGAATTTAAGGAGATCCAGCTCAAGGCGGAGAGAGGCAGGCATGCTGTTCCAGAGGGAGGCACCTACAGAGGATAAAGCTCTCCCCCCCAAGTCTCTGCATGGAGAAGCGGCTCACTCGCACAGAGTTGGAGGAAGACGAGTGGAGGGCTCGGGACGGGGAGTATTTAGGAAGAGAGCGTTGTAGATAGAGTGGACCCAGGCCGCAGAAAGCCTTGTGGACAATGCAAAGGGTCTTTAACTTAATCCTTGCAGCCATGGGGAGCCAGTGAAGGGATTTCAGCACCAGAGGGAGGCAGTCTCTGGGCTTGCAGTTTTGGTCTGGATGAGTTGAAGAAGACAGAGGGTAGAAGAGGGCAGGTTGAGAAAGAGGCTGTTTCAGTATTCCAACCTAGAGAGAGCAGGGCTCTGGAGATGGTGATGGTGAGCCTCTGGGGGAAGGTGAGAAAAGGAAGAATACATCTGAGAAGGTGCATTTGGAAGTGGGACTTTTTAGAGATGTCCGCGATGTGAGACGAGAAGGAGAGAGTGCAGTTGAAGATGACTCCCAGGTTTTTTGCCTTGTTGGTAGGTGGAAATGCAGGGCCAAGGGAGGCCAGCCAGAGAGAAAGAGACTAGGTGGGAGCAGGGGTCCCGATGAGGACAATCTCTGTTTTACTGGCATTGAGGCAGAGCTCATTTGCATCACACAATGACTGAATTGCGGACAGACAGTCAGGTATAAGTGAAGAAGAGGAAGAGGCTGAGGGCAGCCTGAAGGAGAGCTGGTGTGTCATCCACGTAACACTGAAAGTGAAAGGTGAAGGTGGCTATCAGTCTGGCCAAGGGGGCCATGTAGCCATTGAAAAATCAGAGGGATAGATTAGATTCACCGCAAGTAGAGAGAGTGATAGTGGATAGGAAAGACCCAAGTTCCACCTGGGATGGACGGTCGGAGAGAAAGGAGGTTAACCACACCAGGGCGTGATCCGTGATGCCCAGGGTATCATGGAGATGTGCGATCAGCGTTTTGTGGTTCACCATATCGAAGGTATAGGTGAGGTTGAGTAGAATGAGGACGAAGTAGGAGTTAGAATCAAGGTTTGAGAGAAGATCTTCGTTCAGAAGAGCAGTTTCCATGCCTCTGGATGCTCTAAAGCCAGACTGGTGGTCATGGAAGCAGCCAACAGATTCAGTGTTTAGGGCAAACTAGGAAATAGCCAACTTCTCCAGAAGTTTGCCCAGGAAAGGAGTGATATAGATTGGGCAGTAGTTTGCCAGAATGGAAGGTTCAGCAGAAGATTGTTTGAGGAGAGGGTGTATAAGGGAGTGCTTAAGAGCGGTGGAGAAAACTGTGTTGTCCTGTGTTTTGGAGGCGACGTGTGTATTTTTTTTCTTTTTGAATTCCCTCTGCATTTATAAAGAAAGTATTTCTTTAACAGAAATAATTTCTTTATGAAGTCAGACTGACTTCAAAAAGAAACGATGGGCCTCATTACTGGTTTGGCGGCAACCGTGCCATTGCTACCAGCAGGTTGCCCCCAGACCCATAATGATTTACTGGCGCCTGACTTCCCGGTAACACCGGGGGATTACAACCCCGGTGGTCTGGGAAGTCAGGCGCCGGCAAATGGTAAGTCCCCATTTCCATAAAGTCCTATCGGACTTGAATGGGGACCATAGAAGCACCGGCACCATTAATAACGGTGCCAGTGCTTCCGTGAAAACTATGCGGGTGGGGGCCGTTCTGCCCAGCAGGTCTGACCTGCCGGGCAGGACCGCAACCGGCCGCAGAGCTGTAATATGCCAGCCCGGAAATAACAATGCCGGTGAGCTTACCAGGACCGTTGTTTACAGTCCGGCATAGTTGTAATGAGGCCCAATTTCTTTTTTAAATGTTAGGGCTCCCCTCAACCCCATGATGTATGCGTGTGTGAGTGTATGTTGAAAGGGTTCACACTTAAATGTATAGGTGGCTGCCTGTGCGAGTGTATGGTGAAAGGGTGCACACTTTAATATACGGGTGGCTGTCTGGGTGTGCCTGTATGGTGAAAGGGTGCACACTTAAATGTATGGATGGCTGCCTGGGTGTGCCAGTATGGTGAAAGAATGCACACTTAAATGTATGGGTGGCTGCGTGTGCGTGTGTGTATATGGTGAATGGTGTGTGTGCTTGTGTTCAGGGGTGCAACAAAACCTACATTTCAGGGGGCTAACCGTTCAAATGTTGGGAGGGGTGCCAACTTCATGGGCGGTGGGGGAGGGGCAAACTTATTTGTTTGGGTCATCTAATTTCTTTATGCATTTTTATGAGACTATTCTAGTGCAGCTTCAATGTTACAAGCAGTTAACTCTCTCCTTTAAGGTTTAAAACACACACGTATGGACTGCTGTGAGAATGAGTGGTCTCCTGTTCCTTCTCTACCCTTCCAATCACTCCCCTGGCACACATCATCCCAGTGTGTATGAGACAGTACTTGTGTATAAGGCACTCTGCCTCATACACAAGTACTGGGATGAGGTAGAGGTACATGGAAGTAATGCTTGATTTAGCTACCTGTAATCTTCATTACTCCTAGTCCCACTCTTCCTCATCCCAGCACTTACCTATGAGGCAATGAGACCATAAGGTCTGGGGCAAGGAAGAGGGACGTGGAGGTAATTCTGGGCCAAGGAGCTGATTTTGGAGGTTGGGGTGGGAGGGAGAGGGGATGAGTGGGGGGGGCAGGATTATACGACAAATTATAATGGCTGTTCATATCCAGGCTAAGCAGGCATGATATGTGGTACTAGTGGCTAGAATGGCATTTTGGTGCAGCCAGTCTAGCCATTCCTCAGTTTGGTATGACTTTTTTTAATGGGGCATTTATGATAAAGCAGTCCTGCTAAGTGAATTACCTGGCTAGACTGCCATTTGGGTGCTGCCATTCAGCCGTTTCTTAATGCAGTATTGTATATTTTTCTGGGCATCTGTGATCAAATGATATGATATAAATCATGTATAACGCACCTGCACACAAGTGTTTCTAGGCGCGACAAGAAAAGGGATGTAAGATAGAGGGAGGACAAGACAAACGATCTTACTAGGCCTTGTGTCATTCAGATCGTGCAAGTGCGATAACGAGAAGCGCAAGGGGAAAGGAACGGGGGAAGTGCAAGGGAGAGGGGAGGGGAAAAACAGGGCAGCAATGCTCTGAGTAAGTGCTGTCAGGGCAGCACAGCTCTGGGTAGTGCAAGGAGAACAAGGGACTGTAGGGCTGCAGTTGCAGCCCCTAAGTGCATGGTAGGCCTGGAGGCAGTGCAAGGGTGACTGATCAAGAAAGAGTCTTGACTCAGTGAGACTCTGAGGGTAGCTAAGCAACCAGTCGGTACAGCAGACAGGTAGGTCAGGTAGGCCAGCAAGGGAGGGAGAGAGAGAAAGCAGAGGAGAAGAGGAACGTTTTGAGCTGCTTCCAGAACTTCAGGTGGTCTGCTAAAGCTTGAGAGGGGCAGGGAGGCTATTACAGAGGGAGGCACCTGTAGAGGAGAGAGATCTACCCCCCACTCTCTTCCTGGAGAAGCGTCTAACCCTTAGAGGGTTGTAGGTAGCTGAGCGAAGGGCTTGAGAAGGAAGATATTTTGGAAGAGCGTGTTGGATGTAGTGCGGGCCCCGGGCCCAGAAAGCCTTGTGGACAATGCCAAGGGTCTTGAACTTGATACTTGCAGCAACTGGGAGCCAGTGGAGAGATTTCAGGGCTGGAGAGATACGATCCCTGTGCTTGAGGCCAAGGATAAGTCTTGCAGTCCTTTTCTGGATTAGTTGCAGGGGCTGGATAGTAGAGGAAAGCAGATTGAGAAAGAGGCTGTTGCAGTAGTCCAGCTTAGAGAGAACCAGGGCTCTGCAGACAGTGAGCATCTGGGGGAAAGTGAGAAAGGGAAGAGTCCCTTTGAGGAGGAGCAGCTGGTAGTGGTACTTCTTGGCAATGTCTGAGATGTGAGGAGAGAAAGAGAGTGGAGTCAAAGATGACACCAGTGTTGTTTGCCTCACAGAAAGGCAAAGGAAGAGGGCCCAAGGCGGGCGGCCAGAGTGAGAGAGGGAAAGCAGGGGCAGGAGTCCAAATGAGAAGGATCTCCAGCTTACTGACATTAAGGCAGAGGTAGTTGGAGGCACACCAACCCTGAATCGCGGATAGACAGTCGGGAATGAGCGAGAGATGAGAGGAGTCTGAGGGGAGCTTGAGGGAAAGCGGAGTGTCATCCACATAACACTGAAAGTTCGAGGAGAAATTGGAGATCAGGTAGGTCAAAGGGGCCACATAGAGGTTGAAAAACCAGAGTGAGAGGATGGAGCGGGGAGAAAGGGACCAAGTTGGACCTGGAAGGGGCAGTCCAAGAGGAAGGAGGTCAGCCACTCAAGGGCCTGATCCGTGGTGCCCAGGTTCTCATGGAGTCGATTGATCAGGATTGATCAGGATGGCATGGTTGACCGTATCGAAAGCACAGGAAAGATCGAGGAGGATGAGGACAGAAGGAATGCTGGAATCAAGTTTAGAGAGCAGAACTTCACAGGTGTTCAGGACAGCAGTTTCCATGTCTCTGGCACTGAAGCCAGACTGATGATCATGGAGACAACCAACAGATTCCGTGTGGAGAGTAAGCTGGGAGATGGCCAGCTTTTTCAACAGTTTTCCCAGGAAAGGGGTGATGGAGATTGGGCGATAGTTTGCTGAGCAGGCAGGATCGGCAGAAAGCTTCTTGAGGAGTGGGTGCATAAGGGAGTGCTTAACTTTAATTTCATTTAATTTAATTTAATTTAATTTAATATTTATTGTGCTATAGTTTAAACTATAAACTTTACACAAATTTAACATAAATAACATGATAAAAATACTAACATACTTCAAATACAATTTTTAAATATACATGAATTGCAATACAAAATACTATTTTAAAATAAATGATTCACATTATTCACAGATATATATAAATTTCATACCTTCTGTATAAGAATTACTTTCATAAAACCTATTCCTCTACAGAGTTATACCCAATCTTATTTCAATTTGCAACCAAATAGTATACAGAGCTATTAAGAGACGTAAACTGTTGGAGTTGAGGCAATGATGCCAAAACAGAGCTTCCCCAATATATGTAGTTTCATGCACATAACTGCCAAGAAGGGGAATAAAAGTGCCGACCATCTCCGAACACTCAGTCAACAAATGTTTTGCAGTCTCCAATTGCTTATGCACTTTACATAATCGGCAGATACGTTCCTCGGCGGCCATACTGTCTTTTCTCCCCGTATTGCTTAGGGTAGGTAGTTGTTCTAGGCGAAGCAGTAGTATAAACCGTCTGAGCCTAATAGATGGACAGATATTCAAGTATCTCTGGGGTTTCCTAAATTCAAATAGTCTATATTGCACAAACTGGTAGCTGCTCAAACTCTTAAGATGTCCAAAATTATCCAGCCAATCCCAGAGATCAATACGTTTACTCAATGCTCTGTTTACTTTATCTGAGTATTTACCATCTCTGGATTGCCAGCCTATTTCGGAGAACAGATTGTTCATCTGATCTACAATTGAAGAGGTCGATCCTTCCTTTATTATTTCTTGGTGTATCGCTGGTAATATGTCATTACTTGTATCTCGAGTCATTCTGAGATATAACGCGGCTCTCTTCTTTAACACCAATGCCTTTAGGGAGGTTAGACCCAATTCTAATCTGATGATGGCCACCGGAATAGGGGGAGGTAGACCAAGCACTCGTCGCCAAAATTTACCCTGTAATATCTGTAGCCATCTAAGGTCAGACTCTAATAGTGCTTCCAGGCCATATATTATCGCCGGGGCAAACACCTGTATATAGAGTTGCCTTATACCCCATAGAGTAAAACCGCTATGGCTGATCGTAAATCTATAAAATAAGGCAGTCAACTGTGCAGCTTTAATACAGCGTGTTTGTTTACATGCCAAATAATCCCCAGTATTTTCAAAGTCAATGCCTAAATAACAATATCGAGGGACATATGAAATGTTCACTGCCCCTACTGTGAGTTGCACGCGGGAGACCTTTTTTCTTGTATATCTCATAATCTTTGTTTTTCCTAGATATAAGCCATTCTCTTCAGCGTATTCCCATAGTGCGACCGCAGATCTTCGCATCCCACTGATGGTGTGATCAAATATCACCAAATCATTGGCGTATGCTAGTACTGGGCAGCTAGCTTTCCCAATTTTCGGCGGACAATTTCTCACCTTATTTAATGCTTCAGGGATGTCATAGGTATATAGATTGTAAATTAAAGGAGCCGTTACGCATCCTTGCTTGACACCCCTATTTTGTATAACATTTTGAGTTGTATGGCCATCTTGATCTAATTTCAATTTAACTGAATTGTTTGAATGCAAGAGTTTTAAATAGTATATTAGGCCATCAGGACAACCCATTGTATACAGTTTGTTCCATAACCGACTACGGGGTATGGAATCAAACGCCGCTGTGAAGTCTATATATAATGCGTAGAGCGGGACCGATCCAGTTCGTAAGGCTCTGGTTCGCAAAATATCCATAATCATGATGTTATGGGCAGTGGAGTAACCTTGTCTAAACCCACTTTGGAATCTGGACAATACTCCTCTGCCCTCTGCCCAGGATTGTAACTCCTTGAGCAAAAGTGAGGCAAATATCTTTCCAGTGGCATCAAGCATGGAAAGCAACCTATAGTTGCCTGGGTCGAGTCTATCGCCCTTTTTAAAAACTGGAATTAATATTGCCGTCTGCCATGAGCAGGGTATTTTACCTGACTTTAATATTTTCTGAAACAGGATATTTAGCAAACTTGCCCAGAACTCTGGGTATACTTTCATGACAATATTAGCCAAACCGTTGGGTCCCGGTGCTCTTGATGATTTTAACTCTTTGATTTTATTCAAAATGAGCTCGTACGTTACGGAAAATGGGGCCTCACAAGGCGGCCTACCCAGTATTGTTGTTTCCTCACCCACCATATTTCTGTTTTCTAGAAATGTGACCCACACTCTCGCTTCAATAGGATTGACCGATATCCCCCTCTGTGTACCCTGAGCCTCGCTTAAGAGAGACCAGATATTACGGGTCTTCTTTTCGCATACGGTCTTCACTAATTTTTGCCAGGTAAGAACCTTGTCCGCCCTTTTTTTCTCCTTAATGGACGATCTATATCTATTTTTAATCACTCTAATTGTCCGATAATAGGCTTCCCCTGGGGCCATTGATTTCTTAGCTCTGCGAAGCTCAGCTCTAAGATTACGCTTCATGTCTCTGATTGTTTTATCGAATGGTAGTTTATTCCCCACACTACTTATCATACACCCCATAGGGGCCGCAGCGTGTTTACCTGAAAAAGCACTAATCCAGTCTTCTATGGAATTGATGGACATATCATTGAATTTATGTAGCTCTTTAAGCACTACTATTCCCAGAGTTTCTGCCGCAAGTGCTATATTCTTATCTGACCAGGAAATCCTGGTTCCTGTCTTATTGATTTTTACGATACCCATATTGCTAATTGAGGGCTGCTTTCGAGGAATACTCATTGTACATTTTAATGTGGCATGATCGCTCCACACGTTAGGCATAACTATCGGATCGTCAATCTGCTCTTGAAGCCCTGGACATATATATATATAGTCCAATGTGCTGTTAGCAGCGCCGTTGGACCAAGTATATTGTCCAGGGTGATCACTAGCTGTTCTGCCATTAAGCATTATCATATCCCATAATTCAAACAGGGATTCTCAGGTACTGCCCTCAATATCTTTTTTGTTATGCAGCATAATGCTCTTCTCTTTCAATTTAGGATTCTGCATTTTACACACCCGTCCTCTCATATGGCAATTGAAATCACCCACAACCATTACTCCCAAATTAGTAGCTACAGGTGACCAATTTGCCAACACATCCTGCAATGAGTCTTGCAAATGTTCGCTTAATATTGCTCCAGGTGGATTGTAAAGATTTACCAACAAAAAAGAATACATAGAATCTATGTCCTCAAGTATCACTTCAACTGCGAGTAAGTTGTTTCCACAGTTAGAACCAATCTGCCTGGAGCCCAAGGTATTGGCCACTCCTATCACCAATCCACCAAAAGGCCTGCCTTTGTCACCTCTTTTTGCAGCAGCATGGAACAGCATGTACCCATCTAATACCAAAGGGTCCAATGTCCAAGTCTCTTGCAGGCAGAAACAACTAGATTTGTCAAACAGTTCCGTAGAGCCCTCTGGTGAGAGTAAATGCATAAAACCCCGACAGTTCCAAGATACAACAGATAGATCTCATGATTTCCTTAAGATCTCAGGAAGGGCGTCGGCCAGCCATTTCAAAACCTGTTGGACATCAGACGCTTCTATTTTCTTATCCATCTGTATTTTGGGGCATGGTACTGTATCCACAGCAACGGCAACTTCTTCCTCCCGGCAGCTGGGGTCTATTTCATTTAAATCAACATCCACTTCCACGTCTACTGATTTTAATTCCTCTTTATACTTTCTTAATAGATCCGCCGTGGCTGCAAATTTACAGTGGATGGCTGAGACATTGGGATTCGGACCTTTCAGTGGTTCAATGAATTGGAAGTCATCTGAAATTAATACCCGCAGTTGAGGGACAGAATATAATCTTGTCAAAAACTCTGATCGCGATAGCCATTTATTAAACTTACTCTGATATAGATTTTTAATAAGGCAAATTCGACTGCCTTTCTTCTCATTCTTATTGACCAAAGTGCCCGTAACTTCAAGGGGTAGATCTTCCTGTACCGTCGGTTGACTGATAACCATGGCTGTATCTACTGCGCTGCCATGGCTCGCCTCCGTCTCTTCCACAATCTCTGCACTTTCTTCATGGTCCACTGTCGGTCCCTGTTCGGGGAGAAGCCAGCTAGTCAAATATCCATCGCGAGTTGCCTTTCTTTTCTTGGCTCTTGCGACTCTTTTCCTACTCTTCTTAGTAGTCATTCCCCTCTCATTCTTCTCTGTCGATGTTGGTTGTGTAGCGCTGACTTTTTTGCCCTTGTTCATTTTTCTTGCTAAACGCTTCTGTTTTTTGGAAAAGAATGGATCAGGTCTGTCTGACTCCTCGTTGATCTCCAAATTGTGTTGCTTATCAATCTCACTAGTAGCATGGATTGCCTCAGATAGATTTGCCTCCACATCTTCAACCGAAATCGTTCTCTCCTTATTTCCCCTGATGAGGATGTCCATATTGGCTAGGATCCGCCCCGACATTTTCAGCAAGATCTTAAGTGCGAACTGCAGCAAGGCTACCGATGCCTGAATCTCCGCTATTTCGGCTAGCCCTGTACTAGATTTATCTATGCGGTCTATTATTTCATCAGGGTCGTCTTCCATTGAGGCTAACGCCAAATTAGGAGATGCGGAGAGTCTCTCTGGTCGATCTCTGACCGTGGAAGTCCCTGAAATTATGTCCATAGGTTTATCTGTCGGTAGACAGCTGTTATTATTGAATCTTACTTCAGGTTGTGGTGTCATGTTTCTCTGGATATTTAAACATAGGTCTAATAGTGAGTTATTGTCAATGTCTTCAAAATTAGATATACTCAATAAAGGATTGTCTCGTTGGTCGAATGCAACTTCTTCAATTGTAGTTGAGTTTATTTCTCGTGGGGGGAAAAAGGAAGTAATCACACCTTGTTTGATCGGAGAGCTTTTTTTTGCTTTTATTTTAGGCATCAGGTTATCCATCTCAGCCTTCTTATTAGCAGGACCCCAAGCAACTGTTCTTGACTTGGTCTTCCTTAAGTTGTACACAGGATAATTAAGATTCTTGTCTGATTGCATTAGAGACGTCTCGAGTGGACTCTCTATGAGTACCAATACCACTCGCTACGACAACTCACAGTTTGCAGGGTTTCGCCCACTTTATTTTCCCACTAGCACACTGTTGTTGTTCTAGCTCTGGATCAAAGGCTTCAGCCCACAGTCTCCAGGTATTATCCGCTTGGATTGATAGCAGAGGGCTGGCTATTCCGGTAGATCCACCTAGCTTAGCACTGTTAGTGTGTTACACTAATTATTTGCTATACTGGGCTAATTAGCCTCAATGGGCTCAATGGGCTAAGTTCAGTGATACTACCTACTCCCTATTCATCTCCAAGGTTATGGACAGACAGGCCCTGTACAACAAGATTTCGCCAATGGGAAGTTGCTCAAGGCCACCCGCAATCACTCGGCCAACCAGGCTCTAGACAACTGTGCCAGACAACTGGCGTTGAGAAAGTCGTGGGGGGCAGTAAGTTGTAACCTCGACCGGAGTGGTCTGCAACCAGACCAGCCACAATACGGCCGCGGGGTCCCGCCCCCAAAGTCGACCCGGGCTCGAAGACACTCTACGCCCCTGTCTGATCTACTACCTGGTGGGGCCGGCCCCCACACTGTTCCCCAGTATGTTCAGGGAACTCACCCACCGCTCGACTGTGTCCCCGCAGCTCTGCAGCTCCGCTCCGCTGCTGCAGCTCCACACCACCACAGTGCTCGCCGAGCGACCAGGGCAGCGCCTCAGTGGATCCACACAAGACCCGTAGCCAAGCCGTATCGGCCACCTGGCCGCGTTCCGCTCCTCACTCCTCACTCACTCAGCTCGGCTGCCACCTCGCTCCGCTGAGATTAGAGGAAAGGACCTGTAGGGGCGTGTCAAGCCGCACCTCACGTTCGTACTCTCGTGTGTACGTAGAGAGAGAGGCCGCTTCCGACACACAATCACAAACCTTAACGGAGTGCTTAACGGGAGAGGGGAAGAGTGATTACAGAAATTGGTCAAGGCTGGAGCGAGGGTGTCAATATGGTTCTTGATGGTTCTGGTGGAGCAGGAGAGCACCTGTTTGGATGACACTTTCATAGATCGGACTTGTCTAGAAACCTCGTCAGGTGTTGTCAGAGAGACAGAGGAGAAAGGTGGAAGAGAGGTAGAGATGGCCAAAGGGGGGCCGAGGGAGGAAGAGGAGATGGAGGCCAGGATCTCCTCAGTTTTAGCGTAGAAGTGAGATGACAGAGCCATACAGAGGGCCTAGGAGGGAACAGGAGATGTAAAGACCTCAACAGGATTGACCAGTTCTTTCAGATTTTAAAGAGTTTGGCCGTGTTGTTAGAGGCCACAGAGACACAGGCTTGAATGTGTGTTCTATTCTTGATGAGTGGTATTGCTTCGACTGCTATTTTGGTGCAACCAGTCTAGATATGTCTAAATGTGGCCTGGCAAGCTTTGCTATATTGTTATTACATGTCAACACTGTTCTACCTTGTGCAGCCAGTTGGACATGTTTTCATTGTGGCATGGCATTTTTAATAGCAAAGCTTTAATGTTCCTGTGCTCTGTTGGTGTCATAATTGGTGAATGGTGAATGAATCACTCAACAATCAGACAGCTACTGCAGTTGCATCCTTAATGTATTAATTAAATATTGGTGTGAATACCACTTGAAGCTTAGTGGGTATATACCCGTGCCCCCAACAAACTGGTACTCTTGAACTTTGTACTCTGAACACGAACACCCGTGAGACATATCCCTGACACTGTTATGCCTTCTAATCAAATCAACACTGCTACTTGTACTAGAGTGTGCCTTCACCATTCCTCCTTATTCCTAACCTAATCCTCACGCCTTAATCCTTTCTGTGTATGCTTTACCCCACTTTGAATTGTTTTGCTGTGCTTCAGGAAATTAGGATTCTGGTGTGTTTTAACATTGTGCACCCCATTTTGCGTTGTTTTACTGTGCTTTTGGAAACTCGGATTCTAGTGTGTTTTAACAATGTGCGCCCTAGTTTGCATTGTTTTACTTTGCTTTTGGAAATTTGGATTCTGGTATGTTTTAACATTGTGCACACCATCTTGCATTGTTTTAGAGTGCTTTATGGAAATGTGGATTCTGGTGTGTTTTTTAACATCGTTAGTCCCATTTTGCATTGCATTTTGTGTCTCTTGTGCATATCCGAAGCCTACTGTATTTTTAACATATCTGCACCCCATTTTGCATTGCATTCTGTGTCCCTTGTGCAAATTCGAAGCCCACTTTGTTTTTTAACATCTCTGCACCCCATTTTGTTTTGCATTTTACATCTCTTGTACAAATTCGAAGCCTGGTGTGTTTTTTAACTTCTCTGTGCCCCATTTTGCATTGCTCTGTGTGTCTCTTGAGCACATTCAAAGCCTGGGGTGTTTTTTAACATCTCTGCAGCCATCTGCGGTACTAAAGTATTCCCAGTGCATCTGTTTTCTTGCATCCTTTGGCTACTAGGCTGCCTGGTGAGTTTGTTTTCGTACTGTGCAGCCCCTCCTCTCTTTTCTTTCTCCTATCCTCCGCCGCCCCTATGGCACTAACCTTCTCCTGTATCTCTTCTAATTGCTATACTATCACCAATCCTCCCTCTCTCGCGATGTCTGTAAGAAAAGAACTTTAAAAAGACATCCTGACCACTAACCCTGGCCTACCCATTGCAGACACCTATGTCAGTAAAACCTCCAGACAGATCTTCACTGATATCCTCTTCTCTGTCCCCTCTGCACATCTATGGACTCCTCATATCACCTCTACTCTCTCTCCTCTCACATCCTCACCCATTAATGGTGGCACTAGATAGGCAGTACTCTTGGCGGGCTTTGCATCATCCAGGTATATAATTAAAGTCTATCACACTGGCACCATCGTGGTTCAGGCTCCTCATCCCAACCTCCTCCTCTTTAACCGGCGCTTGCCATCCCACTACCTTCCCACACCTGCTACTCCTTCTTCAACTCTCTCTGCCCCCCTTCTGACAATGCCCCTCTAACCCCCCTTGGAAAACATTCAAAGGTGGTGACCTCTTGCATCTAGCCACGCTTAATGCTCGTTCTGCCATCACACATTCTGCCCGCATCTGCCTGCTCCTTGAAGACCTTGACCTTGACATCCCTACTCTTACTGAGACGTGGTTCAATGCCAGTTCAGTAACTGTCTTTGACTCCCTTCTCCCTGATGGCTATAAGAGCATCTCCAAGCCTTACCGTAACCGTGCTGGCAGTGGGGTTGTTCTGATTTTCCCAGAGTGGATCCATTCTTCCCTCATACCCACCCAGCCTTACGCTTCCTTTGAGAGCCTGGTTTGCAAGCTGGTCATCTCTCCCACCTTCTCTCTGACCATTTCCACTATCTACAGGTCACCTGGCTCTACCACTGTGTTCCTCTCTGAATGGGCTGATTTCTCCTCCTCTCTTCTCACAACCACCTCTAAACTTCTTCTCCTGGGTGAATTCAACATCCACCTTGACTCCCCAATCACGGCGTCCACTCTCTTCTGTGACCTCTGCACCTCGCTCTCCCTCTCCATTCTCCCTTCTGGTCCTACCCACTCAGCTGGACACACTCTTGATGCTTTCACCCACACTGATCTTTCACTCTCCCCCACACTAATCAACACAGTCTCCTGGTCAGACCATTCTCTCCTCTCCTCTTACTTGGGTCCTCTCGGCCCTCTGACTGCACCTCCCTCAGCACTGCCAAACTCATTCACGAATATCCGGCCAATGAAACGAGTGTCAACTGCTGCCTTTGCATCTACCTTCATCCTCCCTCTCTTCCCACTACAGACTCCACGTCTGACTCTGCTACCATCACTAATACCCTTGACATCCTTGACCCAGTCATGAGGATCTGCCTGAAACATGCCTCCAAGCGTAACAACTGGTACGACTCTGAACATGCAGCCCTTAAACGCAAGTGAAGAGCTTCGGAACAGAAGTGGCAGACCTCAGGCTCACCCTCTGACAAACTGGCCTGTTACCTGCTCCAAAGCAATAGCGACATTCCATTTGCTCCAAGAAAAGGGTCCACATCCAGGCTCATGTCTCTGGTGCATCCAACAACACAGCTGAACTGTTTACAATCTGCAAGAAACTAGCCATCCCTTCCGCAGTCTCCTCCTCACCTCTTCCCTCCCAGGCCCTCCGCAATGCACTGGCCACACACTTCACGGCAAAAACTCAGGACATCCTTGTGTCCCTCGCCCCTTCCCCTTCTCCCACACCCTGCCTCCAATGACTTTTTCCCATCCCTCCTCTACCTTTCTCTCCTCCTTCTCTCATAAAACTGTCGAACGAGAAAACATATCATGCCTCTTTATTGTATATATTGGCCTAAGCCCAGTCGCTCTGTGAAGAAATCCGCGTTGCAAGGTCCTGACCTTAGATCCGTGTTAGCCGCCATTTTCGGTTCATCCGCCATTTTGATTCTTACTCTAATGTCACCCTGTGCTCTAATATGGTGGACAGTGTCGCTCTGTTTGTAACATGGTTGTCTTGACCTCCTCATACGAGTTAATGTGTAAACTGCCCGCAGGCCAAATGTTAGGGTCATGTAATGAGACCTTGTCCTTCATTGACCTGTGGATAAAGGATTACCTGTGCCAACGATACTAATCCATGAACATATATTATGCACAATACTGTTCGAGCATCTAATGTGAACACTTGTTTGACTATATTGTACAAGATATGTGCGAAGGTTCAATGTGAAATCCAAAGACACACTGTTGCTATTGTAACCTGTTGGTGAATGTATTAAGGATAATCCGTAAATGTATAGATGCATAAATTAGGAAAAAACTCAGCATGAACACATAGCCCAAGGAAATGGTTAACCTACAAGTAGGCTGAACATCAGATTACATACTGTATAAAAGACACGACTATTCTGATATACATCCCCACTCACTACACACACCGAACAGGGCTGGTATTCGCTGTGTTGTACTGAGGGCCTGATAGCTATCTGTTGCTTTGTCCTTTGAAACTGTTCAGTTGTAGAACAAAGATCTGTGTAGCCTTGTAAACCCGTGTTGGTGTATTTCCTTTTGGAGTACTGAGCCTCGATATCTTCTTTTTGCTTTCACAGATGGCGCCCGAATAGGGACCCTCAATATTGATGCCTGCTCGTTGAAGGTTGACGCGGCTATCGGACCGGGATCGGACAGTGTAAAGGGGGCCCCTTTCCCGAATGAGAAGCGACACCTCAGCAGCGCTGCACGGCCCGATCCCTGGACGGTGAGCACGCGGTCCGAGTCGCATCTTGACGAGGGTCCACTTATCGCGGCGGGTAGATTTGCCAAAATCACCAAACATGAGGTAAACTTCGTTAGAAAACTCTGAAATCTGATAGGAGCTCCGTAGGATTTGATCAGGTGAGCCGTGACCCGATTCTTAAGTATCCTGATAATTTGTTTTGGTACATTGCACTCGCAAGTACAATTACTGACCAGGTAACACCAGTATTCTGACATGCCTGGGAAATTGTCTCCCTGCTTCAGGGCTTTATTCCGCAGTGACAGACAATCTTTGGAATTTAGTCGTCCGGCGCCACAGCATGTGTCGCCGGCTTGTACTATGTACTGTAAGCATGGCATTGGTAGTATAGTGTTTAATGATATTTGGCACAGACAAACTAGACATGCTTCCGAACTTCAGTGGCCAATCAATGGTAGTTTTGAAATCCCTTATATTGAGTATTTAGAATCTATATTATTGAAGAAAAAGGCTAGACCTGCAGCATTTGATGTATTACAGAATTGGAAAAAAGAAGCTTTATAGCAGTTTAAGAGTAGAGAAAAACATGCGTGCCGTCATAAAACGAACGCTGAAAAAGCGTTGTTATATGACCAAGATAAACAGTCTAAGTCAGCTAGGAATATGGATAGGGCTTTCTCACTTGGTATCAAGAAAATCTATCCTTCTAAAGACTTTCATGTTTCCGATGAACTTATCGATAAATTGTTAAATGAACAAAGGCCTGGTGCCACTGCACCACCTCCGTATGTTCCGCTTCCTGCTGGTTTGCCTCTTCCTGCTGTTATTCCTCCTCCTGCTCCTCCTGCTGCTCCTATCGTTCCTCCTGCTGTTCCTCTCCCTCCAGTCGTTGGTCCTCCTTTTGTTGCTGCTCCTCCACCTGCTCCTCCACTTTTGCCTGTTGTACCAGTGATAGCACCTCTGTTGAACTCGCCTACTCTCCCTCTTCCAAGTGGTTCTATACCGCTTGTAGTAGATCAGGGAGCAGGATCGAGGGTTGTCACTCACAATACTGTACCTCCAGAGAAGAAACGTGAGTTGATTGCGTGGGCTAAGCATTGTATGGAGAAGGGTGATCAAGCTAATGTTTTTGCCACACTTTCTAATATGGACAATTTTCCTGAGAAAAATGTTTTTATTGAGGGATTAGGGATTCATTTGAGTGTAATGTGGGACAGGTTAAACGATACAGATCTCCCGCAAGGGTTGAGGGATCTGAACACTTTAGCGTTCTCTAGAGACACTGCAGAGAAAGTGCAAGAGCATGTTGAGGGGGTATTTGAGTATAGAAAGAGGTTGGAAAGATTACAGAATGAAGAAGAAGATGGAGATAGTTTGGACATTATGTGTGTGCAGAAACGGTTCCTTCCTTGTCGTAAATCGATATCTGAGGAAACGCGAATTTGCACGAAAGACGCTATTAGATGGATTTCAGATACATTGATAACTCCCATTGAAGTATATGACACGTATAGTCAGTATACACCAGAAAAGCAGAGTAAAGTGATACAGGTAATGGTAGAATACCTACAGGATGAGTGTTTAAAAAGAAAGATTTGTTGTCCCGCAGAGTTATTGGGTATTTACAAGAGAGCTTTTTCATTTGACACTTCTTTGGCTTCTTTAGGGTTCGATTTGGCTCTGTTGCTTAGTAAGCGTTCGGAGTTGCCTACTTCTCAGTTGCCTATGAGAGAGGTTCCTCCGACATTTGTCCCGAAAGTTGAGATTCCTGCTAACCTTGCAATGGGTGCGGCTGCTCAGGATATTCCTGCACATTATTTTTCACAATTCGTTCACGTCCCATTCTCGAGACAGGAAGTAAACACCATTAGACAATCTATTCTCGACATTAGGAAGAATCCGACAGGGTTCTACAAAGAATAGTTGCGAAACTGAAAACTATAATTCCCGAAAAGAGAATTATTTGGGACAAGCTTACTGCCTGCGTTCAAGGGATTTAGTCTTTAATCGGTTCGAACAGGTATTTTCAGATTTCAGTGGACAAGACCTAGGCACAGAGTCTGGGAAAAGATTATTCGTAGACAAATTTGTGCGTGGATTGCTACCTGACATCGACATGAGCGCTTGGCAAGCGAAGTCTCAATCCGAAGTACTGCACATGTCTCAGTACTATGAGAATTGTGTCAATAATGAAAAAGAAAGGGTCGAAGAGAAAAGGAGATTTAAAGATAAAAGTATTATTGCAGCAAATTGTTAAAGGCCCTAGAGGGGGTAATTCATAATTTAGAGGTCAGTATGTTCCACAAGGTAATGCGCCCTTGGGTCCTATAAACATTAACCAGTGTGCCTATTGTAGGCAAGAGGGTCATTGGTGTGCACAATGCCCGATCCTCCGACAGAGGTCAAATAACACATTTGGGAATATGGGTAGACGATCCAGAGGTCGCCCTGGTGTAGGGGGGCTTTGTAGAGGTCAGTTTTAACAGGATTCACAGCAACCTTTTTCACAGGACAATCAGGCATCAGGTGTGGATACTAGAAACATTTTTGATCATCCTTCTGCCGCTTATCTCTCTGAAGAACTTCCTTTTGACGACGTTCTGTTTTGCTAGGTGTGATGCTGGAAATACATCGGAGGGACAGGGCCTCCGTATCCTTGTCCTTTACTGCCTTTTTATCGTGTGTTCTGTCATATTTTCCGTGCAGGAGTTCATGTGGGACTCCTGGTGGTGCAGCTTTCTCTCTTTTGGTTTGGTGAACAGACCCGTGGGATACCCTTAAGGCACCCATGGGTGGGGGGTACAACCCTGTGCCCCTAGTGTATGTTTCTGGGCACCTGTGGGTGGCCCGCAGAGAAGGGTATGGGATGGTGGCAGCTCCATGCTGAATTTGACAGGTGCGCTGAGTATCCTCCATTTTGGGATACCGAGGCCCTGCCATTGGAATCAGTTGTTTCCTGATGGAATACAAGATGGCCCCTGTGGACTCTTGCTTTCTATTACCTATTACCTTGTTTTCCAAAAGTCCTGGGAAGCCCTGACTCTGTCCCTTCCCCCTGTCTGGCTGTTGGGTGGAAGTTCCATATATGGGTTTGTTGTGAAGTCCAGTCCAGACTGACTAGAGCCTTCCCAGTGACTCTATGTTGTGGGTACACCCTGTGCGTGGGACCTGGGTGAATAGAGTGTGTGACCGAGACAACCCTGCCCGAAACTGGCCTGAATGCAGTGTGTAGTGTTGAATGGCAGGGTACTTGTCCCAATCCACATTCCTTGTTGTGAGTGTCTGAGAGGGAGGAGGATGGCATGAATGCACTGTGTGCCTGATTGGCTGACTGACTGCATGAATGCCCTTCTGTATGATTGGCTGCTGAGAGTGACCCAGCAGTGTGGATGAGAGACAAGATAATATATCTGGGGACCTCTCACCACTGGAAATTGTTCAGAAGCTGTGTCTACACTTGAAGAGTAACTGGAACTGCTGATCCTCGATGCCCAGCTGGAAGAAGAAGACTTGCTGTTGCATTTGCTTCGACCTGATCTGAAAGCTGCCGAATTCGTCGAAGACTGATCCGAGAGAGGACCTGGTAAATCGCTCTCTTCCCATGCTCTGAAGGACCATCGAGTACCGCTAACCTTCACCGAAGCTCCCTGGAAGTCAGTCCCTCGAAAGGCTGCCGACCCGAGATGGGACCGCTGAGGAGAACGAAGCAAAGCACCCGGACTTCGCCGCTGTCGAAGTCTATTGCCGTCGACCAGGGTTCGCAGGTTTGTGTAACCGCTGGAGGCCCGTCGAAGTTGTGTTGCCCAGCCGTGGGGACCACTTGACGCCGTGCCGCCGACGACCGGAGCCGCCCGCTCCTTTGCCTAAGAACATTTGAATCTAAGGACTCCCTTGCCCGCAACGTCGACCGCTTTGTCCCGCCAGAGAAAGTCGAGGAGGACCAACGCGCTGAGGAGAATCCGCTGCTGGGTTTCCCGCCACCTGAAGGCCACAAAGACTTCGACGACTCAACGCCCTTGTTGGGCCACAGTTCTTCTGAAACTCTTTGCTGTCCTGAACAATCCGTCGCCGAAGTGCCCCGCACACCTCATCCTTGCAGGACGTCGCTGACGAGCACCGCCTGGATCGACATCGGGGTCTCGGCACCCTTGAACTTCTCATCGCCGCCGTCGACGACAAGTTCACCATCTTCGACGCCTCTCGACGATCCGTGGCTCCTGCTTTAAAGGTAGTCACTCAAGAAGGATCCTTCGACGCGTCTTCGAAGAACTCTACTCCACCAGGTTCTTTGGGGGGGTAAAGCCTTAATAGGAGGAAATAAGGCTATTGAACAATATATGGACTGGGCTTGTGCTATATATCTTTATTTTACAGGTTGCCCAGGTGGGGGGATCTCCACACAGAACTGTACCTAGTGGTAGGGACCAGTATTCTGCCTACCGTTTCAACCATCTTGCTTTCCTTCCTATCTCTATTGCTGGTTTCCGCTTTATTGATCTGTGTGACATTTTAACCGTACAGTTGATGCACTTTAATGAGATTCGATAACATTGGTGGTACCACTTTAGAATTGTATATATTTACCATTGTTGATTTCTGAGTACAAAGTGCGTTATTGTGATCGTGTACATACCTTTGAATATTAATTATATAAAGACTGTGTTTTCAGTAACACAGTGTGTGGACATTCCTTTGTGGGGGATCGGGGACTACACTGTACTTGAGAACCAGCCTGCATCACCTCCTGAGAAAATAGGCCTTGATTGCTCGACTACGTTACCAATAATAGAGAATCTTGGCTGGGGTCCTCTGTGCCTCTCCTCTACCATATAGAGAGCGGAAGTACAGACACCCCCTTCCTCTTTACACTAGGATTGCCTGAAGCATGCTTTGGAACCACCGCCTATTCCCGTTAATCAGAAAGGTCCCTACGTTGAAAAGAAAGTGGGAAATAGGAAGCATCTATTCTTGATAGATACAGGGGCACAGAAGTGTTCCATTGATCATTCGTGGGTTCCAAACAATCCACTGTCAGGGCAAACTTACGTTTCTGTAGGGTTTTCTGGCACACCAGTTGTCTGTCCGGTTTCTTCGCTGGTACCTATTTCTTTGGGTCCATTTACGGACCATTGTCCATTCCTTTTGACTTCGAAATTGTGGAGAGAATTTGTTAGGGTTGAATCTGTTGAAGGAATTAAATGCAGTAATTCATTGTTCTTCTGATGGAGTGCGTTTGACGATTTCACCCCAGCAACTTTCTGTCTCTCAATTCTTGACCAGACCTTTGCCGCCGGAATTTAGTGATGTTCCGGAGTGTTTATGGGCAATTGATGACAATGATGTCGGTGTTTGGCAAATTGAGCCTGTTAAAATTGTCTTGAAACATGGAGTAAAGCTGCCATGTATTCCTCAGTATAAGATTTCAGTCGATGGAGAGCAAGTTTGAAATGTATCGTCTCCGATTTTGTGCATCGAGGGGTGATCGAGGAAATTGTAGGTAGTTTGTGCAATAGTCCGATTTCACCCATGTACAAAAAAGGCGATAATGCAATTCCTTTTCGTTTCATAATTGATCTACGAGCCATCAATAAGATCGTCGCTCCACAATTTCCAATTGTGCCTGATGGGACGACGATATTAACTATGATCCCGGCTTCAGCCACTCACTTTAGTGTTGTGGATCTAAAGAATGCTTTCTTTAGTATTCCTATACACAAGGACAGTAGATACCTGTTTGCGCTCACCTTACGGGGGCGCTCCTTCACATTTACCCGTGCACCGCAGGGTTACACGGATAGTCCTAGTATCTATAGTAGGGCTTTGAAAGAGCAGCTCGATACCCTTGAGTTGCCCTCTACTTGGACACTGCTTCAATATGTTGATGACTTGCTTTTAGCTGCTGACTCAGAGAGCGCTTGTAAGGAAGGCACTGTGTTGTTGCTTATTCACCTGGCTAAACATGGACATAAAGCTTTGCTTAAAAAATGTCAATAGTGTTGTCAGGAGATCGCCTATTTAGGCTATCTCCTGTCAAAGGAGGGAAGAAGGTTGACGCCTGAACGAATAAAACTCATTTATGGCATGTCTGTCCCAAATACACAGAAAGAAGTTAGAGCCTTGATAGGAATGGCTTCTTACTGTAGGCAGTGGATCCCCAACTTTTCACTAGTGATTAAGCCGATGTTGGCTCTGACGAAGAAGGACATTTCTTCGCCATTGCCGTGGAGCATGGAGCACCAGCGTGCATTTGATTTGCTCAGGACTGCATTGTGCTCGGCACCGGTTTTGGGCACACCACAACATAATCCCCATATTCAATTAGGCAGTAGGAATTTTAAAAACCTGAATAAAGTATATCTCCAGCTATGCCTAGATAAAATCTTGCTCTCATTTCAGGAGCAAGATAATTGTGCGACTTTGTTAGATAAATACACTAAGTGCATAAAAGAATTGGTTGAGCTGGAGGCACCTTTTAAAACAATGTTAGTTAGAAAAAACAACAACAATCAAAAATGGTTCACCACCAAGTTCTTTATTACCAAGAGGGAAAAAAGGGCTTTGGAAAGGAAGTGGTTTGCAGATAAATCTGAGGAAACTAAGATCAAATGGAAAAACATGGATAAGAAGTATAGAGAATTGTTTAGGACTGCGAAGAAGAAGTTCTTCAATGTGGAAATTGAAAATGCAGCTAATAAAGCTAACAAACTCTTCGACATCTTGAAGAATATTGAAAAACCTAAGAATCTCACTCCTCCATTTCTGCCTACAGAGGCAGATTGCAATATCGTACAGAAGGCCTTTCTAGCCAAAACAGATAAAGCTAGGTAAAATATAATCAAGGCTAGAGAATCCTTGAATCAGTCAACGTCCCCAGTGGAAGATGTTATTAGCCTCAGAGTTGAGCCTTTCAAGTTTGAGACAGTCACGGAAGCTGAGCTGTTAGAAGCACTGAGCCACATGAAACCAACATCCTGTGCAGAAAACATATTACCATCAAGCGTTATTCTGCAACATAAAGAACTCTTTGCACCTATTCTATTGGAAATAGTGAATGCCTCCTTTAAGGAGGGCTCAGTTCCGAAGGAACTCAAAAAGGTCACCATTACACCTTTAATAAAAAAGGCGGGCTTGGATCCCAAGGACCCGGCTAATCTTCGCCCCATAACAAATTCTAATTTTGTCCTCAAAGTCTTGGATAAACTAGCCACCCAGCAACTAGAACTGTATGTGTAGAACCACTCAGCTCTACACCAGCAGCAATCAGGCTTTAGAGACACCCACAGCACGGAGACAGCGATGTTGCTGATACTCTTGGATCTAAGCGCAGCGTTTGATCTCGTAGATCATCAACTCCTTATCAAAGCTCTTAGGGATAATGTGGGCTGTTCCGAAAAAGCAATAGAGTGGCTGGTGTCTTTCTTATCTCTTCGCCAGGAAAGAGTCCACTGGGGAAGTAGTTTCTTGGACTCGTGCTCTATTCTTTTCGGTGTCACTCAGGGTGCCCGTTTGTCACCTATGCTTTTTAATATATACATGAGGGCCCTGTGTAGTATTCTTATGAAAGCCGGAGTGTTTTTCACGAACTACGCTGATGACACACAGCTCATTTTAGAACTAAAGGGAAATCATGATGCTGATAGTGTCATAATAGGTAAAGTCTATAAGATGATTGACGAGTGGATGCAGGCTAATTGGATGTGTCTTATTGACACAAAAACTGAATTGATGATCTTCGGTTCAAGTCATCAGTTAGCCAAACTTGGGGGGAATATAAGTCCTTTCAGATTAAGGACGCTAAGATTCAAGTATCCTGCCAAGTCAAAACCCTTGGCATGATGGTTAACTCAGTGGTTAACTCTGATGCACAGACCAATTACCTACAAAAGAACACGGCCTACTATCTCAGGCTTATTTAAGCCATAAAGCCTTTCCTGAACAAAAGAAATCTGGCCACAATAGCCAGAGCCATCGTTTTGTCTAGGCTAGACTAAGGGAATGCCCTCTTGATAAGGGCCACTGTTAAGGACTTGGCTAGATGACAAGTTATTCAAAATTACGCCGTTAGGCTAGTCAAAATTTTGAAAAGAAGGGACCATGTAACGAACGAAAGAATGTCCCTTCATTGGCTAAGAGTTGAGGAGGGAATACAATTTTAAACTCTCACTCTGGTGCATAAGTGCCTATATGGCAAAGTCCCAGGCTACTTAAAGAACATCATATTGCCCTACGCTCCCCATAGACGGCTACGATCGGAAGGCAAGTGCCTTCTGGTTGTTCCCAAGTTCATACTGAAATCTAGGTTGGGTAGGTCCTTTGTGGTCTTGGCTCCACAACAGTGGAACAACCTTCTGGAGGCTCTGAGATTAGAAAATAACCATCTAGCGTTTAGGAAACGTCTCAAGACACATCTCTTTAAATAAGAAATGCAGTCTTTTATCATCCAATGCTAGCACAGGGTTAGGAATTGGTGAGGTTCTGTCTCACTATACTTGTGTGGTTTTGTCAAAGCGCCCTGATGCCTGCGGACTACCGGCGCTATACAAGCATAAATACATACATACATGAAAAGGCCTTTGTGTTGTTTGTGCATAAATGTGATGGTTGTGCTTTGGCTGTATCAACGCAGGAACATGGAGGGAAGAATAGGCCGTGCGGCTTTTTTTCTTCCGCCCTTGATCCTGTAGCATGCGCTTTGCCAAGATGTTTGCGAGCTGTCGCTGCTGCTGCTGCGTCTGTAAAACAGAGTGAGGGAATGGTCCTAGGCCATGCTTTAACCCTAATGGCACCTCACTCTGCAGATGTTCTATTGAACAGAACTCAAACGCAACACCTCACTTCTGCACGGTTGACAAGATATGAATTGATCTTGTTTGCACCACACATACAAATTAAGAGGTGTTGTGCTCTTAATCCGGCTGAACTCTTACCTTTTCCGCAAGGTACTGCTTGCAGTGGAGAAGATTCACATGATTGCCTTTATACTACCGAACAAGAGACAAAGGGTAGAATTGATCTGAGAGATACTCCTCTGAACAATCCACAAGAGGATCTGTTTTGCGATGGCTCCTGTTTCAAACTTCCGGATGGTATATCCACAGCTGCTTATGCAATCACTACATTGAGCACGGTCGTGGAAACCAAGAGAATCACGCATACCTCCGCGCAGGCTGCAGAGATTATAGCATTGACCCGAGCTTGCAAACTTTCCAAAAGGGCTTACCGTGAATATATACACTGACAGTCAGTATGCTTTTGGGGTGGTTCACAACATTGGGAGACTTTGGTCAAAAAGAGTGTTCTTGACTTCACATGGTACAAAAATCCAGCATGGATCCCTGATAGTACGGCTACTCTCAGCGCTTGCACTCTCTATTCAGATGGCTATCGTAAAATGCGCTTTTGCTGATCAGATAGCTAAACAGCCTGCCACTGATTTCTCTTCAGACATGTACACTTCAAGGAAGGCCACAAATGCCTGTACTATGGATGAGGGTATTGATTCCCTAAGGGATATTCAAGCTGATGCCTCGTTAGAAGAGTCCAAGAAATGGGCTGAGGGGTTGGGTAAACTGGATGATGATGGGTGTTGGGTGGACAGAGTTGAAGGGAAGTGGCTACTTCCTGACGCGTACATTATGATGATGGTTGTTATGGCTCATGGTCCCACACATATATGTGCTCGTAAAATCGCAAAAATAATCTCTAAGGTAGCTGAACGCTTTGTTCAGAAATGTATGATCTGTTTACAGTATAATGTGGGAAAGGGCACGTCAACTCCTAGGGGAAGATTTTGTCCACCTTCTGTCACCTTCGAGGTTATACACTTTGATTTTATTGAAATGGAATGGTGTAATAATCTGAAGTACGTGTTAGTTGTCATCTGCGCTTTCAGCAAATAGGTTGATGCTTTTCCTGTTAAAGACGCTACAGCCATGACTACTGCAAAAACTATGTTAAAAGAATATTTCCAGAGATTCGGGCTACCAAGAGTCATCTGGTCGGACAATGGTCCACATTTGATCGCTGCTGTAATTCTGCAGCTATGCACATGATTACAGAACGATAAATGGTTCAATTCGGCCAGACACGCTCAGAGTGCCGGATTCGTGGAAAGACACAACAGCATCATCAAAAATAAGCTCGCTAAGACGTGTGCCGGCACCAAACTAAAATGGCCGGACGCCTTACCGATCGTGTTATTATCAATGCGGACAACCCCTCAAACTAAGACTGGGCTTTCTCCCTTTGAGGTGGTCATGGGGAGGCCTGCTAATATCTGGAATATTCCAAAATGTCGTTCTTTGCGAGATGTTAAAAATGTACTTCTTTCAGATTACTGTATGCCAGTTGACTAAAAACTTGTATTTGATTTATCACCAGGTGCGAGAGGCTTTACCTGTACGATACGAGGGTCCCGGACACAGCATACGACCCGGGGATTGGATCCTCGTAAAAGCCTTCAAGCGATCTTCTTACCTCGCACCTCGTTGGCGGG
The DNA here is from genome assembly GCF_040938575.1 of Ambystoma mexicanum. NCBI lineage: Eukaryota > Metazoa > Chordata > Amphibia > Caudata > Ambystomatidae > Ambystoma > Ambystoma mexicanum. The sequence goes on from NC_090926.1 coordinate 1,191,816,036, forward strand.
GCCCTTTCCAAGTCCTACTGGTCACACAAACTGCGGTGCGGGTGGCAGGCCGGAAAAATTGGATCCATGCGACGCACACCAAGAAGATTCCACACCCAGTGCCACACGATACAGAAGAAACAGAACCCCTCACCAATGCTGCAACCAATGATCCTGAAGCAGTAAACGGCATCGAAAGTGTGTCAGGGATTCTCCCGGATCCTGTGAGTTCTGGGGAAACAACCATTTCATCCCCACACTCTCCGACCATTTTGTTTCCGGAAGCGATCCCCAATTGTGCCTCTGACCTTGCTTCTGCTCATTCACCACTTCCAGTGAGAAGTGACGACATGTTGTTCACGGATCAATCAGTACCAGGGATCACAAGGTAAAATCTGCGTCCAAGGAAATAGACTTACGGCACGGTTCCGCTGTGCGCTCAGAGAAGAAAAAGTAATCAAGGGCTTGCCTTTTTGGCCCGATTAATTATTTATAAAGGGATTCTGTTGACTAGGGTCTGTGAAAGGACTAAGAAGACGCTCGGCCTGAGGTTGCCAGCTAAAAACATTGGTGCGTTTGTTTGAAGACTACAATGCCTGCAACCGCTCTCGCTCGTATGGAAAAGAGAAAAGACTGTGTGACCAGCTACAGAAATGAACATTTAACTGTTTGGGCCCCAGAAACGTACTGCTGTCTTGTGAAAATGTTAATTGGTTTTATAATAGTTATTGTTTTAGGCTTCTGGTATCTAGAAGAAGTACATCCGCTTGAGAATGTGTTGCCGACTGAAAATGTACCTACTGTTTCTACTCCTTTCGTGCATCTGCAATCTCCTAGAGACTCTCAGCACAGACAGAGATATCATAATAATACACTATTACTCATCATGAATGCTACACATGCCATCTTTAATAAATCTAATTGATGGGTCTGTTCACATTTACCGCAACACGGGGATAAGGGGCTAGGTTGGTATATTCATCCTTTACCTTTGACAACTGCATGCTATGCTTCTCTAAGAGCACTATTCTTTGGTCGCTGGAACGATAGCATCTCAGGGAACTTTGATGGGACTAATTTGAATCAGTTTGAAAAACATGTTCTGACTCCCTTGGGACGCTCGCTCTTCGCGAATAGGAGTAAGCCCAATATTGCTTCTATTAGGCCTTCCGATAGACTGTCTCGTCCATTTCAATCTTTGATTTCTTTTAAAATGGCTCTTGTAGGCAATAAGGATGCCACGCCTCCTTACACTGTTAACCATAGCCCTGATTCAGTTTCTTTCTGCATTCAGAGGAATGGTACTCAGTCAATGGGTGATTTTAAAGGTTGCGCCAATGTTGCGAATTTGACTGGGGAGGACAGACCTTTGTATGTAGGCGAACCTGTCTACTTTGTTTGCGGTAATGTAGCATTTTCATGGTTACCCAGGGATTGGCAGGGAACTTGTTATTTAGGGATCCTGTTAACCGGGGTATTCATAGCCAGTACCGTAGAGGTTTCAAAGGTTCGTCCACGGCGGGACGAGGATGGTGACACTTCAGCACAAATTCTGGGCGATTTAGCTAAGTCCTTTGTGCAATTTTGAGGACAAATAATGAACTCTGAAGATATCAGGAGACTAGCGAGAGTACTGGAGAGAACTATCAACCGGACCACTGACATACTCTATAATATGACTTTAGAACAAAAAGCAATAAGGTTAGTAGCACTTCAGAACAGGATGGCATTAGATGTCATCCTGGCTGAACGTGGAGGGGTATGTAAATTAGTGGGGTACGCTTGTTGCATTTTCGTGCCAGATTCCTCCCTGACTATCTTCAAAGCAATGCATAATCTGCATGTCTTAAGTTAAGAAGTGCATGTTCCCGAGGGAAACTGGGATCTTAGCGCCTGGTTCTGGGACTTCTTGCGATCTTGGTGTTGGAAGCTACTATCGGTCTTGCTGATCATTTTAGGAATTCTGCTGTTTCTTTGTTGCTGTATACAATGCCTTCCTGGTATATGTTCGATGTTAGGAAGATGTTGCGCACAGGCGATGGATACATTAGGACGCAAGGTATACGCCTCAGACAAGAACTCCAATAAATATGTGCTGAAAGAAATTCTAGTACCCGATCTAATGCAATAGATATCTCCGATAGTGATTCAGAGTGTATGGACATTGAGACGTGGAGTAATTCGTAAAGTGACGAGAAGAAGTTTAGCGCTTGGCTTAGGCCAAAAGGAGGGTTTGTCAAACGAGAAAACATATCATGCCTCTTTATTGTATATATTGGCCTAAGCCCAGTCGCTCTGCGAAGAAATCTGCGTTGCAAGGTCCTGAACTTAGACCCATGTTAGCCGCCATTCTAGGTTCAACCGCCATTTTGATTCTTACTCTAATGTCACCCTGTGCTCTAAGATGGTGGACAGTGTCGCTCTGTTTGTAACATGGTCGTCTTGACCTCTGCATACGAGTTAATGTGTAAACTGCCCGCAGGCCAAATGTTAGGGTCATGTAATGAGACCTTGTCCTTCATTGACCTGTGGATAGAGGATTACCTGTGCCAACAATACTAATCCATGAACATATATTATGCACAATACTGTTTGAGCATCTAATGTGAACACTTGTTTGACTATAATGTACAAGATATGTGCGAAGGCTCAATGTGAAATCCAAAGACACACTGTTGCTATTGTCACCTGTTGGGGAATGTATTAAGGATAATCCGTAAATGTATAGATGCATAAATTAGGAACGAACTTGGCATGAACCACTAGCCCAAGGATATGGTTAACCTACAAGTAGGCTGAACATCAGATTACATACTGTATAAAAGACACAACTATTCTGATGTACAGCCCCACTCACTACACACACCGAACAGGGCTGGTATTCGCTGTGTTGTACTGAGGGCCTGATACCTATCTGTTGCTTTGTCCTTTGAAACTGTTCAGTTGTAGAATAAAATCTGTGTATCTTTGTAAACCAGTGTTGGTGTATTTCCTTTTGTGGTACTCAGCCTCTATATCTTCTTTTTGCTTTCACATAACATCTGATGAGGTCACCAGAGTCGTCAGCTCAATGAAGGTCTCCACCAAACAGGTCTCCAAATGTTCCTCCAGAACCATTAAGGACAATATTGGCTCTCTTGCCCCTGCACTTTCTGATTTCTGCAACCACTCTCTTGCTACTGGATCTTTCCCCTCCTCCCACAAGCACTCCCTTGAGTGCCCCCTCCTGAAAAAACCTTCTGCAGACCCGTCTTTTCCAGACAACTACTGCCCCATATCTATCACCCTCTTCCTTGGGAAACTCTTGGAGAAGCTGGTCTTCCCCCAACTGACCCAGCAAACTGAGCTTGTTGGTTGCTTAGACGACCATGAATCTAGATTCTGAGCATCCAGAGGCATGGAAACTGCACTTCTGAGCACCCATGCTTAACTCCTTTGATTCTCTTGACTCCAACTCTCCAGCCGTTCTTATTCTACTTGATCTCGATTCTGCATTTGATACGGTCAACCACTTCATCCTCATAAAAGGGCTCCCTGATATCCTGGGTACCTCAGAGTGGGCATTGGACTGGCTGACCTCCTTCCTCAGTGACCATCCATCACAGGTTATTCTGGGCTCTTTCTCCTCCCCCACCTCTGTCTCCACCTTCAGCATCCCGGGAGCTCCACCCTTTCTCCCTGGGTCTTTAACACCTATCTTGCTCTGCCTGCAAACCTCATTTCCACCTTCTCCCCCAACATCCAGTGTTAAGTAGATGACACACAGCTCTTCTTCAAACTTCCCTCTGATCATTTTAGAAATTCCTCCATCATTCCTGACTGCCTGTCTGCCATCCAGTCCTGGTGTACATCCAATGATCTCTGCCTTAACGCCAGCAAGAATGAGATGCTTCCTATTGGGACTCCTGCTCCCTTTTTCTTCCCCTCATCCTGGCCAACTTCTATGGGCTCTCCCCCTTCTCCTTCATCTGAAACCAGAACCCTTGAAGTCATCTTCAACTCCTCTCTTTCTTCCTCCCTCACATTCAGGACCTTGCTAAGGACACCAACTTTCAACTCCACCCAAAAGTTCAATGCCTCTAAATCTCTGTATAGTGATTAGGTTTCTTTGTTGCTTGTGCAGAAGGAGCAGAATGCTAAGTGAGTGACACGGAATCTGGGTTGTGAGAATGTTGATGTATGATTCAAGGGTTCTATATTGGTCAGTTAGAGATGTAAGCCTACCTGGGAGGATGCAGGTGTGGCGTGCAGTGGATAATGAGGAAGCCATGCTGTGCAGCTGGGGGCTTGGAGCCCAGGGCAGTAGCATCAGAAGAGGTTGGGAACTTACGCTGCACCTAGATGTTAAATGGAAGATTGGTGGCTAATGTGCAAAGCGCCTGGAGCAGAGGAGGATCCTGGGGCCATTGCAGCATTTGAGGGGTTTGGAGCCGTACTTGCACCTAAGAGACTTGTAGCCTGTGAATACACCTGGGGGCCTGGAGCCCATGGCATTGCTGGGGGGCATAGTGCCCAAGTCAGCACTTGCAGTGCTTGGATGGGCTGGGAGCCCATGGTACACCATTGGAGGGGCTTGGAGCCAGTCCAAATGAGATTTTGCTGACAATTAGAAAAAGCTGTATCTGAAGAGTTCACAGGATCCATGAGCTGGATGATGCTGTGTAGCTGTGAGCGTTTTATTGGGAGCGGCTCCAGGAGGCGTTTTGGTGCTTGTTTGCTGCTGTGTCTCCACCAATGTGTTGCCTTTTATTTCAAGGAGTTGAAGAAGCAACAGATGCAAATTGCCGATATGGATATTTCAGAGGCACTTTGAGTTAAAGGGGTGGACACCTGAGTGGGGCAGTGTCCGCAAAGGTATTGTTATTAAAGACATGGACGGCAGGAGCAAGAAACTGATTATTTAGTTTTCTTTGCCTTTGAGATTTTGTATATTGTGGTATAACAAGAATGTTAACTGGTGATAGATGTCATATGAGGCTTGTTTTTGAATTAGACATCCCTGGGTGTAGCTGAGAGAGAGAGTGAATTCAAGAAGTGGGAATGTCGTAGCCTCTGTTAACACAATACAGGTTGAAATGCAATTTTATGTGAATTACATGGTAGATTGGAAATTAATATAGCAATGTTGTTTAATGGATAATATATGTGTTTGCTGTACTATGTAATTTGTTTTTCAGGTTGGCCATTTTTTTAAGAATAGGAAACATTGTAGTAATGCATTTGACTAGTATTTGTTTCCACAGATGGACTTTAAAATGAAGTGAAGTGGTTTGGTCAGAATTTCAAAATAGGTTGTGGAAGAGTTTGGGCCTTATTCCGAGTATGGCGGTAAGGGATAGCGGCCACCGGTAACGAGACTGGTGGCGGTAATCCCTTACCGCCATACTCCGAGTTCCCTCTGCGCCCTCGCCCTTAACGCCTGCTTTGAGCAGGTGTTAAAGTCGAGGGCGCAAAGGGGCCTCCAAGCCAATAACGGTGACCGTAATGAACGGTCACCGTTATTTGCATCTTCCCCATTCCCATTGAGCCCTATGGGGGCTCATTTGGGAATGGGGAAGAGCCTTGGTGAATGGGGAATTACCGCCCCGCCAACCTTGGAATGAGGCGGTGATTCCGCCATCCACCAAGGCGCTGCCGGTCCGGGTACGGCGTCAACCAAGGCGTTAATAGCGCCATTGGTTAGCGCCGTACTCGGAATGAGGCCCTTTGTCTGTACAAATATTTTTCCACAGATGGGACTGTTCAAAGGACTTTTATGCATAATTTTTGGGGAAGTATTTTTTTTTGTGCCTATTTTTATAGAGCATATGAAGTGTAGAAATTATTTGGCAGTGATGTTAATATTTGGTAACACTGTTTTGAGAGGGCAGTTTGGTGATATGCATGTGTGAGTAATTGTGGTGTGCTAGGCATTTAACATTTTGGTGATTTTATAGTTGTGTGCTTGTATGAATTAGAGTGTGTGGTGTAAATAATTACTCGCAGCAGTGGTGTTAGCTAGGTTGTTTTGAGGAACACAGGTAACGAATAAGGGGTAGCAACATCACACTGGTTGTGTTCAATGGGTGTTGTTTTACCAGGATGTTCGGAACGTCCAGCCTGTTTTTTTTTAGTGTGAGGTGCACATCTTAGTGTTGGTTTTAGTGGCTGCGGGGATTTGAGTTGATGTAGTTGTTTAGGTGACTCTGATGTTTCTAGTTTTGTGGGATGTGTTTTCATGCTTACTCATTCAGTGGTTGAGGTTTGTCAGGTGATCCATTTGAATACAGGCGACGAATTGGGGGTGGCAGCATAGGCAATTGTTGTGCACATGTTGTTTTGTTGTTTACTCAGGTGTTTGGAATACCCAGCCTTGTTCATTGGTGCGTGATTCAGTGAATTAGTTTGGAGCTAGGTTAGTGATGTGGTGTGAGTTAGCATGGGTTGTGTGTTGTTGTGTGGTAGAGAAGGAGAGATTATTGATTTTCCTGAGATATAGATTGTAAGCGGTGCACCTTTCTATGGTAGTGTCTTTCCCTTTCTTGGTAGAAAAGTGGAGGGGCATTGTAGTTGGTGTCATGGTACCATTTTTATTGGGGATGCTTTCAGGTTCTGGATATGGTCTTAGTTCTAGTGGTAGGGATGTACGCGCATGGAATTGAAGTGTGTGGATGCATTGTGTTTCGAGTATGTGATATTTGGCTGGTTTGTCTGTTGTGTGTTAGGAAGGGAGATATGTAGTGATTACGTTTCTTTGTTGCTTGTGCAGGAGGAGCAGAATACTGTGAATAAGTGAGTGACACAGAATCTGGGTTGTGAGAATGTTGATGTATATTCAAGGGTTCTATGTTGGTCAGTTAGAGATGTAAGCCTACCTGGGAGGATGCAGGTGTATGTTGCCCTGAACCCAGATGTACTTGACCTTATATGATTATCACAATATACTGCAACTTAATTAAAGAAGTTGCTGGAACTTCACCTGAGGTCAGAGTCATATGTGGGGAACCCAGAATTCTACACTCTGGTTCTCACTTCACTAGACTATTGAAATAGCCTTGTCCTTAATCTACCCTCCTCTTCTGTACAACCCCTCCAGCTAATCCAGAATATGGCTGTCAGACTTAACCTTGGCCTGAAACCCAGGGACCACATCTCTTAAACCCTAAAATCTCTCCACTGACTCCCGGTTGGTGCAAGGATCAAATTCAAATCCCTCTGCATCCTCCATAAGGCTGTTTGGGGCCAGGGACCAGGCTATCTACAACTGGCTCTCACTAAATACTCTCCCCCCAGATCTCCGGCATCAACTATTTGTGTGTCAAGCGCTTAGCTAAACAGCACGCTGGTGGCCGATCTCTTTCCTCTGCAGGCTCCCTCCTATGGAACAGCCTCCCCCTTTCTCTTCATCTTGAGCCGGGTCTCCTCAAATTCCAGAAACTCCTCAAGACCTTCCTTTTCACCTCCTACTTCTCTTCCTACCTCCTCTGCTAAACCCCACAGTTGTTGAGATTGGTTACTACGGCCCTTATCTGTCCTCCTGGGTCCTGGCCTCCCGCTCCCAGCACTTGTCTTGGCACCCACTGGCCTATGCCACCACAAGCCTGCACTTACTTATTTATTGGCAGCTGACCACTCTCACTAAGTCACTTAACAGCTGCCTACTCCCTAGTACTTCCCCCCTTTGGTACACCTAGCACTTACCCCCACTCCCTCATCCCTTCTTTCTCTCTGCACTTGCACGTTCTGAATGCTCACAAGGCCTCGTGGGTCTGCCTCTATCTTTCATTGTTATATAAGCTTTTCATTTGCATGTTCCCTTCCGATTGCCCTGTTGGTGCTTTGAAACACAATTTACTTGATGTATAAGCACCTTACAAATGCACAATAAATAAATAAATATAGAGTCACTAGCAAGATTAACATTAAGATGGTTAGAGAGCACATCAGAACCAATATGCTTTTTGTCCAGATAGCATTAAAATAGTGATGTATTGGGGATAAGCACCAACGTTAGCCTGTTTATGCTTAATATGCAGGCAACAATAGGGACTTTGGGAAGAAAGTAACGTAATTATAGTTATTTACCAACACAAGGAATACGTCAAAAGTAACAATCTTTTTAAAAAAAATTATTTAAAGTGGTTCATGTTGGTTATTCATATTGACAACCTTTAACCACTCTGGTCCGTTATCTATGAGAAATAAAAGAGAAAAACAAAAACAAAACATAGACGGGGTAATTCATAGAATTCAGCGCACAAGTGGCACACGCGGCTGGCACACAGTGTGCGCGTGTGACAATCTGCGCCAGCCGCGTGCGCCAAAATCCATTTCTGTGCACAGCGTATTCATGGATTTTAACATCCATTACCAGCTGTGGTGCAAAGTGGCGCAGTGACCCTGCAGCAGTGCCAGTTATGCCCCCAACTGCTCCCCGTGCGCCATGTACAGCGCACAAATCCCATACATGGTGCACAGACCAGTGGACCAGCATACAGGCCCCCAATCATGAAAACGCCTGTAAAACTCCAGGCGCACCCCTCCGAATACGCATACCATGCTGCGCGGGGAGAATCACACATGATTGGCCCTGTGTGAGCAGGGTACGTGTATTACTGGGGTTCGCGGGGAGTTTCACACGCGATTGGCCCTGTGCGAGCGGGGTACGTGTATTACTAGGGTTCGCGGGAAGTTTCACACGCGATTGGCCCTGTGCATGCAGGGTACGTGTATTACTGGGGTTCGTGGGAAGTTTCACACGCGATTGGCCCTGTGCGAGTGGGGTAAGTGTATTACTGGGGTTTGTGGGGAATTTCACACGTCATTGGCCCTGTGCGAGCGGGTACGTGTATTACTGCGGTTCGTGGGAAGTTTCACACGCGATTGACCCTGTGCGAGCGGGGTACATGTATTACTGGGGTTTGTGGGGAGTTTCACATGCGATTGGCCCTGTGTGAGCGGGGTACGTGTATTACAGGGGTTCGCAGGAAGTTTCACAAGCGATTGGCCCTGTGCGAGTGGGGTATGTGTATTAATGGTGTTCGTGGGAAGTTTCACACGCGATTGGCCCTGTGCGAGCAGGGTACGTGTATTACTGGGGTTTGTGGGAAGTTTCACACGTGTTTGGCCCTGTGCGAGCGGGGTACGTGTATTACGGGGGTTCGCAAGAAGTATCATACGCGATTGGCCCTGTGCGAGCGGGGTATGTGTATTACTGGGGTTCGTGGGGAGTTTCACACACAATTGGCCCTGTGCGAGTGGGGTACGTGTATTACAGGGGATCGCGGGAAGTTTCACACGCGATTTGCCCTGTGCAAGTGGGGTACGTGTATTACTGGTGTTCACGGGGAGTTTCACACGCGATTGGCCCTGTGCGAGCGGGGTACGTGTATAACTGGGGTTCGCAGGGAGTTTCACATGCGATTGGCCCTGTGCGAGCGGGGTACGTGTATTACAGGGGTTCGTGGGAAGTTTCACATGCGATTGGCCCAGTCCGAGCGGGTTAGTGTATTACTAGGGTTCGCGGGAAGTTTCACACGTGATTGGCCCTGTGCGAGCAGGGTACGTGTATTACTGGGGTTCGCGGGAAGTTTCACATGTGATTGGCCCTGTGTGAGTGGGGTACATGTATTACTGGGGTTCGCAGGAAGTTTCACACACGATTGGCCCTGTGCGAGCGGGGTACGTGTATTACAGGGGTTTGTGGGAAGTTTCACATGCGATTGGCCCTGTGCGAGCCGGCTAGTGTATTACTAGGGTTCGCGGGAAGTTTCATACACGATTGGCCCTGTGCGATCGGGGTACGTGTATTACTGGGGTTCGCAGGGAGTTTCACATGCGATTGGCCCTGTGCGAGCGGGGTACGTGTATTACAGGGGTTCGTGGGAAGTTTCACACGCGATTGGCCCTGTGCGAGCGGGGTAGTGTATTACTAGGGTTCGCGGGAAGTTTCACACGCGATTGGCCCTGTGCAAGCAGGGTACATGTATTACTGGAGTTCGCGGGAAGTTTCACATGCGATTGGCCCTGTGCGAGCGGGGTACGTGTATTACTGGGGTTCGCAGGAAGTTTCACACACGATTGGCCCTGTGTGAGCGGGGTACGTGTATTACTGGGGTTCACAGGGAGTTTCACACGATAGGCCCTGTGCGAGCGGGGTACGTGTATTACTGGGGTTTGCAGGGAGTTTCACACGCGATTGGCCATGTGCAAGTGGGGTACGTGTATTACTGGTGTTCGCGGGAAGTTTCACAAGCGATTGGCCCTGTGCAAGTGGGGTACGTGTATTACTGGGGTTCGCGGGGAGTTTCACACGTGATTGACCCTGTGCGAGCAGGGTACATGTATTACAGGGGTTCGTGGGAAGTTTTACACGTGATTGGCCCTGTGCGAGCTGGGTAGTGTATTACTAGAGTTCCCGGGAAGTTTCACACGCGATTGGCCCTGTGCGAGCAGAGTACGTGTATTACTGGGGTTTGCAGGAAGTTTCACACGCAATTGGCCCTGTGCGAGCGGGTTACATGTATTACTGGGGTTCGTGGGGAGTTTCACACGCGATTGGCCCTGTGCGAGCAGGGTACGTGTATTACTGGGGTTCGCGGGAAGTTTTAGCCGGTTACGTGTATCCAGTGGGGTGCGCGGGGAGTCCCACACATGAATTGGCAGTGTGGGTCCTCCCAGGTGAGCCCTCTACCCCCTCCACAGCCCCTGTAGGCAGCCCACACCACAGGGGACTACCCAGCACCCCTGGTCATGTCCCGCATCCAGCCCATCCACCATGGGCATGGCCCCCAGCCAGCCCACATGTCACCTATCACTAGTGATCACCAACTCATGTCCCCCAGCACTCCCACTCCCCAGCAGTGAGGGGCACCTGCAAGCAGGCCCCGACTCATGTCCCCCAGCACCCCCACCCACCCAGAAGTGAGGGGCACCTGCCAGCAGGCCCCGACTCATGCCCCCCAGAACCCCACCCCCCAGCAGTGAGGGGCACCTGCCAGCAGGCCCTGATTTATGTCCCCCAGCACCCCCACCCATCCAGCAGTGAGGGGCACCTGCCAGCAGGTCCCGACTCATGTCCCCCAGAACCCCCACCCACCCAGCAGTGAGGGGCACCTGCCAGCAGGCCCCGACTCATGTCCCCCAGCACCCCCACCCACCCAGCATTGAGGGGCACCTGCCAGCAGGCCCCGACTCATGTCCCCCAGCACCCACCCCCCACCCAGAAGTGAGGGGCACCTGCCAGCAGGCCCCGACTCATGTCCCCCAGCACCCCCACCCACCCAGCATTGAGGGGCACCTGCAAGCAGGTGTGAAAAAAAGATGAAATGCAGCATGTCCAAAACACAAAAAGAAAAACATGAAGTCTGAATCCAAATAAATCGAAATGAAAATGTGTCCAAAGTCTCTGGCCACCAAATCAAATCCAAAGGAAACGGAAATAGGAAAATCCATGGCTCCATGGTGAGAAAAATAATAATAGATAAATCCACTGTTCAACTATGTACAAAGAAGTAATCCAGGGTCCATGAGCCCAATGAATGAAATGAAACCTAGCAAAAAAACGACGTAATAAAGAACTATATACAATAAGGTGGGGCATAGTCCAAGTGCCCCAAATGAATTGAAAAGATAAAGGAAACCTAAAACTACAAACTATATACAATGGCGGCGGGCTAGTCCGACGGCTCACTTCCCGATTTCCCGGGCCAGGGCATCATCGAACTCCTGCTCGATGTCCTGGAGGCGGTCCTCTTCCATGGCCCAAGGGTTTGCAGGGACGATGCCATGTTGGACTCCGACTCCCTGCGAATGGCCTCGAGGCACTCAGCCCGCCTCAGTGCCCTCTGCATGGAGTTCTCTGCCCTGACCATCGTGAGCCGTGCCTCTTCTGCCCGCTGCCGCGCCGCATCTATACGCAGGCCCAACTGCAGCCACACGGAAGACACACCCATTCCAGGGTTCTCCTGCCCTCTGGCCGATGCCTGCCCCTCTGATGTCGATCGTGCATGGTGGTGCAGTCACAGGGTCAAGGACAGTGACATGCACAGGCCCCTCCGCGGTGACCTGTGCTGCCTCCTGACCCTGGCCCTGGACTGCACCACTTGCACCAGTAGTACTACCCCCACCAGGCCCCATGTGCGACTCAGTAGCGGGCTCCTCCTCCTCTGTGGATAACACCAACCTGGATGTCTCCACACCGTCTTCTGCCATTGCAAGCCCCTGTGGGGGCTCACCCGGCCCTTCCGCTACAGCCATAGTGGCAGACGCGGCACCAGTCCCCTCGCTCCCGGATAATGGCAATTCCTGGGAGGGTGGCTGGGCCTTGCGTCACCGCTCGGTGGAGGCATTCCTGCCGCTTGGCTCCACAGCGCTGTCTCCGCCCTCTTCTTCACTTGACGCTGCGTAGAGGGAGACATAAAACACAAGCATCAGGGTACACTACAATATTACCCTAGACAGGAAGCAATAATACATGAGTGGCTCTGTCAAATGTCACTTCCATCCTGTCCCTCCACAACACATGGGTGAATGCACGCAACACACATGCAGAAACCGGCACAGCGCCTGCAATAAACATCAGCATCCATGTACAAGGGCCTCTTTTAACCAAAATGTTGCCTTCAAACTCACATGCATCATGGCTCACACTGATCCCATGCACACACATCACCGGAGGGTCATGCATCATGGCTTGCACACCAAAGACACAGTGGATAGACACAGTGGATACAACGGTGACCGCACTGCATGAGTGAATTTACACATCGGCCCTCATTACGACCCTGGCGGAAAGGGGAAAACGATGGCGGAAATGCAATACCGCCATCGAATAGCGCTCGGTGCGACTATGACCCGTCACCGCAAAGTACGAAGCCATTAGCGACACCGTAGTGAACGCCAACGCTAACTGCACTAAGCACGCGCGCGCGCGCCATGCCAAACCGCAAACACCACCATGGTGCAACGGTACGCCAATTCCGACCCTAGCGGACATGTACCTAACGCCATCAGGCATGGCGGAATGGACCATTCCGCCATGGCGAGAAGTACGGCATCGCGAATCAACCGTAAACGGCCCCACTGAGTGCCTGTACACCACTCCCTGCCCACAAAGTACAACTCCCTGTAGGTGCAATGAAGTCACAATGCAACCATTGAAATGTACAAAGCACCCATGCATGCCAACGAACAAAAGCAACACAAGAGGGGCCAATGGGAGCTGCAGGGCACAGATGGCATGAATACAGAAGCCATCCCAATGGACATGACCACAGTCCCCCACCAAGAAACGCACGCAAACACAGGCACCTGTGCCCAGCAACATTCCGAAAATCACATCATTCCACCAGTCCACCTGGCTGACCGCCATCTGTTACACAAAACCCAATCCCCCGCCCCTGAGCATGACAACATCCAAACTGTCATATAGGCAGCCCCCATCCCTGACCTCACGGGCTCAGTAGGCAAACGCGCCCAGCACAGTACCACGCAACTAAACCCCGAAGCAGGAACCCAATGCAGATCTCCTCACAATACATCGCCCCACAAATAGGCACATGCCACATCACTTGCAAAGAAAAACGCTACACGGGCCAAATCAGAATAGAAATTTAATGCACAACAAAATCACCAAGCCCATACAGCCATCAGGCCATGAACTCCAAAACACATTTCACCATTGTGGGCTGCATCCGCAAGAAATGACCAGCCACTACTTGTGTGACGCCCTGTCCCATCATGGTACACAGAGCCACAATCACGTACGAAAAGGCAAAAAGGAAGCGCACACAACCGCAGGGCCGTCCCAATGGGGAGGCACTAGTCCAGCTGAAAGGCCGAAATGTTGCTCCGAGCCACCAGTACTGCGTAAGGGCATGTGGGCCACTGGCGATCGTCCCATAAGATCGTAATGCTGCTCCACCGATTAACACGAAGCAGCAGGTGTCGGGAGTAAAATCCATCTGCAGGAGTGGCATACAGATGGCAGTGGCAAAAGGGGAGGAGATACCTGTCAACCAAAAGAAAAGAACAAGAACAGAATGGCCATCAGAACTACATTCGAACAACTCACTTCAATGAGCACACGAAATCCACAGCCATATGCATGCTAGCCCACTCCAAAGGATCATCACCACCCCAAAGCCACTTGCGACTCATAACCATCTATACCTAGGTGTAAACACCATCACGAACGAGTGTACCTGTGCATGCGTCTGCCAAAACAGAATCCATCAGATGGGAATGTTAACGTGCATGGACACAAGTGTCTGAGGGCGCGTCGAGACAGGGAGGGCTCAACAAGGCCAGATAGACGATGGTCCCACTATGGCAGCCCTGTATCACATAGCGTAGGGGAGGCGGATAGATCCCAAGAAGCCCTGTACATGGCAAACTCTGCATCAAATCACCTGCCCATGCATCCATTCATCATTCCCTCATCCCGGGATCAAAACGCCTGAATAATTACTCACATGACATTAGAAACGTCCATTGAGTCTGTGCGTAATGCAGCCTGCTAAATCCACAGTGCCCCAGCCCGTAAATCCAGTGTTGTGAAGTAACATGTATTTGGGAATGGCCGGCCTCATCGCCCACGTAGCTATTGCGCATCCCAAACTATTCATATCAATCATTGCTCCCTCGCCATGGGCCCTGTCTCAAGGACATAGAACAATAGAACGTTATATTTGCAGTCAGACCTGTGGGCATCTCCTCGCCGCTAGCTGGAAACCGAAAGCGCCGCCCTTCGAATTCCTCATTTGCAACATCACGTCGAAAAGGCATCTGTGGCCGTTTGAAATCACTAATTATTCCATCGAGTGCGGCTGTGTGTGAAAATGGCAACTGCCTTCACCCACAAATGGGACGCCCCGCCCGTCGTTGCAACTCGGTACAGTGATGCATGAGGGCCCACCGTTACTCGAGTACTACGTTCCACTGACCCTTCACAAGTCCGTTCGCGACTGCACAGATAGTATGGGAAACAATGGGACCACAGCAGAATGAACATATCAACCAATCTTACACGCCCATCGGGTGCAAATACATGATTGCAATAGCAAGATACCATTCCCCGAATTGCAGCGTTGTGCGCGGGACGTGCTCGGCCAAAGGGGAGAGCAGTTTGCACAGGTGGAATCAATCACCACAGGTGGAGGCCATACAGCCTGGAAACACATAAATTGCACACCCAGTCTCCTCCCACAACCACAGCGAAATGCTACCGGCAGGACTCGCGATGTTGGCCCTGGGGGACCTGATAGCACTGCAAGTGCTCCGACTCCAAGAAGAAGACGAACAACAACTACAACCAGCCGCACGGAGGAGACGCAGGAGGAGGAGGAGGCCAAGGCAGGGCCAGCAAGGCCCAGCAGCACAGCCACTACCACCACGCAGGCAGCCCGCAATCCCACGCCTCCGAGCACATATGTTCAACCTCACTGATGAGCAGATCCACACCCTCTACCGTCTGGACCGGGACACCATAGCCGCCATTGTGGACATGACACAGGCTGACCTAGTCAGCATGATAGATAGCCCAACCGCCATCCCACCCCTACTGAAGGTGGTGTCTGTACTCCACTTCCTGGCCACAGGCACCTACCAGCACACAGTCGGACAGTTGCATGGCATTTCTCAGCCACTGTTCTCACGGACACTATTCCAAGTGCTCGATGCCCTCCTGCAGCACGCAGACGACTACATCTCTCTACCACGCTCGGAGCAGGAAATAACCAACACAAAAGTGGGATTCCATGCACTTGCCGGCATACCGGGTTGCATTGGTGCCATCGACTGCACCCATGTTGAATTGGTCGTGCCACATGCCATGGAGGCCCAGTACCGCAACCGAAAACAATTTCATTCCCTGAATGTACAAATGGTGTGTGACTCCAACAGGATCTTTACGCATTGTTGTGCCCGATTCCCTGGATCAACCCATGATTCCATGGTCTTGAGGAACTCTACCATACCACGCTACATGGAGCGACACGCAGGGAACAGATCCTGGCTACTCGGTGAGTCTCATTGCATGCATGATGATGTGGGGTATGTGATTTGGCAATGTACTGGCAGGAAGGGGGGGGGGTGTGCGTACGTATCAATGGCATTCCACATCCTACGTTTCTCGTCCACATACAGGTGATGCTGGATATCCACTGAAGAGATGGCTCCTCACACCAGTCCGGAACCCACGGGACCAGCATGAGGAGGACTACAACCATGCCCACTCACGTACCCGTGTAGTCATTGAGCAGGCATTCGGCCTACTGAAGGGCCGTTTCCGCTGCCTCAGCAGGTCTGGCGGGGCACTCCTGTACCGCCATGAGAAGGTTGCAAAGATGGTGATGGCATGTGTCATGCTCCACAACATGTGCGTACGTAGAAATGTGCCCATGCCCCCTGACGCAGAACTGCAAGCACCGGATGATGGTCATGATGAGGGTGGGGATGTGGCAGCACCTCAAGGAGTCTGCGAGGCACCGGAGGCCCGTGACATTCGTCAGCATCTCATTGATGTATGCTTCTAGCACTCATGCCTGGTGGCTGATACATGGACACGGGACACGTGGCACTGTGTGTGTCTGGAACATGCACAAAATGGACTGTACGCCTATGATGGCCTAGTACACAAAGATCAATGTCCACACATCTCATTGGTTGATCGTGCACTGTTTATGGCATATGTGATATCATGTTGTACACCCTATCGACCCGCCACCCAAGTGAGCCCAACACACCCCCTCCACCCTCCTACCTCCCCCCCGAACACCAGTGTCCAAAGATGCTCATTGTCAGTGGGCTGTCGCTATTGCATGCCCCCTCTGCGGGTATCAGGGGCACCCCTGCCTGTGGAGCGCCGGGTCCTCCCAGATCTACGTTGGGGGCTGCCCTGGACGGAACTTGCAACCGATGATGTGTCTGCCTGCTCACGTCCATGCATGTCCCTAAGGGTTTGCGAGAGCTCAGTGAGCACACGGCGCACTGCGGCAAGTTCGGCACATACGTCTTTGGACGTCGCATGCAGTTCCCCCCTCAGGCTCTCGGTGCTTCTCTCAATTTGTGACCTTAGCGTCTCTGTGCCTCTCTCCATTTCTGCCCTAAGTGTCTCAGTTGATGTTTCTATGTCTGCCTTGGTGCCCCCACATTCATCGGCATGGTCCTTGAGGAGTGTGGCCAGTTGCTGCTGTTGTTCGATCAACTGGTCGAGGGACTGTTGCCTCTGCTGGGCCATGGCCATTTGCGGGGGTGTCGCAGAGGGGCTGTTGACCTCATGTTGCCTTCCCACAGGGCTTGGGGGGGATGGCCAGTCGTCGTCTTGTGGGTGCCCCTGCGTGGTATCCTCATGTTGTACGGGATGGGACAGACAGGGGGATTGGGACAGGTCATGGATGGATCTGACTTCGGCATCCCCGTTTTCTGTGTCCGAGCATGCTGCCATCAATGGGGTGTCACCTATGGTGCTGCTGCCACCAGAGGCAGTGCCTTCTGTGGCATCCATTGGGGGGACCTGTGGTGGTGGTGTTGTGGGCATGCTGGCTGCTGGGGTGCCTGTTGATGTTCCCTCCTGTGTGCTGCCACCTGATTTGTGCTGCTGCCGTGTCTTGATGTGTGCAGCTGAGGTGGAGGGTCTCTGGCCGTTGGTCTTGGCCCTCTTTGCAGGTGTGCTGGTAGGGGTGTCCTGTTGCTCTTCGTTTGGATCGGACCCTGTGGTGGAGTAAAGGAGAGCGAGGGTTATTGATGGGTCTGTGGGAATTGGAATGGCATTGTATCACATGCTTTGGGGTGGTACCTGAGGGTGTTTTGGGTCGGGGCCTTGGAGGTGCTTTGATTTGTGTGTGGAGTGAGGGTGCAGTTGTTTGGCAGCCTGCAGTTAGGGTGTTCCTGCTGCACGTGTAGTGCGTGTTTTAGGGGTTTTTAATTATTTATGTATTTATTGTGGTTTTTAACGTGCGCTATCAGGCCGATGTGTGTGGACGTTCTCCTGGACATGTGTTTCTGTTGCACTATGTGGACGCATGGTACTTCACATGGATGGACTGTGTGGATTGTTTTATCTGGCCCACCTACCTGAATCTTCGGATGTCTGCACTCCTTTCTCCATCCCTCCAACTCCCTCAATGCTCTCCATTCCGATGGTGGAGGCACAGATTTCTTCCCAGGGGGTCAACTTGATGGGTGATTCAGGACCTCCCCCGGTGGCTGTGGCAATGTTGCGGTTGGCAGAGAGTATGCTGCGGACGCGTATCCGCAGGTCGTCCCATCGCTTGCGGCATTGCTGTGGGGTGCGGGGTGCGGTCCCCACCGCACTTACCCGCTGTGCCACCAGAGCCCATATGGCCTTCTTGTTTGCAAGTGCCGTCCTGGTCATTTGCGTGGAGAAGACCACGGCAGCATTCTCCTGGAGGGTCTCTGTTAGCACGGTGAGTTCCTCACGGGAGAAGTGGACCTGCCGCTTGCGGTCGCACGCTTTCTTCGCTACTTTTCCCATTTTTCTTGGTTTCGCTAGGGTGGTTGACGGGGTGGGGTGTGTCTCAGGGTAGTGTTTTTAGTGGTTGTGTGGTTTTAGTGTATTTATAGGTGTACGCCGGGATGTTTCCCGTTCCGGGCCCGTGTTTTAACTTCCGTTTCCGTATATTTCCGGCCACCGTACTTTCCGGTAGGCGCACACTGCGGTGACCGCTAAGAGGGGTGGCGGTATTGCACCTGGGGCGCCGTACGGCAGCGGTGTGGGCCGTTTTGGGGTCATTTCCGCCATCGCGGACTTTGCACTTCCGCCATGCCGTGGTGCTCGTGCCCGATGGGTCGGAATGGGCCGCACTTTGCTCCTTCGTGCAATGGCGGAAACGCTATTTACGCTGTGGCGGTCCGGTCAGTCGCTTTCCGCAAGGGTCGTAATGAGGGCCATCATCACGGACATGTGTCATGCATCCATGGCTTTTCTAAGTCACAGACACACTTCTCAGACACACACACATGTGCACCATACATGTACATGAGAGCAGCACCCATCCCTCACCCCCCCCCTCCATGTCCAAGAACAGAGACTGGCATGCATTCATGTGTGCATTCCGCATACAGCTCCCCATGTTGCATTGGAACACATGCACCATCCATGTGGTTCACACATTACTGGTCTCACATGCATGACCATGATGTCCCTGCACACACACATCCATACATGGCCTATGTCACACATACAGGCAAGTATCAGACTACCAGCACACTGCAACATGCCCTGTCTCACACAGCAATGCTTGGCCACTTACCGCTCAACTGCAGACGGGTCTGCCTCCGAAGGATCTGGGCGTGGAGACCTGGGCCTACGTGTTCCAGGACCCTCATTTGGATGTTGCTCATGCTGACCCGGCCCCTCTCCACGAGGCGCTGGGCCTTGTAGAGGGTGCTGGACCTGAGGTCCTCCCAGTGCTTCCGGACGTGCTTGATGTCGCGGGTTGCCACCCCCTCCGCGTTGATGGCAACCACTACATCCTCCCAGATCCTCTCCTGTCCTTCCTTGTTGGCGCATGATGTTCCGAAGAGGGCATCATAATGCCCCAGGACATGATGCTCCACCAGGAAACCAACTTCCTTCTCACTGAAGCTGGTGGCCCTCTGCCCTCTGGCTGGGGGTTGCCAGTGGTCTCAGATGGTGTTTGCCCCGACATGGCGATCCCGAAGCAGGCGTGGGTGGGCAACTGGGTCCTGTGGTGGGCTGTGGAGCGATGGTATCCCAGTCGGGAGTCTTCTGTTCCAGGAGGGGTGGACACAGCAACTGGACCCCTGCAGATGGCTGACCTGCAGGCACCAAATAGCAGCGCATGTGGGCAGCAGGCAGACAGCAGCAGATGGATGGTGGCAGCATGCTCGGGGCTCTTGGGGCAGGAAAATGGCCTTTTGGGCAGGAGCGTGGTCTTCTGTGTATTTTCGCATGGCCAGCTTGATACGGAGTGATTTGGCACGTGAAAAAAAGTGCATGTCAGTGTGAAATCCAAGGAAAGGCCCTTAGCGCGTAAGCGCGTAAGTGATGTTACGTGCGCAGGAGTTCCCCACAACACGGGTGCATTGTGATTCAGCACGTGAGAAAACTGCACGTCACCCGTGCTATTGGAGGAAAGGGCCTTAGCGCGTAAGCGTCTAAGTGACGTTGCACGTGTGGGCTGGCTTAAAAGATACGAGTATCACGCTATTTTCTTGTACGTGCTTTTTGTGGAGAGCGAGCGGGTGTTTCTTGTACTTCTTGACGGTTCACACGCGATTACTTCACAACGTTTCCAGTTCGTACTCCCTGTTTCCTCAGACTGCGTTCTTTTCTTCTTTTGGCGGGGATGTTGCCAACGCGCACACGCGCATCTTTTTCACGTTCTTTTTTAAGGCAGACAGTGAGTCGCGCAATGTATTTTCAAACTGTGGTTGCCCCCGGGTGTCCCGTACCCCAGGCTGCGTGTAACACACGTATGCTCATTTTTGTGTTTCTGGGTGCCACAGCATAGTGCGGGTTCATTTTTCCACGCACGTGGTCTACCAGGGGATGCGTGCACGTGTACTTTTGTTTTTGGGGTGCCTGTGCGTTGCGTGACCCGTCATCTTCCCCAAGGGGTCACATCCCTTGCTAGAGCACTAGGGTACAAATTCCATCTAGTTCCCTACCCCTTTCTCCCCAATTGCCCAGGACAATTGTTTACTGCAACTCCCATACGCACAACAACATCAGTGCCATGGTTGGGAGGCGACCAAGCAGTAAGGGAGGCAAAGGTGGCCGACCTCCAAAAGGTGGGTGTGGTGGGCGCGGTAGGGGACGTGGCCAGGATTTGCAGGGTGCCCCTAGTGCCCCGTGTGTGGAGGACCAATTGGAGACACCTATGCCCCCCCAATGGTTGTGGGAAACGTGGCTGACACCATCCCAGCTCAGCCCTAGTTGGACCGGCCCATTTTGTCACCTGAACCGGCACAGGATGACTCCCAGGCTGACTTTCAGGTCAGCAAGTCTAATCCACGTATAGCGGTGAAAGTTGCTGTCACCAGGCCACATGGATCTGGGGCAGCAATGTCATCTGCTGCACCAAGTAGCCAGGGTGGGGAGGCTGCAGGGGCAGCCACAGCTCAATCCACCCCAGCTCCGAGTCTCCCGGCTGGGACAGTGTCGGTCCAGGTCCATCACACCGACGTTGGCCCTGCTGACATCACCCTGCAGCCAATGCCTGCACCAAGACCTATGGTAATTGTGCCTTTACAGGCTTCTAGTACCCAGTCCACCTGCGCTTCTGCCCCTACTGACCAAGCGGCGTAAGCCACTCAGGATCCGCACCACCTTACAAGAAGAAGAAGAAGGGTGCTCTTGCACTACAGGCTGAGACCCCAGACACGGCTACGCACTTCGGCACATCAAGGAAGCCTAGCTTCAATGACGCCGAACTTGATGCACTTGTGGCCTATGTGTCCGCACATAGCCACGAAATGTTGGAGACTGCAGGCTGTAAGACTATGCCTGCTCAACGTGGGGCCCACTGGCAGACCATCGCGGACCACATTAGTGCCCTTGGATTTGTGAGGCGCACAGCTGATGATTGCATTGCTACAAGCGGTGGAATGACCTGAAACGCAGAGCAAAGAACAAACTGGCTTCCAATCATGCCTCTACTCTCGTGACTGGGGGTGGGTCTCCACCAGAGGACGACCAACTCACTGAACATGAGTCTGTTGCTGGAACCTTCGTCACAAAGGAACAGATCCAAGGCGTGGGATACCTACCAGATTATGAGGCATTGTCCGGTGAGTGCCCATGCAAGTGTGTGTAATCCATGTGTATGTTTCTTGGGTGATGTGTAATGATTGAGAACCAGGTGAGGGTGTGTACTCCTGAGTGGTATGGGTCACCCATGTGCTTCCTCCAAACCATTCACCAGCCTTGGGATTGGGTATGACAGTATCCCTTCTGACCACAGTAGCCAATTTGCGCCACATTACTGCAGTTGCCCTTGAAATGCCATCTTGCAACAACATTGTTCTGACTTTTCAGTGTTCATTCAGCCTGATTGTTTCAATCCTCCCATTTTTGCAAAGCATTTTTCTGTCCTAATGCCACATATGTGACATGCTTCTGTTATAGATTACAACCCACATTGGCTTTTTGCCTCCCCTTCCAAATCATTGACAGTGCATGCATGCCAAGGTTATGGTCATGTGGGACATGTGTTGTTCATGTACTGGATCTCTGGCTTGTCAGGCCTATGTGTGTGCTATGGTGCTCATGCCTGTTTCCATTTGTTATCTTTCATGTTATTGCAGGTGATGACGCACTTGATGCTGTAGAAGTGGAGGGGATGGTGCAGACCCAGGAGGAATCTCAGCCACGACCGGGCACCAGTGGAGAACGTGGTGTGGTGGTGGGTGAAAACCCAATCCTCCTGCAGACCATATTGTCCAGGGGTGTCTCTGGGTGCACCTCCCCAGACCTCTATGATTCAGGTGCTGAATCGGATGATGAGACTTATGTGCTGTCGCAGGTGAGTATTTCTGGCAGGGATGCTGTTCTGTCCAACCCACCTGCACCAGTGGTAGACCCCTCTATGGGGATGTCAGTGTTGGTAACTCCGCCTTTGGCGGTTACCGATGCAGGGTCACACTCCACAACATCTGATCCTGTTCCTGGGCCAGCAGATCAGAGGGGGAATGCAGTCCTGCAGCCTCAGGCAGTGCCAGAACAGCAAGGTGCAGATCGCCTTGCCCCAAACAGGTGTGGTGCCCGCCGACGCTGTGGCCATGCACCACCAGGCAATACTGTATGGGAAAACTCCATGTACGGTATAGCAGCACAACACCCGCATACTTGCTGCCATGGAGGACCATACCAGGGCTTTGCGTGGGCTGCCTCCCATAGCACTGCCACCTCCTGATCGAACAGCAGAGGGTGAAGAGAGCGACAGCAGTTCTCCCACATTGGCGTAGCCGTGCAGGCCATGAGCCCATGGAGGTATTTTTTTCTTCTCGCAAAATCCACGCAGGTGGGTGTTGGTGTGCACCCTGTCCTCGAACCTCCTGGGTGCCCCCCCCCCCGGCCCACACATGGCCATTTTTGATTATTTATTTTTTTACAGTGTGTTGCCTTGTGTGGCTCCCGTGGGCATCCACTGTGTATTCCAGCTGGGCACATGCAGGCTTGTCCTGTGTTTGGGTTAGATGCTTGGGTTCCTGACACCCACACCCCTCCTGCTTCCCCTTGCCATGGGGGGCATGCAAAGGGTGTGACCAAGTGACAGTGACTTACACAGTGACATTGGGCTCCCATGAGCTGTGTGGGCAGTCTGTGGTCAAAACTGTGTGGACATCCCTAGTGGGTATTGTTGTTGTATTGAACACTGCATGGTGTATTGATATGTGCTTGTGCATCCATGTCTTCCTCCTTATTCACAGGTACCTTCTTCATGTCTTCACAAGGCCGTCTCCTTTGCAGGTGCAGTTCATGTTGTATGCAGTACGCTGACACATTTGCCTGACAGCAACCCTCTGCAGTTGGAAGGGGTCGATGTGCTGGCTTATTCAGGTTGTAAGACTTGCACTACTTTGATTTTGTACTGTCATATTTTGACCCTGTTTCATCCTGTGTTGCTGTATTGTGTTGCTGGTAAGTATTTGTTCATGTGTGCTGTTTGTTATTGATTACTGGGAGCAAATTGTCTGTTGCCTGTTTCCATTTGGGACAGTGCACTTTGTGACACGTGTGTCATGTGTTGTGCATTCATTTGTTTGGTTTCACATTGCATGACATGCCATGGTGTGTTGGGTAGCTGAGATGGGGAGGGGTTGGGTGACATGGCACTATTTTCATGTTGTATTTTGCAAGGGGGTAGTCATTCATGCAGCATAAATGTGTGCCTTTTTGTGACAGAGCATTGGTTGTCTTTCAGTTGGTGGGGATGCACACAATGTAACACTTCCAGGTTACCATTCTCAGGCTGGTATGGTTGTGACAGTTGACTGTCCCTTATGTCATCATCATTGATTGTCAGCTGGTATGTGCCAGGGCTGTGTGCACTCCACAGGGGTATGATTTTAGGTGAAGTAATTAGCCACCAGCTGCGTACGGGCTGCCTCACCACATGCCCTTTGCCCTCCCATGCGCAGCGGCCGTGCATGTGGTTGGGGATGTGGTGGCACCACCATGTCCAGCCGCAGGCCTCGGCGTGTTGCAATGTTGTGCAGGACACATGCTTCCACTATGATCCTGCACACTACTGGGGGTACATATAGCAGCTGCCCACCAGAGCGGTCAAGGGAGCGAAAGCGTGACTTGAGCACTCCGAATGTGCGCTCCACTATGCCCCGGCTTGCAATATGGGCTGTGTTGTATCTTACCTCGGGTGGTGTGGTGGGGTTCAGAATTGGCGTCATCATGTGGGTGCTTAGGGGGTAGGCACTGTCCCCTGGGGAGGTGATGATGGGTATCATTAGTGGGGTTGTGACATTGCTCAGTATCTGACATGCATGCATGTGCAGAGGCATTTATACTCACCAAGCAGCCATGTATCGCCATGCCGCCCAGCTTCTAGGTCCCGGTTTAGGGATGACATTCTGAAAATGAAACTGTCATGGGTGGACCCTGGATAGTTGGCATATACTGAGGTGATGATTCCCTTGGCATCACATACTACCTGCAAGTTGATGGAATGCCAGTGCTTGCGGTTTCTATAGATATGCTCAGTTGCCCTGGGAGGACGTAGAGCCACATGGGTGCAATCAATGGCACCTAGCACTTTGGGGAAGTGTGCCACCCCGTAAAAGTCCTAGACGCCAGCCTGCCTTTCTGCAGGTGTTCTGGGCATGTATATGTGCCTGCAGACTGAAGAGCGTGCAGTCATGATGGCCAACACCTGGTGTAGGCAGCGTGACTGTGTGGCCTGTGACACCCCCCCTCACTATGGCACTTGTCCGCTGAAATGAACCAGTGGCCAAGAAGTGCAGTACATTGAGCACCTTTTCCAAGGGGCTCAGTGCTTGGGAGCACAGGGTGGGTGATGTGAGGTCATCCTCCCACTCACTCACCAGGTCGAGTATTATATGTGGTGGGAACCTGTACCTCCCATACACCTGGTCATCAGGGATCCCAAAAAGGCTGGTCCTGGGTGTAAGAATTCTGGGTCTGGCTATCCTCCTCCTCCTGCGGTGTCCCACGACCACTGCTTCGAGGAATGGTATATTCATCGTAGCGTCTGAGCTTGTTTGTTGTTTGCGCCCACTTTTACGCTGCGCGGGGCCACGTACGCCTGCTTCCTGCTGGCGTACGTGTTTCCGAATTAGCACGTCTTTTTTGGCACACGCGTTTCCCCTGTTTGATTCCATGAATACGTGTTGTAGGCGCGCGTGTGAGCGTTCTGCTCATTTGCCTCCTGTACTTCCCCCGTAACGCCCACATTTTCACGCGTTGTTCCCCATTCCGCGTGTTACGCCCCATGTTGTTGTGTGCGCCGCGCTATTTGCGCTTTCGCTGTGCACGTAGCGCACGCCGTTTGATGACGTGTGCGCCCGCGTTCACCACGGAGGATTTTAACGCACATCCCAAGATTTACACGCGCACAGACTTCCATGAATCGATGTGCGCGGCTTTCGCACGCTTGCGCTGCGATTCGCATGCTTTCGCACACTTGGGCGGCGCACATTAATTCCATGAATTTGACCAGAGCCAGGGTTATTGAAGTATTTTCTCCTGAAAGCAGAATTCTCCACCAGTCCTCTCCAGTTCTCTGGCTGGATTTGGTTATCACTTCCCACAATGGGCCTCATTACGACCCAGGCGGTAAGTTACCGCCTGGGCCGTGACTTTACCACCATGGCGTAAACTACGTTTACGCCATGGTGGTTGGCGGACTTACCGCCCCATTCCGAGGTCGGCGGGGCGGTAAGTCCCCAATCCCCATTTACCCTTCCCCATTCCCATTTTTGCCCCATAGGGCATAATGGGAGTGGGGAAGGCGTTAATTACGCCACCGTAAATTACGGTGGCGTAATTAACTCCATGGTCCCTTAGCGCCATGGATTTTAACACCCGCTAAAAGCAGGTGTTAAAAGCGCCATGGCGCTAAGGGACCCCGTAATTGGCGGTAAGGGGTCGGCGCAGCTAACGCTGGCGCTAACCCCTTACCGCCAGGGTCGTAATGAGGCCCAATGACTTTCTTCTTTGCTGTTCCAAGGCTTGACAGCCCATCACCAGATGTTTTATCGATTCCGCTGAGTGTTCGGCGAGGCACAATCTGTAGATCAATGTATTACCATCTGATTTTCCCCAATTCCTTGTCTCTTTGGTTTGAAATAAATTCAGCCGGAAACGACACAATCGCTACCCTGAAAAAACAATTTGGGAAAACTTGCAGGTACCTTGGAAAGGTGTTTAGTTTGCGGCTTTCCTCCAATGATTTCCCATACAGTCTGTTTTTCTGTCTTTCAGCTTGTGTTAGAATCCAATCCTGGTTACAGTTTCTTCATAGTTGTATCTGAAGTAACAATCAAATATAGAGCCAAGCTTCATTTACCATTGACAGTACAGTGATTAGCAATTATTGCAAACACTGTTTCTAATATCAGATTTATAGGCATTAGTGTAATGTTTAGCCACGCATACCACTGAACAGGTAACGCCATTAAAAATGGCTAACATACAATGTGTGATGTCATGCGCAAAGCGTGTGATGTCACAATGTAAACATCAATAGGTACTGCATCCAAAAAGCACACGGAACGCCGCCTGGACTTTGAATTAAAAGATCAATACTGAGGGAAGGAGGGGGCATTTATAGTATCATACCTAGATCATTGTGCAGGCTATGTTCAGGAGAGTACATATAGAGAGCACATATAGATAATAAGAATGGAACGGTTACCTGGATGCAATTGTCAATACCCACTGAAGATGAGACATAGCTAGGCAAATACTTTTTAAGAAAGCATTGCAGAAATGGACTGTTATATTTTTGTGACTATTGCAGGCTCAGCTGGGAATGCACGCCCTTATAATGGTAACCAGGTAAACAATGTGGTGTAATTTATGTGGGTTCTTCTAGTTTAATAGATAACAGAAGAGGCTGTTGGGACTATCCTGGAGGAATGGTGTCACAAAGGGTGTGTCCTTTTTCAACAGCAGCAACCATTAAAACATGGGAGACATATTAAATGTTATACCATACTGTGACTGTACCTAACTAATGGAATATGTATATCTCTCATCTGTCTGCTCCCTCTGCTCCTCCTCATCCCCACCCAATTGTATCAGACCTTACTGGTTGCAATGTAATACTTTATTTATTTTATTTCGTTTAACGCGCCACATGCCCGTGGGCCTCAGGGAGCACACCAAGACAGACAAGACATACAACAAAAAGCCAGAGTCAAAGAGAAGGGAGATGAGGCCAACAATATAAAGCAAGTTTAGGCTGGGTTTGATTATAATTTGATGATGGCACTGTTGATTATCAAATATATACAAATGTATTTATGTTACATGCAAATAATGTACAATACACATGCGCTGTATATAACATGGAATGACTAGTTCTGAAAAATAGCCCTGACTTGATGAGGACCATCTGTGGTCGAAACACATGTTGACATAGGGGCATCCTAATCATAAAATACTCCTTGAAACACAACTAGTAGCAATGAACTGATTGCTCATATTATTTAATTGGACAGGCGCAAGAGAAAGGGTGAACTAATTCATAATATTTTCAATCAAGGGTTTTGAGGATACCCTTGATCATCCCTTCAAGCGACAGTCCGCCCTATTTAAAGATATTACATTTGTATCCACGGGACAAGCGTGAAGTGACGCAATATCCTGTGGGTGTTGCAGGAAGTGTTCTATTGTGTTCTGGTACCTGGCACGGCTGGATGCTCTTCCCCTGCTACTCCCTGGATTGCTAAAGACTCCTGCACATTTAAGAAGCCGAATGTTTAAACTAGCCAGCTCTTGCAAGAAGCATCGTGCGAAGTGTTGTAGGAAGTGTTCTATTGTGTTCTGGGTGTCCTGGTGGTCGGTGGCGGCCTCCTGGATCAGTGGCTGAATGGGGCAATCTCTGGCTGTCACCGGTTTTATAATTAATGTTGGAACACAGTTGCAGAAATATGGAAATGGCCGCTGGGTGCTAAGTGAAGACCTTGCAGCCTGCCACACTAGGAGAGGAGTACTAGACCCAGATACAGCAATGTGAGTTCTGTACAGAAGCTGATATTGACATGTTATTGATTGGATTGGATCGGTGGATAATTAAACTGAACCGGAGCACACACACGAATGACACATACTTAGGGTGTAATCCCAAAGACAGTGGTAGGCGTGGTTGGTTTCTCTTTCGGATCCAATGGGTTACCTCTTTTTAGAGGTTAGAACAGCATTTGGAATACACAATAATGACACAAAACATGAACCGGGATTACGTCTCCGTAGTGCATCAGTGCAGGTAGGGAGAAAACCCAGAAGTCAGGAAGCGGCAGGGAATGTTAATTACACAGCCCCTCACAAGAAAAAGGGAAAAGAAAAACAGAATAACGGAACTCAGCCAGAAATAACTTTTTTTTTAAAGTAATATAACATTGACCACGACGAACAGCAGTACGATTCATTGGGCCTCATTACGACCCAGGCGGTAAGTTACCGCCTGGGCCGTGACTTTACCACCATGGCGTAAACTACGTTTACGCCATGGTGGTTGGCGGACTTACCGCCCCATTCCGACCTTGGCGGGGCGTAAGTCCCCAATCCCATTTACCCTTCCCCATTCCCATTTTTGCCCCATAGGGCATAATGGGAGTGGGGAAGGCGTTAATTACGCCACCGTAAATTACGGTGCCGTAATTAACTCCGTGGTCCCTTAGCGCCATGGATTTTAACACCTGCTAAAAGCAGGTGTTAAATCCGCCATGGCGCTAAGGGACCTCGTACTCAGGCGGTAAGGGTCGGCGCTGTTTACGCCGTCGTAAAACCCTTACCGCCTGAGTCGTAATGAGGCCCATTATCAGATATATCAGGTCAAAATCTATCACCAATTATAGACGAAAATCATTCATTACTCAAGATGTGTATACGCCTACAAAGAACTTCGCTAGGTGGTGAACAGGCCTTACCAATCAATTGAAGATGAGTTAACTTATCATGAATCAATCTATCAGCCTCCCCAGACCTAGCCGCCATAGGTGCCTCATCAGACTCACATTCAGACACCATGGAGACGGAATGTGAAGACGAATCAGAGCAAGGTCAGAAAGATAAAGGAGATATTAACAAATTAGAGGTGCTACTTGCCAAACTCCCAAACATCATTACGTCTAAAGTGGACGCTCTCTCGATCTTAATAGGCTGGATGGCCAAAGAACAAGCCGAGATAAAAAACACTCTGGCAAAGGTGGTGGGTGAGATGTTGAATAAGCTTGCAGGCCCGGTAGCTGTTACCTCCACTTCCACTATCAATTAATTGATAGGCTTACCCCGGTATAAGGATGAGGTATGCTCGAATTCCTGACATAGAAGATATAGGACTGGAAGCGAGGAGAGGTAGAGACAAGAACAAAGAAACTGGAAATACAGAGTAAGTGTAGTGAGTCTTCTTTAGATACAGGTCTAATAGGTATGATAGATAAACCCTTGGGTTTCAATCTGAAGATATATGATATTCTTACCGCCAGTCACGTGAGACCGGGGGATAGAATTCCCTTTCCTCTTTGCCTACTGGTGCCTGCTGCCTTCGTTGAGCCTGGTGATTATTGACTGTGGGCTAACCTGAAAGGATAGATAATTTCCACTAGTATTAAACAGGAAAATGAGAGAGTGTGGGGTGACGGCGTGAGAACCGCTGATCTCCACGTACCGTGCTTCCCAGGCTGAGGGACCGCTCTGTGAGTGCATTCAGTATGAAGCCGTGGAACACACGATCCAAAAGACTGCATAAACACAACAAGGAAAGTCAGCTAAGGAAACACAGCTAAACAAGGTGTATGGAAGGGTAGAAGCAGAGACGGATGATTTCTAGAATCAATTATGGAGGTAGCAAGAAAGAATCGCACTCACGGAGTGCGGCAATACTCGGGTGAG